>NC_089498.1:95875730-96197386 GCF_036850765.1 Saccopteryx bilineata
AGAGATAGTACTTGTCATAACTTGGGCAAGAAGAAGCTCTCCAAGCATCCCCAGCCCTCCTTTCTCTGGTTGGAGCAGGTGGACATGAAGCTCAGTCCCTGCCTCTTCTTCCTTCTGTTTTAGGCAGCACACATGCTCCGTATAAAAGAGAAGGGGCCTTCATCCTAGAGAGTGTAAAGGGGTTTCCACTGGCAGCCTGGCCCAGGGAGATGAACTAAGGTGGAGGCATTGCTCAGGGCCTGTAAGGCAACCATTCCTCCATCTCAGTGTTCAGAAGCAGACTGGGGAGCTTAAACAAATTGGCTGTTAAAAGATATTTTTTGTTTAGGGATATTTTATCACATAAAGAATTTGAAAATTAAGGTCCTTTCTCCCTTTCTTCCTTCCTTTTTTCCTTCCTTCCTTCCTTCCTTCCTTCCTTCCTTCCTTCCTTCCTTCCTTCCTTCCTTCCTTCCTTCCTTCTTTCTATCCTTATGACAGTATAATCCAGGGTGCTGACTGGGAGTTTGGGTCTCACCTATAAAGTCTAATTGGCTTCCAGCTTCCAGAAATCTTTCTCTTCTCAGATTCTCAGGATGAAGCTTCTAGGTTTGCAGCCAGGCCAACTGATTAGTTGTGAAGATTATTAGAAGATAGTGCTACTATCTTCGTGTCTGTAGAGTTTTGACTCAGTGCTTCAGAGTCCTAGGTTGTACCACCAAGAGGTGCTACCCTTTCTTCATAGATCTGCAGTCTAATCTTCCACCCATTCATCCATCCTTTCACTCATCCACTCATCCAACCATCTACCTGTCTATTGACCTACCCATCTATTTACCTATCTGCCCATCCATCCACCTATCAGTCTGCTTGGCTCCCCACTCCAACCACTTCCATCATTCATCTCTAGGTGCTGCAGCCCTGGGACTCCTCTCCACCAAGATAGGCAGATGTGCCTTCTGCCTTCTGGACCACAGGGAAAGACTAATGAAGTATCAGAAGCCACAACTTGCAGTTCACACTGCAAACCCTTACCTTAAAGCAGATGGAAATCCTTGCCCTTCTCCTCATTGAAGGTATGACCTCTCTGAAGGGCAGGGGTTGCCTCCTGAAGAAGGTCCACCCAGGCAGGAGCTGAGAAGAACAACAGATGAGCACTCTTCACTCTCTATTGCCAAGCTGTGATTTTCTTTCATAAATTTAAATAAATACCAAAGAAACAAGACTTTGTTTCTCTGTTTACCTCTCTGCATTTAATGAGTTGTTAACATGACTGAAAACATGTGATGATCTTTGCCAAATGGAAAAATCCCCCTACAGGGGCAATAAAACAAATATTGATGATAGAGTGAGGCAGTCATAAATGTCATTACCTGGTCGTAAACAGCGGCCAGCGGTGGTGATGTATTAGCCCTGTCTTGGAAGCTTTCAAAAGAATCTTGAGATTCCAGGAGGGAATCTGACCTGAGGCGATATTTACTTCTGTGGCTTCTTCAGAAGGTCAGTGTGGGCATAATTTTGTCTACCAGTTGACTATAGTTGAGATTTTGAGCAAGAAGCCCAAACCCTAAGTGCTCATAACAAGAAGAGTCAAGCACCCTTGCCTGGAGAGTGCCAAGAAAAGCACACTGCACCGCCATGGCCATATGGAGTAGGCAACCCTGCACAGCCAGCCACTGTAAACCCAGAGGGCGACCTCAGGGTGCACCTGGGCCAACAGCCTCACTGGTGGGTGCTGCTGTTAGCTATGCTTTGTCCCAGAACTCTCAAAAGGCCTGTGGTTTTGATAGAACATTGTACAGAAATGGCTGTCCTAGTTGTACGATCTTCTTATGCAACCTTGGCAGAAAAAGCCCACTAAAGCTGGCAAAGGTCTTGAGGTCTGAAGGAAAATCAAAGCTAAAACTCATGAGGACAGGTGTCTTTCTCCAGAAACCAAACACAAAGCTACCTCTTGGGGAAGCTAAAGTTAGCTTGTAGGTCTTGTGTGCAATGACAACTGCAATACAGCCAAATGTCAGATGGTTTCAGGTGATTAGATAGACAGGACACACCACTAGCTGAACTGGCTCTGCAGCAACATTGTAGGATGAGGCTGCTCCCCCTACTCCTCAGGTGCAGAGGCCCAGGCTCGGAGCATGAAGGGACTTCCAACATGATGTGAACTGGCAATGCAGACTAAACCCTGACCAGGGCTCATGATAGGGCCAGTGTTATAGTATATTTTTGCCCCACCCTATATATATATATTTAATATGCAGTTATTTGGATGGAAAATAATACAATAATAATATAAGAATAAACTGTATTTTGTGTATTCACAACTGTAAACCTAGTTATGCCCCATCCTGTATATATTTATTATATATATCAAATATACATTTGATTTTCTTTTTTTATTAAATTTATTGGGGTGACATTGGTTAATAAAATTAGTTGGCTTCAAGTGTACAATTCTATGATTCATCATCTGCATATTGCATTGTGTTTACCATCCAAAGTCAAGTCTTCTTCTGTCTCCATATATCTGATGCCCTTTATCCTTCCTACTCGACCCCTTCCTTTTCTTCCATCCTACGGTTGTCTGTATCTACAAATTTTTTCTTGTTCGTTCATTTGTTGCTTTTAGTTTTATATCTGACATATAAGTGAAATCATATGGTTCTTGACTTTTTCTGATGACTGACTTCACATAGCATGATTTCCCAAGATCCATCCATGTTCTTACGAAGAGTAGTATTTCACCTTTTCTTGTGGCTGAGTAGTATTCCATTGTGGAGGTTTCTCAAAAAACTAAGAATAGAGTTAGCATATAACCCAGCAACTTTTCTTCTGGGTACTTACTTACCTGAAAAGCTTGAAAACATTTATTTGCAAAGATATATGCACCCTTATGTTCATTGCAGCATTATTCAGGTTGGTCAGTATATGGAAACTACCAAAGTGTCCTTCAATAGATGATTGGATAAAGAAGATGTGATGCATATTATTATATACTTTTTAAATGTCTGATGTTATCTCAGTTTCCAGTCTTGTTGGTTTACTAAGCAGCAGGCATATATATTTCTCTCTCTTCCTGAGCTGAAGTGAGGAGTTTTCATCTCCATTTTGCCCATGAGAAATCAAAGATTCAAAGATCCAGGTCTTTCCGGTGGAGATGTGGGCTCTGAGACTGGCCATGCCTTTGGCTGAGTGACTTCTAAAGGGTGGTGCAGATGCTGAGAGGGCTGGGAGTGCCATTAGGAAAGAGCAACTCAGACAGGGTTAGACTGACCTTAGCAAGATACTGGAAAAACAATTCACTCCCACCATCACTGACCTGGCTCCTGTGGGACCCATGCTTCTGCAGCCACCTAGGTCTCAATGTGGATATTCAGGCAGTACACCTGCACACACTGACCTCAGGGGTCAAACCCGCCTACTCCTATTCATCATCTTGCTGCTTTGCTTTCTGCTTGGCCTGTTAACAGGTTCTTAAATGGGAGCTTGTTTTCTGTAGGCTACAACCTCTGGAATTTGGGCAATCATGGTTTTAGAGAGACCAGCATGTCTGCAGGCATAGGATCTGTGGGAGATAGAAGGAAAGATAAAACTTCTCTTTACCTGGGCCAGCTCCCCATTAGCATGGAGGAAGAGGGGTGAGATAGAAGAGATAGGAGGGAGGGCTGAGCTGAGGGGAGATCCAGGGAGGGAACAGTCATTCAGGAATGGAATCTCCGGTGAAGGGAGAGAGTGTCTGTCCACCTTACAGGAGCAAGCCTCTGATCCCAAGACCCAGGGAGAGCAGTGAGGACAGCCCAGGCTGTGGGGGCTGCAACCGCTCTTCCTTCCACTTCTCCCTCCCCCCATTCCTGAACACGTACAGCTGTGTCCTCCCAGGCTTCTTTCCCCTACTCAGCACTGTGCCCGTTCTTGCCCCAGAGTATATCTTGGCCAGAAGGTAACCTGGCTGTGAACAGCTGGACTGATTCTGGGAATGACAGGGGTCCAAAAGTGAGAGAGAGAGAGAGAGAGAGAGAGAGAGAGAGAGAGAGAGAGAAAACCCTGTTTATTCAGCAGAAATGCTTCGTGTGTACAAAATTTGACCTAGGTTTTCCTAGGTCACCAGATGATAGATGTGTTTAGCTTGCAGATAAGAAAAAGGAAGAATCTGCACTGGACAGAGAACCATCTGTCCAGCCTCACAGTGGCCTGCTTCCCACTTCGGACTCAGAAGGACATGGCCATGCCCAGATAGAAGATAGCTAGCACCCAGTGTGCTCAAGCAAAGAACCCTAACTTCCCTAGCCTGGCCCATTCTGTCTCCTTAGCAGGTGTAGGACTGCAGGGTCTAATGCATGACCCAGTGAGCAGCTTAGCTGGTGCAAAGTTCAACTGCATAGATCCAACTGGATGTGGGAAAGTGTCAGTCCTGTTGGTTTAAATAGTATTCTGGGGATTCTTGCATAAGTGCTGGTAGGAACACAGGGCAGGGAGGCTATTCAGTGTAGGTTACTTTCTGAAGTGGTCTACAGTAAAAGCCCCTGCATAGAAATGGCTGCTAGTTTGTTTTGTTTGTTTGTTTAATTTGAGCTCAGTTAGAGACCAGGAGCCTTTCGTAGAAGGTGTCATCTTTCTCAGGGTTCATAAGGGCATATTCAAGCCAATGTTGAAGACTGCAAAGGTCTGAAGACTGTAGAAGAGGTGGGTGGAAGAATAGGGTCGGGGGAACAAAAGAGAGGGTGAGTAGGGCTAAGCAATGAAGGCAGGTTGTGACCAGGGCACAGAGACCCTGAGTGTCTAACCAGAGGGTATGGGTGATGTTTTCAGTCCTTGGTGCCCTTCCAGGTGGTGGGCACAAATGGGTTTGCATCTGCAGGAAATGGTAGCTCTCTTCCCTGTCACTGGAGCCCATACTTCACAATGGCCCTATTCCTGAGGGCATTTTAGGAGCCTGAGCAGTCCAGCTCCACTCATGTACTCTTTCACGCTGGGACCTCATGGCTATTTGAGGACATGTTCCTTGGTCATGCTGCTGGGTCAACCCCAAAGTTGCCATTAGTGCCATGGCCTGAGCCCCACCCTTCTTGAGAGGCTCATTTTCTAGTTACCAAGCAGAAGCTGTGCTCCTCCCTGTGTAATGTGAAGCAAGAGCAAGCCCTTCTCTCTCACCTGTGCCATGCTCTGCTACCAGAATGGCATGCATCGCGGCTTCCGTCTACCTGCAGCACTCCTTGGAAGTCTTTAATTCAAGCAGAGGGCCTGGCCTGGGACCAGAATGTCCCCATGCAACTCTCCCATCCCTTCACCTACAGCTTAATGTCACTTTGCCCTCTCAACCATTTGATTTCAGCCATTCGAGCTCTGGTAGGACATGACCAGGGTGACCTGAACCTCAATGGTTGGCCCCACTGGTCCATAGCTAGGAATATGGCTGAGTTCTGAAGGTCAAAGAGAGTTTCTCGGAAGGTTGAGCTCAGAACCATTGGGATCAGAGACTATGTCTTTTATCCATGTATTTTTGTAACATGCACTAAGCACTTCTGGGGCTAATAGTTGTGGAAGGGAGGAAAATAATTAATATTGGGCAGAGGGAGAGGTTGAGCTGTAACACATCTTTAAATGGGGACCAGTTAATCCCATAGGAGCCCTGAACCTCATGCTCCCACAACACAGGTTGCTGGATGTCACTGCTCTCTGGGAGGAGGAGCGGCCTCGGGTGAGGCTGCTCTCTTCAGCAGAAGTCAGTTTCCGACAGGGTGGCTTCCAGGTGGCCATCAACCAGTGGCACTTAGTGCTTGGAAGAAACAAGTCCTTCAGGTCCAAACCTGTGACTCATCACAGCCACTATTACAGTTTACCTCTTGCCTTGCCAAGCCATGTCTCAGGAAGGATTTTCTGTTAGAGGGGGACCTGGCTAATTAAGGCGCTAGGAAACTGTGCACACAGGAGGCTTCCAGGTGTTGGTAGCCAGCTTGGACAAGCTGGGTGGGTGGGGCCTCTGTGAAATCTCAGGGTGGCCAATCGAGTGTCATGGGAGATCTTTCAGACTAGTGGTTTGACCTAGATTTAGATGAAATGTAATTTTAAGAAACTTTTAAAATGGAAACAACAGGAATATAAAAATTACACAGCTTGGAGCAGCAGGACTGCCAACCTTGTATTAGGATTTCTGTATTAGTCAATTTTTATAATCACAAGTGATTAAAATCCAACAGAATTAAGTCAAGGCAGGGGGGTGGGATTTGCTAGTTCCTGTAACTAGACCAAAGGAAGGAAGGGTGGACCTGATGCAGGGAAGGTAGATCTCCCTCTCTCTCTGTCTCTCGCCCTCTCTCTCCCTCTCTTGCCTTCTCTTTCCCCCTCTCTCACCTTCCCTCTACCCCTCACTCCCTTTCTCTCCCCTCCTCCATCTTTGAGTTGCTTCATAGAAGAGGTGTGGCCCTTGAACAGGGAGAGCAATAGAGCAGCTTAGAGAAGAAAGGATGGCCGGGAGCACTTCCTGGCTTAAGGTTTCCCTTGAAGACCACCTAGCAGCCCAGCCCCTGCTGCCCACAGAGTTCAGACCTCAATGATCTTGGTGACAGAGGCTCAGCTAGGGCTGCGGCACTTCTGGGTTGTATGGCTGTTGTCAGGACCCTGATGGATGGAGGGTACTTGGCCTTTAACCCCAGTTGCTGGGATGTAGCTGAGGCACAGATCCAGAGGAAAGCTAGCAGGGATTGGAGCAGGGAGCTGTCACGCCCAGAATCTGATCTGGGCTCTCACAGCTGGCTTTTCCCCATCTCTATTGCTTTATGCTGAAATTTTTTTTATAATAATTTTATTTTTTTAATGAGGTGACATCTATAAATCAGGATACATATATTCAAAGATAATAAGTCCAGGTTATCTTGTCATTCAGTTATGTTGCATACCCATCACCCAAAGTCAGATTGTCCTCTGTCACCTTCTATCTTGTTTTCTTTGTGCCCCTCCCCCTCCCCCTTTCCCTCTCCCATTTCTCCCTCCCCCCCGTAACCACCACACTCTTATCAATGTCTCTTAGTTTCACTTTTATGTCCCACCTACGTATGGAATAATGCAGTTCCTGGTTTTTTCTGATTTACTTATTTTGCTTCGTATCATGTTATCAAGATCCCACCATTTTGCTGTAAATGTTCCGATGTCATCATTTCTTATGGTTGAGTAGTATTCCATAGTGTATATGTGCCACATCTTCTTTATCCAGTCATCTATTGACGGGCTTTTTGGTTGTTTCCATGTCCTGGCCACTGTGAACAATGCTGCAATAAACATGGGGCTGCATGTGTCTTTACGTATCAATGTTTCTGAGTTTTTGGGGTATATACCAAGTAGAAGAATTGCTGGGTCATAAGGTAGTTCTATTTTCAGTTTTTTGAGGAATCACCATACTTTCTTCCATAATGGTTGTACTACTTTACATTCCCACCAACAGTGTATGAGGGTTCCTTTTTCTCCACAGCCTCTCCAACATTTGCTATTACCTGTCTTGCTAATAATAGCTAATCGAACAGGTGTGAGGTGGTATCTCATTGCAGTTTTGATTTGCATTTCTCTAATAGCTAAAAAAGATGAGCATCTTTTCATATATCTGTTGGCCATTTGTATTTCTTCCTGGGAGAAGTGTCTGTTCATATCCTCTTCCCATTTTTTTATTGGATTGTTTGTTTGTTTGTTGTTGAGTTTTATGAGTTCTTTGTATATTTTGGATATTAGGCCCTTATCTGAGCTGTTGTTTGAAAATATCATTTCCCATTTAGTTGGCTTTCTGTTTATTTTGTTATCAGTTTCTCTTGCTGAGCAAAAACTTCTTAGTCTGATGTAGTCCCATTCATTAATTTTTGCCTTCACTTCTCTTGCCTGTGGAGTCAAATTCATAAAATGCTCTTTAAAACCAAGGTCCATGAGTTTACTACCTATGTCTTCTTCTATGTACTTAATTGTTTCAGGTCTTATGTTTAGATCTTTGATCCATTTTGAGTTAATTTTTGTACAGGGGGACAAACAGTAGTCCAGTTTCATTCTTTTGCATGTGGCTTTCCAGTTTTCCCAGCACCATTTATTGAAGAGGCTTTCTTTTCTCCATTGTGTGTTCTTGGCCCATTTATCAAAAATTATTTGACTATATATATGTGGTTTTATTTCTGGACTTTCTATTCTGTTCCATTGGTCTGAGTGTCTATTTTTCTGCCAATACCATGCTGTTTTGATTGTCGTGGCCCTATAATAGAGTTTGAAGTCAGGTATTGTAATGCCCCCAGCTTCATTCTTTTTCTTTAGGATTGCTTTGGCTATTTGGGGTTTGTTATAGTTCCATATAAATCTGATGATTTTTTGCTCTATTTCTTTAAAAAAATGTCATTGGAAGTTTGATGGGAATTGCATTAAATTTGTATATTGCTTTGCGTAATATAGCCATCTTGATTATATTTATTCTTCCTAGCCAAGAACAAGGTATATTCTTCCATCTCATTATATCTTTTTCGATTTCCCTTAACAATGGTTTATAGTTTTCATTATATAAGTCCTTTACATTCTTTGTTATGTTTATTCCTAAGTATTTTATTTTTTGTTGTTGCAATCGTGAGGGGATTATTCTTTTGAGTTCATTCTCAAATGTTTCTTTGTTGGCATATACCAAGGCTATTTACTTCTGTATGTTAATTTTGTATCCTGCGACCTTACTGTATTGGCTTATTGTGTAGTCTTTTTGTGGATTCTTTGGGGTTTTCGATGTATAGGATCATATCATCTGTAAAAAGTGATACCTTTACTTCTTCTTTTCCGATATGGATGCCTTTTATTTCTTTGTCTTGTCTGATTGCTGTGGCAAGAACGTCTAGTACCACATTAAATAAGAATGGAGAGAGTGGACAACCCTGTCTTGTTCCTGATTTAAGGGGGAAAGCCTTCAGTTTAGTGCCATTTAATATGGTGTTAGCTGATCGTTTATCATATATGGCCTTTATCATGTTGAGATATTTTCCTTCTATACCCATTTTTTTGAGTCTTAAACATAAAATTGTGTTGTATTTTATCAAAAGCCTTTTCTGCGTCTATTGATAAGATCATGTGATTTTTGTTCTTTGTTTTGTTGATATGGTGTATTACGTTAATCGTTTTACGTATGTTGAACCATCCTTGAGATTCTGGGATGAATCCCACTTGATCATGATGTATTATTTTTTTAATATGTTGTTGTATTCGATTTGCTAGTATTTTGTTTAGCATCTGTATTCATTAGAGATATTAATCTGTAGTTTTCTTTTTTTCTGCCATCCTTGCCTGGTTTTGGTATGAGGGTTATGTTGGCCTCATAAAATGTGTTTGGAAGTATTGCTTCTTCTTCAATTTTTTGGAAGACTTTGAGTAGAATAGGAACCAAGTCTTCTTTGAATGTTTGATAAAATTCACTGGTATAGCCGTCAGGGCCTGGACTTTTATTTTTGGGGAGGTTTTTAATGGTTTTTTCTATTTCTTCTCTACTAATAGGTCTGTTTAGGCTTTCTGCTTCTTCTTGACTCAGTCTAGGAGGGTTGTATTGTTCTAGGAATTTATCCATTTCTTCTAGGTTGTTGAATTTAGTGGCATAAAGTTTTTTATAGTATTCTACAATAATTCTTTGTATATCTACAGTGTCCGTGGTGAATTCTCCTCTTTCATTTTGGATTTTGTTTATATGAGTTCTTTCTCTTTTTTCCTTGGTAAGTCTTGCCAAGGGTTGGTCAATTTTGTTGATCTTTTCAAAGAACCAGCTCCTTGTTCTATTAATTTTTTCTATAGTTTTTCTGTTCTCTAATTCATTTATTTCTGCTCTGATTTTTATTATCTCCTTTCTTCGGCTGGTTTTGGGTTGTCTTTGTTCTTCTTTTTCTCGTTCCTTAAGGTGGGAAGTTAAGTGGTTCACTTGGGCTCTCTCTTGTTTGTTCATATATGCCTGAAGTGATATGAACTTCCCTCTTATCACTGCTTTTGCTGCATCCCATAGATTCCGATATGTCGTATTGTCATTTTCATTAGTCTGTATATATCTTTTGATCTCTGCACTTATTTCTTCTTGGACCCATTCATTTTTTAAAAGTATGTTGTTTAGTTTCCACATTTTTGTGGGATTTTTTCCCTCTTTTTTGCAGTTGAATTCTCGTTGCAAGGCTTTATGATCAGAAAATATGCTTGGTACAACTTCAATTTTTCTGAATTGGCTGATGTTGTTTTTGTGGCCCAACATAGGGTCAATTCTTGAGAATGATCCATGTACACTGGAGAAAAAAGTATACTCAGTCACTTTGGGATGAAATGTCCTGTAAATGTCTATCATATCGAGGTGCTCTAGTGTTTTGTTTAAGGCCACTATGTCTTTGTTGATTCTCTGTTTGGATGACCGATCTAGAGCCGTCAGCGGTGTATTGAGGTCTCCAAGTATGATTGTAATTTTGTCAGTTTTTGTTTTAAGATCAATAAGTAGTTGTCTTATATATTTTGGTGCTCCTTGGTTTGGTGCATATATATTAAGAATTGTTATGTCTTCTTGATTCACTGTCCCCTTAGGCATTATGAAATGACCATTTTTGTTTCTGAGTACTTTTGCTGTCTTGTAGTCAGCATTATCTGATATAAGTATTGCTATGCCTGCTTTTTTTTGGATGTTATTTGCTTGGAGTATTGTTTTTCAGCCTTTCACTTTGAATTTGTTTTTATCCTTGTTACTTAGATGAGTTTCCTGTAGGCAGCATACAGTTGGATTTTCTTTTTTAATCCATTCTGCTGCTCTGTGCCTTTTTATTGGTGAGTTTAATTCGTTTACATTTAGTGTAATTATTGACACTTGTGAGTTCCCTATTGCCATTTTATATCTTGCTTTCTGTTAGTTTTGTGTCTTGTTTGATCCTTCTCTTTCGTTTTTCTATCTTTTGTTTTTATTTGGTTGTATTCCATACATCTTTCCTCTGTTGCTATCTTTTTTATCTCATGTGCTTCTGTGGTGGTTTTTTCAATGGTGGTTACCTTTGAGTAATGAAAAGGGTCCCTACGGTGTTCATTGTAGCGAACTATTTTGTGAGTACTTTTGCACTCCATCGTCCTTTGCTACTGTTAATCTCCATCTTCTCCCCCCCCCTTTCTTTTTGTTGTTGTCACAGTTTAAATTTGGTTTTATTGTGTTCTTCTTGGAGCTTTTACTTATGGCTCTGTTTCTTTTTTTTTTTTTTTTTTTTTTTTGTTCTTTGTATCTGATTGGAGAACCCCCTTTAGTAATTCCTGCAGTGGGGGTTTTCTGATGATAAATTCCCTCATCTTTTCTGTATCTGTGAATGTTTTTATTTCTCCTTCATATTTGAAGGATAGCTTTGATGGGTATAGTATTCGTGGCTGAAAGTTCCTCTCTTTCAGGACTTTAAATATTGGGGTCCACTCTCTTCTAGCTTGTAGAGTTTCTGCTGAGAAATCTGATGATAATCTAATGGGCCTTCCTTTATATGTTGTATTCTTCTTTTCCCTGGCTGCCTTGAGAATTTTTTCTTTGCTGTTAGTTTGTGTCAATTTCATTATGATATGCCTTGGAGTAGGTTTGTTGGGGTTAAGAAAACTCGGAGTTCTGTTTGCTTCTTGAACTTGAGGCTTTAGTTCTTTCCACAGGCTTGGGAAGTTCTCACCTATTATTTGTTTGAGTATGTTCTCCATTCCATTTTCTCTCTCTTCTCCCTCTGATATACCTATTATTCTTATGTTATTTTTTTTGATGGAGTCAGATAATTCTTATAGGGCTATCTCATTTTTTTTAATTTTTGAGTCTCTTTCTTCTTCTCTCTGTTGTGCCTCAAGTTGCTTGTTTTCTATTTCTCTAATCCTCTCTTCTATCTGACCTGTTCTATTAGCTAAGCTTGTTACTTCATTTTTCAGCTCATGAATTGAGTTTTTCATCTCTGTTTGATTTGTTTTTATAGTTTCAATTTCCTTGGACATATATTCTTTGTGTTCATTGAGTTGTTTTCTGAGCTCCCTAAATTGCCTTTCTGTGTTTTCTTGTATATCTCAGAGGATTTTTAGGATTTCTATCTTGAATTCTCTGTCATTGAGCTCCAAGGTTTCCAATATATTAAATTTTTTCTCCATAGATTTTTCCTCATCTAGCTGTGTTACTTCTCTTTCTTTTGTATCCATGATATTCGATTTTCTCTTCCTTAATGGCATCTGAGGGTGGTTTTGTTGATAGTATTAATGAGATTTAATCAAGAATAAAAAGTTAAAAAATAAAAAATCGAAAAGAGTTGTTTTATTAAAAAAATTAATAATGAAATAAAGAAAAATAAAATAAAATAAAAATTTTTTAAAAAGGAAATTATCCCCCCCCCCTTCTTTTTTCCTCTCCTCTCCTCTCCCCTGTTTCTTGAGAAAATCTTGTGGTGAACTGTGAATTATAACAAACAATGCCTGTAATGGAGGGCCTGAATTGGGGAAAAGTAATAAAGGGGCAAAAAAAAGAAAAAAAAAGAAGGGGGTATGGACCGACAAAAAGCAAATAAGGAAAAAATTTGGGTCAAGAATAAAATGATTTGCTTTTAGGTGTTGGTTGACTAAGAGTTATGATGAGAGGAATAAGAGGAAAACAGAAAAATGGGGGGACAAATTTAAAAATTACTATTGTATTTAGTGGAACAAGAACTAGATAAAATGGAGAGCCAGGAATGGGAGCACTGCTAGTGAGTAAAAAGGTGAAGTAACCCCCCCCCCCAAAATGCCACAAACATAAGTTTGAGTCCCAGATAAGATAATTTGTTTGTTATTGAGGTTTGAATGAGAGGAGATGTAAAGGAGAAAGGAAGAAACTAATATAGAGGGAGAAAAGAAAGAGAGAGAGAAAAAAAGAGGGAACCACTAAAAGAAGAAAAAAGAAAAAAGAGGAGAGAGAGAGAGAGAGAGAGAGAGTTAAGGGTTTTGGAGTGCAACCCTCATAGAGAGAAAGGAAGAGGAGAGAAAAGATAATGGGAGATGTAACACTTATGGGTAGTGTAGTTCAAGGAGAGGAGAGAGTAAGACCGGCAGAGATTTAATCGGCCAAATTGGAGGAGGAAAAAAAATATCAAGAATGAAGATAAGAGAAACAAATGAACAAATATAATAAAATAGGATAGGTTATAAAGTCTGCAGATTATTCTTGATTTTGAGAGGTTATCTTCTTGCTTTTTTTTTTCTCTCCCTCTTCCTGGTCGGTGACTCTGTACCCCGGGTTCTGCCCTTTTGGCATGCTCAGGTAGAGGTTTGCAGTTGCTAAGTCTCTATGGCAATGTCATGTATTGTGCTTTAGTCTTGTTGGCAGTCGAGGCTCATTAGCATTTATAGGCTCCGACAGTGAGAGAGTCCGTGTTCCTGGAGCCTTTCTCCTAGTCTTTCCTTCCTCAATTAGTAGCCTGGTAATCCAGCTATGGGCTTGCTGCTGCCTCTGCCTGGATAGTAAGAGGCTCAAAGAGCTGGCAACTCCCCACTCTATTTCCACTCAGCACAGGGCTCTGGGTAAGGCTCAGTCAGTCAGAGCTGCTACCATAATCAGGCGGGGTTTCCGCCCACTCAAAGACCTCTGGCTCTGCCACTCTGTCCGGTAACACTGGCAGGTGCCCACTTCCAGGGCGCTTGGATGAAACTCCCGCTCACTATCTGCGCATGCAGACCAGGATATCCGGCCAGCAGTCTCACGCTCTGAGTGAAACCCCCAACCGCATGGAAAAGTTGCAGAGTTGGAATTGGCTTTTGCTCCGTCCTCGTGTGCGGCTTTTGCAAGGAGCTGGGGCAGCCCGAGATTCCGCTTTGGCCCACACAAAGTCCCCTGACTCTGCCCCTCTGTGCGATAACATGGGCGCGCACTGCTGAGGCACTCGGAGGAATGTCTCGCTCACTATCTGCGTGCGCAGACCAGGATATGAGGCTAGCCGCGTTTCCCTCTGAGTGAAACCCCCACCAGCACGGAAAATTTCCACTGTTGGAATTAGTTCTCGCTCCCTCCGTGTGCGGCTTTCCCAGGGCGCTGGGGCTGCCCAGAGATTCTGCTTTCAGCCCACAGAAAGGCCTCTGACTCTGCCTCTCTGTGGGGTAACACGGGCACCCACTCCTGGGGTTTAGGAAGAAATCTCTCGCCCACTAACTGCGCGCGCCAACCAGGAGATCGGGTAAAATGGCTGCCCCGCTTGTCTTTGTTTGGGTTTGGCATGAGTGTTAGCTTGTATTGCCCGGGTTGCCACAGGATCAGTTTTTCCTCGGCTTGGATCTCTATGCCACAGCCTGGTTCGGCCGTTTGTGCCGCGGCCTGGATCTATTCACCCCCTTTGCCCGCCTCAGTTTCTATATTCACAGTTACCAGAGAAAGTCGCCCTGTTTAGGTTAGTGAGGAAGGCGGAGCATTTCTTACTCCCTATTTCCTTTGGGGTTTGGTTATATATTTAGCCAATTTTTCACTCAACCATACCTTCCGGTGTATTGTGAAGCATCTGGTGGCTTCAGGTATAGGTTTTTCTGTTTCTGGTTGAAGATCTTGTTGAGTTTTGGGGAAGATGTATCGGTATCACTTCCTACCCCGCCATTACTCTGACGTCATCTCTGTGCTGAATTTTTTTAACCTAGTAAATTATTCAGAATGTCTGGTCAGAGGTTCTGGCCAGGTGGTTCAGTGGATAAAGTACAGTCCCAGCACACTGAGGTCACAGGTTTAACTCTCGGTCAGGGCACATAAAGGAGCAACCAATGAGTGCACAACTGTGTGGAACAGTGAGTTGATGCTTTTTGTGCTCTCTCTCTCTCTCTCTCTCCTTTCTTCTTTTTCTCTAACTCAAATAAATAAAAAGTGGGAAAAAAAGAATGTCTGGTCGGAGGCAATAATGTCGTTCCTCTGGGTCTTAGTCATATGACTCGGCAAGGCTCAGCACGGACAAAGTATGGCACTAGGGGGACTCACAGTGCTGCTTTGTGGGTTTTGGAATTTCAGGCCCACATAAGCCCCTTAATCTTGAGCATAGAGTAGACTGTGCCAGACAATGAGGGCACAGAAGACACTGCCACCAAAAGCCAAGGTCTGAGTATGGCCAACATTCACCCAGACATGCCAGCAAGTCTATGGACTGACCATTCTCTTCTGGTTACCACTGTTCTTTAATATCAGTGAAATTCTTCAGTGTATGAAACACAGTAGAGGAAAGAAATGGGGAGTTGAACTTTGGTTTAAGGAGCATGTACTATATGTTGCCTTGGAAATAGTCCTACACTACCTACTTTAATTGACAAACACATTCTATGAAGCAGGCAACATTTTCTGCCATTTGTTAACCTGAAAAAAAAATGGGCTTAAGGATATCAACTGATGGTTCTTGGCATCAATTCAATACAAACAGAAATCCCCAATTTGGGGTGTGGTGAAGAAGGAAATTTTGTTCAATGAAAACAACTCAACAGTAATATAGCACAGCTGTGAGGACAGCAAAGCTGTGAGGTTGCCCTGGGCCAGGTCCTGATCAGCTAGACAGCTCCACTCAGAATGGCCTGTCCATTCCCTTCAGGTCTGCTCCCTTTCACTTCAGAGAGAAACCTTTGGTGTTTCACCCCAGCCAAAGAAATCAGTCTTTGGTGAAACAGTGCTCCCAGAGCCAGAGGGGAGTAGGCTTATATAGACAGAAGTCCCTTCCCCTGGTTCCTGCCAATGAGGACCTGAATATTCACACTTTGATAGATCTAAAGCAGGGGTCTCAAACTCAACTCAGCATGTGGGCCACAGAGCAAGATCACAGCCTTCGGCGGGCCGCACTAGGTCTATAAAAGGCAACTGTTACGCAACACTTTTCTCACTGCAGTTGAAAACAAAAAAAAAATCAGTACAACAAGCACAATTGTACATGCAGTTTACTCAGTGTCACAAAATGACCAGAAACTGTAGTTCGCATCACAACTGCTGTTAACTAAGCTAATATCTAGCTAAGATGCTAGAGAAATGAAAAATACAAGTAGGCCCCTAGGCTTTCTTAATTTTATCCAAAATATTTTGAACTTCGTGGATTAGTCTGCGGGCTGCACAAAATTGTTCGGCAGGCCGCATGCGGCCCGCAGGCCGCGAGTTTGAGACCCCTGATCTAAAGTCTCTATCCTCATTGGTTAGTGTAGAGCTGCTCTGATTGTTCATAGCTGTGCAGCTTTAGATTGGATGCAGAAAGCCTCAACTCTATTGGTTGAAATAGGATTCCAGGAAACATTTATAAGGGCTGCTCAGATGGCAAGGAAAATGCAGGTAAGCTGGTCAGCTCAGAGACTTCTCTATGAAGTGTGGTTTGCTGAGTGGTCCCTGTGCAGAAATGGTTGTTAGGCTCTGCCTTTTTTGTTTGTTTTGTTTTTAGCCCAGTTAGCCAGTAGGAAACCTTCTGAGTAAATGTCTTTTTTTTTATTTGCTCTCATGATTTGCAGGAGACATTATTAATGTGCCCTATCCTAGAGCTGGTGAGTGGCCAGGATTAAGATCTGAGCTGTCTGAAGCATGTGAGGGCCACACTGCCTGTCTCCACCTGTTGTGCCCCAGGCAGTCACTTAACAGTGCTGGGCCTATGGGCCAGGGTCCTCACTTGTAAATGGGGCTAACCAAAGCCTCTTGCTGCAAAGAGTAAGTAAACTGTGAAGGGAGATGCATGTTACATATTGAGTGCTTCTTAGGATCTCAGCTAGTCACAGTATGCACTATCAGAGTTAACAGGGAAGTCTATTTGCTTGTTTTCTATATACTTACACAGGTGCCCTGGCCCAGGGTCTAATGTGGACCACTTGGCCTCTTATCCCACTAATGCAGCACCTATTTCATCTACATGCAGGCGGTTCTGCAGAGACTCTGAAAGTAAAGCACAGAGGGCGCTAGACCTCAAAATTCCTGGGGTGCAGCCTCTGTTCTCCTGACCTTCATAAACCAATTCCCAATGGATACAAGGCACGAGGACACATCTATAAGGTCACTCCAAGAATTCCTTGCTAAATGGACTAAAAAAAGGATGGTGTAAGGAGAGAGGATGGTAAGCTGTCCAGGATTGGTAAAATGAGGAGCAGATCTGACCCAGGTCTTCCAAGGCTTAGTGATTTGACCAGGAGAATATTGTTAACATAGAGAAAACTGAGCCCTAAACCTCATGGCCTTTTTGTCAAACTTGGCGGGTCTAGTGGTATAAAGACATGAGCAGAAATCCTGCCCCTTTTCCCAGTTTGCATCCACCAAGAACTTAGAGACTTTATAGGTGTCAGGACCTCCTCCACCACATTGGGGGCCTGGGAAGTGAAGTCAACTTACATCTATCTATCATCTATCTATCTATCTATCTATCTATCTATCTATCTATCTATCTATCTATCTATCTATCTATCATCTATCATCATCTATCTATAATCTATCTATCTATCTATCTATCTATCTATCTATCTATCTATCTATCTATCTATCTATCTATCTATCATCTATCTATCTATATTTTTAAAGAAGGTAGAGCCCAGATGCACTTCAAGGTATATATTTCTATTTGTTTCTTCTCCAAGAAAAGCACAACCAAAGGCGCCTAGTCATTCCACACGCTCTTTTCAAGGCCCATTAATAAGGAGCCTGGGGCCAAATCATAAACATGGCAAACTCTGCAACTGTCAAGGCCAGCTGTGTGAGGGCCACATTAAGGGAGAATTTCAGCAAAATGCTGCGTGGTTCCTAAATTCATACCAGATGAGTTCCAGAAGAATAAAGTTATTACAATAAAGCACCAGGGAATCGATCATGCTCTGCTGTAACCTCGGTGTACTTCATCATATGCACAAAGCAGTTTATCCAAAGCCTTGAGGAGGATGCAGAATGTGTGGAGTTAAATGTGACAAGAAGCAGAGGAACAAGGAAGAGAAGGACAATGTTCCAGCTTGGATGGATTCAGAAGACCCTGGAGCTGACCTGAGTTCATGCAACCAATCCAGGTTAGATTTCAGGTTAGGAAACTCCAGTGGCAGATGGCAGGGGTCTGGCAAACAGCTTATTTTGTGACTTGTCAAATTGGAGGGGAGGGGTGCATCCCCTAATTTCCCAGTCTGCCTGAGACATGCCCCTGGGGCAGTCATCTTCCAGAGAGATAAGAAACAGGCTAAAAGCTGCAAAGAAGCTTGATAAGTTGTGACACATGGAACAGTTCTCTTTGTCTTTTCACACTGCTTTGATGTTCCCACTTTTTATAACTTTATTTTTCCTTCCAAATGCCTTCTAGCCATCTAAGAGAATTCTCCTGAGTGCTCAGGAACTGTAAGCTCCTTCCCTCATCTCTCCACCCCCATCTCCAGGCTCCTGACTTGCTGATGACCCTGCTCCTCCTCAGAGGAGAGTTCTTTCTCCTTTAGGCCAGTGACCTAGCCAACCAGAAACAGAAACACGCAACAAATAACGTTTTATCTTATTGTACATAACAGAGCAACAGGGACAAGCTGGTGCTTGATTTCCGAACCCCACATGTATCATACAATGCATTGAATACTACATATGTTTGTGCAAATGCTTTTTGTCTGTGGCACATAATCTGTAAATGCTCTGTTTGGTGCAAAAGTTCGTTTGAATGTGCAAACTTTTTAAGGTATCTGAGACAACCTCGATAGTATTTTCACTGATGATTCAGGCTGATAAATGGCAATCCCCCTGAACATAAGTGGATTTGACTAAGATCATTGGGTCTATAATCTTCATTAAACATCAGGGTGGTTGACTCTTTTGCTACTGGCATGAAATTTCTGGTGGACTGGCACCTAAACCACTGTAGTCACCCCACTGAACAATTTACAGAGTAATTTCCAGTCTCCCAGAGCCAGACCTACTTAGGGTCTTTCTCTGCCTGGGCACTCATATGCTCCAGCCCTTCCTCCATAAACTCTCCCAACTTGGCCAAACTGTGGTGTGCACACCCTGGGTCCTAGCACCCTGTTCTGAGTACTGTACTCCTGCTTCAGGATATTGAGTAGAAACTTCCAGTCCTTTCTGATAAGACCCCGCTCTCAGCCTTGGAAATGGAGCTGGACCCCATGACCAAGCGAGATACTTGGAGTATTGGCTGATATTGGGCCATTGCCCCATTTGTCATTTTTGTATTAAGGTAATTATTATTATTAAATATTAAGTTAATGTTTAATTTAGCACTTAATGCTTCAATATTTGGAATAGTTGTCTGTAGTTTTTTTTTTCCTGTACTATTTCTGAGGTTTTGATATCAGAATTATATTAGCTTTTAAAATATAATCATGGGACTATTTTTCTTTTTTCTATTTTTCTGCTCTGGGTCAGATTAGATTCAATGTTTTAAAAAGCTCATCCGGAAAAAGTTTGAATGAAGTAATTTATAGGATGTAGTTCTTTGACCACTGTTTTGGTTTACTCTTTAGACTTTCTTATTTGTTTTTAAGTTTATTTTAATCATTTGTATTTTCTTAAAAAACGTTCAGAGTCATTAATATGTTTGAATAATTCTGTTCTTTTTTTATATCCACATTTAGATATTTGTGCTTTCTCTTACTCTATATTTTTCCTTCTTTCTTCTTTCTTCCTTTTCTTTTATTAGTTTATTTTTGTTTTTTCTTTAATGAACTAATTAATATTCTATTCTATTCCATTCCATTCTGTTCTATTCTATTCGATTCAATTCGATTCTCTTCCAGAGAACCACCTTTTGTATCCTTATTAATTATATGCTTTTTTTCATTTCAGCTTCTTAATTCACTTATGATTCTATGCTTAATATTATTTTAGTGACAATTTAAAAAATTTTATTGAATAGGATTTTTAGTTCACTTGTCTTTATTTTTTCATTTGTATGACTATGAATATTAATGACTATACATTTTTCTATGATTGCAGCTATAACCAAATCACAAAGATTTTGATGAGGAGAGTTGTTTTAAGGAAATTTCATGAGCTGTCTTAAGTTTTTCTGGGTCAAAAATGTACTTTAAGGAAGAATTTTTATAACTTCAAAATTGTTTCCCATTGTTACTGGCAATGACTAAACTTTTACTATATATTTTTAGTTTGACTCTATTGATGTAAGAGAAGTGGTTCTGCTGTTTTCATTTTAATTTTTGAGATTTTATTTGTAAAATAATATAAGAAAGTGGGCAAAAAAAAAGAATGTAAACTTTCTGTTTGTAAGGCATGGAAACATTTATATATAAACATGTATTTGTATAAATGTATTCAATCTAATTAATTATATTATTTAGAGTTTCCATCTTTTATCCTTCCTTAGTTTCTTAACATACAGGATTGAGTGAGGTAGCTACATTAAAGTCTTCTAATAATTTTGTGTTTTGCCCAATTTATTTTTTATTTACCCTGGCTCTTGCTTGATTTATTAATTCTATGCTGTTTAATAAATAAAAGTTTTAACAGCTATATCTTTATTGTTTGCTAACAATTTAAAAATATTATGTAATATTTCATATTTTTAGATTGAATATTTGTGTTGAATACAATATTTTTATATTGATTATAATTCAAAATTTTTAAGACATAATTTTCTTTTCTTGGCCCTGAATGTAACTACGTAAATAAGATATTTTTTTTAAATAATTTTATTTTTTTAATGGGGCGACATCAATAAATCAGGATACATATATTCAAAGATAACATATCCAGGTTATCTTGTCATTCAATTATGTTGCATACCCATCACCCAAAGTCAGATTGTCCTCTGTCACCTTCTATCTAGTTTTCTTTGTGCCC
This sequence comes from Saccopteryx bilineata, assembly GCF_036850765.1. Classification (NCBI taxonomy): domain Eukaryota; kingdom Metazoa; phylum Chordata; class Mammalia; order Chiroptera; family Emballonuridae; genus Saccopteryx; species Saccopteryx bilineata. The sequence continues at coordinate 95,896,453 of NC_089498.1, forward strand.
CTCCTCCTCCCCCTTTCCCTCTCTCTCCCCCCGTACCCCCATAACCACCACACTCTTATCAATGTCTCTTAGTCTCACTTTTATGTCCCACCTACGTATGGAATAATGCAGTTCCTGTTTTTTTCTGATTTACTTATTTCACTTCGTATAATGTTATCAAGATCCCATAATTTTGCTGTAAATGATCCGATGTCATCATTTCTTATGGATGAGTAGTATTCCATAGTGTATATGTGCCACATCTTCTTTATCCAGTCATCTATTGATGGGCTTTTTGGTTGTTTCCATGTCCTGGCCACTGTGAACAATGCTGCAATAAACATGGGGCTGCATGTGTCTTTATGTATCAATGTTTCTGAGTTTTTGCTGGGTCATAAGGTAGTTCTATTTTCAGTTTTCTGAGGAACCACCATACTTTCTTCCATAATGGTTGTACTATGTTATATTTCCACCAACAGTGTATGAGGGTTCCTTTTTCTCCACAGCCTCTCCAACATTTGCTATTACCTGTCTTGTTAATAATAGCTAATCTAACAGGTGTGAGATGGTATCTCATTGCAGTTTTGATTTGCATTTCTCTAATAACTAAAGAAGATGAGCATCTTTTTATATATCTGTTGGCCATTTGTATTTCTTCCTGGGAGAAGTGTCTGTTCATGTCCTCTTCCCATTTTTTTATTGGATTGTTTGTTTGTTTGTTGTTGAGTTTTATGAGTTCTTTGTATATTTTGGATATTAGGCCCTTATCTGAGCTATTGTTTGAAAATATCATTTCCCATTTAGTTGGCTTTCAGTTTATTTTGTTATCAGTTTCTCTTGCTGAGCAAAAACTTCTTAGACAGATGTAATCCCATTCATTAATTTTTACCTTCACTTGCCTTTGGAGTCAAATTCATAAAATGCTCTTTAAAACCAAGGTCCATGAGTTTACTACCTATGTCTTCTTCTATGTACTTAATTGTTTCAGGTCTTATGTTTAGATCTTTGATCCATTTTGAGTTAATTTTAGTACAGGGGGACAAACAGTAGTCCAGTTTCATTCTCTTGCATGTGGCTTTCCAGTTTTCCCAGCACCATTTATTGAAGAGGCTTTCTTTTCTTCATTGTGTGTTGTTGGCCCCTTTATCAAAAATTATTTGACTATATCTATGTGGTTTTATTTCTGGGTTTTCTATTCTGTTCCATTGGTCTGAGTGTCTATTTTTCTGCCAATACCATGCTGCTTTGATTGTCGTGGCCCTATAATAGAGTTTGAAGTCAGGTATTGTAATGCCCCCAGCTTCATTCTTTTTCTTTAGGATTGCTTTGGCTATTCAGGGTTTTTTATAGTTCCATATATATCTGATGATTTTTTGCTCCATTTCTTAAAAAAATGTCATTGGAATTTTGATGGGAATTGCATTAAATTTGTATATTGCTTTGGGTAATATGGCCATCTTGATTATATTTATTCTTCCTAACCAAGAACAAGGAATATTCTTCCATCTCATTATATCTTTTTCGATTTCCCTTAACAATAGTTTATAGTTTTCATTATATAAGTCCTTTACATTCTTTGTTATGTTTATTCCTAAGTATTTTATTTTATTTTTTTGTTGCAATAGTGAAGGGGATGATTCTTTTGAGTTCGATCTCAATTGTTTCATTGTTGGCATATAGAAAGGCTATGGACTTCTGTATGTTAATTTTGTATCCTGCGACCTTACTGTATTGGCTTATTGTTTCTAGTAGTCTTTTTGTGGATTCTTTGGGGTTTTCGATGTATAGGATCATATCATCTACAAAAAGTGATACCTTTACTTCTTCTTTTCCTATATGGATGCCTTATATTTCTTTGTCTTGTCTGATTGCTCTGGCTAGAACCTTTAGTACCACATTAAATAAGAGTGGAGAGAGTGGACAATCCTGTCTTGTTCCTGACTTAAGGGGGAAAGCCTTCAGTTTAGTGCCATTTAATATGATGTTAGCTGATGGTTTATCATATATGGCCTTTATCATGTTGAGATATTTTCCTTCTATACCCATTTTGTTGAGAGTCTTAAACATAAAATTGTGTTGTATTTTATCGAATGCCTTTTCTGCATCTATTGATAAGATCATGCGGTTTTTGTTCTTTGTTTTGTTGATATGGTGTATTACGTTAACCGTTTTATGTATGTTGAACCATCCTTGAGATTCTGGGATGAGTCCCACTTGATCATGATGTATTATTTTTTTTAATATGTTGTTGTATTTGATTTGCTCGTATTTTGTTAATATTTTAGCATCTGTATTCATTAGAGATATTAATCTGTAGTTTTCTTTTTTGGTGCCATCCTTGCCTGGTTTTGGTATGAGGGTTATGTTGGCCTCATAAAATGTGTTTGGAAGTATTGTTTCTTCTTCAATTTTTTGGAAGACTTTGAGTAGAATAGGAACCAAGTCTTCTTTGAATGTTTGATAAAATTCGCTGATATAGCTGTCTGGTCCTGGACTTTTATTTTGGGGGAGGTTTTTAATGGTTTTTTCTATTTCTTCTCTACTAATAGGTCTGTTTAGGCTTTCTGCTTCTTCTTGACTCAGTCTAGGGAGGTTGTATTGTTCTAGGAATTTATCCATTTCTTCTAGGTTGTTGAATTTAGTGGCATAAAGTTTTTTATAGTATTCTACAATAATTCCTTGTATATCTACGGTCTCCTCTTTCATTTTGGATTTTGTTTATATGAGTTCTTTCTCTTTTTTCCTTGGTAAGTCTTGCCAAGGGTTGGTCAATTTTGTTGATCTTTTCAAAGAACCAGCTCCTTGTTCTATTAATTTTTTCTATAGTTTTTCTGTTCTCTAATTCATTTATTTCTGCTCTGATTTTTATTATCTCCTTTCTTCGGCTGGTTTTGGGTTGTCTTTGTTCTTCTTTTTCTCGTTCCTTAAGGTGGGAAGTTAAGTGGTTCACTTGGGCTCTCTCTTGTTTGTTCATATATGCCTGAAGTGATATGAACTTCCCTCTTATCACTGCTTTTGCTGCATCCCATAGATTCCGATATGTCGTATTGTCATTTTCATTAGTCTGTATATATCTTTTGATCTCTGCACTTATTTCTTCTTGGACCCATTCATTTTTTAAAAGTATGTTGTTTAGTTTCCACATTTTTGTGGGATTTTTTTTCCTCTTTTTTGCAGTTGAATTCTAGTTTCAAGGCTTTATGATCAGAAAATATGCTTGGTATAACTTCGATTTTTCTGAATTTGCTGATGTTGTTTTTGTGGCCCAACATATGGTCAATTCTTGAGAATGATCCATGTACACTGGAGAAAAATGTATACTCAGTCACTTTGGGATGAAATGTCCTATAGATGTCTATCATATCCAGGTGCTCTAGTGTTTTGTTTAAGACCAGTATATCTTTGTTGATTCTCTGTTTGGATGAGCGATCTAGAGCCGTCAGCGGTGTATTGAAGTCTCCTAGTATGATTATATTTTTGTCAGTTTTTGTTTTAAGGTCAATATGTAGCTGTTTTATATATTTTGGTGATCCTTGGTTTGGTGCATATATATTAAGAATTGTTATGTCTTCTGGATTCAGTGTCCCCTTAGGCATTATGAAATGACCATTTTTGTCTCTGAGTACTTTTGCTGTCTTGTAGTCAGCATTATCTGATATGAGTATTGCTATGCCTGCTTTTCTTTGGATGTTATTTGCTTGGAGTATTGTTTTCCAGCCTTTCACTTTGAATTTGTTTTTATCCTTGTTACTTAGATGAGTTTCCTGTAGGCAGCATACAGTTGGATTTTCTTTTTTAATCCATTCTGCTACTCTGTGCCTTTTTATTGGTGAGTTTAATTCGTTTACATTTAGTGTAATTATTGACACTTTTGAGTTCCCTATTGCCATTTTATACATTGCTTTCTGTTAGTTTTGTGTCTTGTTTGATCCTTCTCTTTTGTTTGTCTATCTTTTGTTTTTATTTGGTTGTATTCCATACATCTTTTCTCTTTTGCTATCTTTTTTATCTCATGTGCTTCTGTGGTGGTTTTTTCAATGGTGGTTACCTTTAAGTATAAATATGATATTAATACCCATATTTCTATTATGCACATTGAACTGGAATATTTTTACTCTTTATTTTACTGTCAACCTTTCTCAGTTACTTTATTTTAATTGCATATTTTAATAGAATGCATGTGATTTGTTTTTATAATATTTTGTTTTGGTCATGATTAATAGTCTTTTTATAAATTAAGCTTATACATTTATATGAATTGCATAAATTATATGGTGTAAGTAAAACACAGCTTTAGTTTTCTATTTTAATGTTACTTTGTGTTTTTAATTTTATTTTTTATGTTTTGGATTATGCTCTGTTATTTTCCCACCTCAAAAACCATCACCAGGGATTTGGAGAAAAAAATAGTTGATTTTTAGTATTATTATTATATAATCTAAAATAATAAAATTACAGATAGTTAAAAGATTTGAAACGTTGGTGCAAATTTAAATTAGAAAAACGCCTTGTGGCTCTAGACATTCTGTGATTTGATTTTAGCACCCCTCCCCACTCTATTAGAATAACCTGTATTCTATTGTTACAGTCAGATGTCTCTTGACTTCACCCCTCATCTGTGAAACTTGCACAGAAATTGAAGTTCCTATTTGCTGTCCAGTCTTTCTGCCTATGCTGATTGGCATAAGGTGGGAGGAGCTAAAATAGGATTTTACTCTTTACTTTCACAGGAGCACCTGGTCCTTACTCCTCTGAACTGGAGGTATTGGGAACACTCAGAATTCTTTCCCTCAGCCACACACCTCTGTCCTAGATGTGTTCTAGGTGTGATTGTTGTGTGAAGACCTCTGTATCTGAGCAAAGTCCCATGTAGTCTATCTGAGGGCTAGCCTACAGAGATTGGAAAATGAAGTGAGATTTGCTATAAATATGATTTCATTTTCTAGCTTGAGTTATTTTGGTTCATTTGAGGAATTACTAGGCAGAAAGCTTGGCAACATTTCTTTGAAATGCCATTTTTAATTATTTCCACATTTTTCTGTCTTCTCCAGAATATGACTCTTTGAAGCAGGAGTAGTGTCATTGGCATGTTAAAGGCTCTAGCACCTAGCCTAATATTCTGTAGAACAGAAAGGCTCAGGGTGTTTTTGGAAGCCCATGTGCAGGATAAACCAGTGAATGGGAGCCTCTGGTCTGCAGCACAGAAAGTTGATGGGCAAGTTCTGAATTCCTGTCATGATTGCTACCAGCTAGGCCATATGTACTTTCTTTGTTACAAAAACCCAATTCAGGCACAAAGACCCTTTGTTTAACTTTAATCATTATTTAGTGCTGTTTTGAGATAAGAAGCTGTTGGTTATGTTATGTGAAATAAGCCAGACACATAAAGACAAATATCACATAATCTCACTTATGTTTGGAATTTTTTTAAAAAGTTGAATTAATAGAAATAGAGAGTAGAATTGATATTGTTGTTTGTTTTTTTTTGGAATTTTTTTTAATAAATTTTTATTAATGTTAATGGGATGACATTAATAATTCAGGGTACATATATTCAAAGAAAACATGTCTAGGTTATCTTCTCATTAAATTATGTTGCATACCCCTCGCCCAGAGTCAGATTGTCCTCTGTCACCCTCTATCTAGTTTTCTCTGTGCCCCTCCCCCTCCCCCTAAATCTCTCCCTCCCTCCCTCCTGCGTCCTCCCTCCCCCCACCCCTGGTAACCACCACACTCTTGTCCATGTCTCTTAGTCTCGTTTTTATGTTCCACCAATGTATGGAATCATGTAGTCCTTGTTTTTTTCTGATTTACTTATTTCACTCCGTATAATGTTATCAAGATCCCACCATTTTGCTATAAATGATCTAATGTCATCATTTCTTATGGCTGAGTAGTATTCCATAGTGTATATGTGCCACATCTTCTTTATCCAATCTTCTATTGAAGGGCTTTTTGGTTGTTTCCATGTCTTGGCCTAAGAGAAATAGAAAAAGACACAATGAGATGGAAAAATATTCCTTGTTCTTGGATAGGAAGAATAAATATAATTAAAATGGCCATATTACCCAAAGTAATATATAAATTTAATGCAATTCCCATCAAAATTCCTATGACATTTTTTAAAGAAATGGAACAAAAAATCATCAGATTTATATGGAACTATAAAAAACCCCGAATAGCCAAAGCAATCCTAAGGAAAAAGAATGAAGCTGGGGGCATTACAATACCTGACTTTAAACTATATTATAGGACCACAATAATCAAAACTGCATGGTATTGGCAGAAAAATAGACACTCAGACCAATGGAACAGAATAGAAAGCCCAGAAATAAAACCACATATATATGGTCAAATAATCTTTGATAAAGGGGCCAACAACACAAAATGGAGAAAAGAAAGCCTCTTCAACAAATGGTGTTGGGAAAACTGGAAAGCCACATGCAAAAGAATGAAACTCGACTACAGCCTGTCCCCGTGTACTAAAATTAATTCAAAATGGATCAAAGACCTAAATATAAGATCTGAAACAATAAAGGACATAGAAGAAGACATAGGTACTAAACTCATGGATCTGGGTTTTAAAGAACATTTTATGAACTTGACTCCAATGGCAAGAGAAGTGAAGGCAAAGATAAATAAATGGGACTACATCAGAATTAAAAGTTTTTGCTCAGCAAGAGAAACTGATATCAAAATAAACAGACAGCCAACTAAATGGGAACTGATATTGTTTTTGATGCTGGTTCTGATATGGTTCTGTTGTGGTGTCAAAAAGAAGGAATTTCAGGCAACTGCATTTGGAGAAGCTGAGGATGTTACAGTAAGATTTACTCAGAGTTGAAATAGAAGATTGCTCACAGGCTTTCAATGTCTCATCCTATCAAACAGAAGTCCCATCTTGTCTTCTTTAAGCCCAGTATCAAGAGCAAAGTCCAGCTATTCTGCACTGTTGCTTAGCCCATATCAAAACTTAGTCCAGTCCAGAGGTGCTCAAAGCCTGTACTTGGGAAACCATCCAGCTGCCAGCCCAGGTGGCATGGCTGCAAATGGGGCTAGCACACATCCCCAAGCAGGAAAGCAGTGAGAAGGGCATAAAGGGCAAAGAGGCAAAAGGGCTGGATTACTGTTAAGCTTCTATTTATATTTTGGACTGGGAAGGACTAAGTTTTCTTAAACCAACCAATCACTTTCTTTAAAATTTCACTGGGCTTGTGCTTGTTCCTCCCACTAACCAACAGATCCTTCTTCTAGGCTAGATAGACAGGCCTATATGGTTGCCGTACAGACTGCTACTTCCCATGCCTTAAAGATTCCTTCCAAACCTGAATCCAGAGGGTTGAGGGCTCAGTGGACTCTGAGAGCACAATGGATTCCTAGAATGTGTAATTGGGCTTGTGGATGTTTTAGCCTCCTAGCAAAGTAAGCTAAATGGGATGCTGAAGCTTGTTACTGAAGCAGGTTTTCCAGTTTTATAAACTGTGATATCCAACTCCCTTTGCTCTCTTTCTCCATCAATATGTACCTACCTGCCTACCTTTAACAACATGGTGGTTTTCAAGAGCTAAGAAGATAAAGAGAATGAGGAGATCAACATCAAAGAGTACAAAATGTCAGTCATATAGGATGACTAAGTTCTAAAGATACAATGTGCTGGATAATAACTATGGTCAATAATAAAGCATTGTATACTTGAATTTTCTCAGAGTGTGTCTCAGGCGCTCTTTTTATACACAGAAGCACACACAATGCTTCACTGTATGAAGAAGCTGGATATGAGAATTACCTTGACTGTGTCCCTATCAAAATATCATGTTACACATTTTAAATATACACTATTTTTATTACAGATAATTAAATATTAAAAATACTTCACAATATAAGAGAATGATTCAGCACAGGGATTTTGGTAGCCATCTTCCTGTGTTTGTCACAGACTCTCCTCACACAATTCTAGTCCATTCAGCCCTCCCTCTGCCAGAGCTCACGACTTGCAGAGAGGTGCACCCACAATACGGTGTACAGAGATGTGCTGTAGAACTGAGCACCTGAAACCTGTATAATTATGTTAACCACTATCACCCTAATTAAATCCAAATAATAAAAAAAAGAACTGGGAAAAAATGTCTCACAATTAGAAATGTTTTATTCAAAACAGAAAAGATTTACTTCTTTAAAGCAAGCATTTAAAAACATGTAAGGCACATTTTCTGTGATCTTGATTTTATTTTTAAAAAGTCCAGAAATTCCTTGGGGAGACTAATTAATGGCCAATATTCAGAATGGAAATTTAACTTTCATTAAAGATCCATGTCAATTAATTTTATATTGACAGTACTTTGCCTCTGGAGCATAACACTGTGTTCAAGAGCCCCAGCCATCTGGGAAGCAGCCTCCATGTGACATTCACAGTTGCACGGCTCTGGTTTCTCATGAGAAATTTTCTCCTCTTGGTGAAGTTGTTTAAATTTTTATTTTTATATAGCTTGCGTGCTGACCAGATTTCCAAATTTTCATTGTGAGGGCATAAATGCCTTACTAAAATGTAGATTGCCCCTCCTATTGATGGAATTGAATCTCCTGAGAATTGATGTCCATTTTTTATCCAAAAGAAATTGCTGTCCTAAATTTGAAAGACTACTCTTGGATTGCATTTTAATAACCCTGAAAAATGCAAAAATCACATTTGCTTTTCTTTTTCTTCTCTTCTTCTTTCCCTGGCTTAGTAGTCATGAATGATCAGTGGATTAATAAATATAAAGGAATTGCTGTTCCACCAGTAAGAAGATAATTCTGTTCAAGACTATTTTCCTTATTTGGTAATTTTTCATTGTTTAGATAGAAGCAAAAGATGAATTAAAAAGATAAAAGCCACCAATCTAATACACAATATTAGGAATAGTGTTACTTGTTATTAATTAATATACCATATTATGTAGGTTTTACTTTGGTTAACAAAGTTTTATCAAGTATTTATGATATTTTTGTTGTAATCCCCTGGCAACTATTCATTTGAAGAACTAGGTAGACACAGAACTGAAAGATAAATGAAATTATTTATAAAAATTATTCTATGACTAAACAACTTCTGGAGTAAATGGAGGAAGTACTGACTTTTGCATAGTTAAGGGACAAAGGCAACCGTGGATGCTGGTCTCAAGTGGCACACTTGCGTTCAGCCAGTCGCCCTTGGCTGCCTTCCAGCTGTCTATAGACTAAGTGAAAAAAAGTCTTTACTTAGTCTATTTTTTTTATTTTATCTCTTCTATTGAAATACATAGATTTTAAAAACATATATTTTAAAAATTTATAAGATTTTAAAAACTCTCTTAATACGTACATTAGGTTTTACAATATACATTTTAAAATAATCTGAGTCTACTTCAAATAATATTAACCACCTCGTATGTTATATAAGAAATTTTATTCCCAATATTTCCTCCTATTGTCATATATATTACTTTTAAATAAGCTATAAAACACAATAAATTGTTACTATTATTGCTTTAACTATTTAGTTACCTTTTAGAACAATTAAAAATAGTAAAATAGATTTTATTTTATCTTCATTTATTCCATTTCCAGTGCTCTTCATTCCCAATTTTCTAACCTATTTTATACTCTTCTCCTTCTTCCTAAAGGTCTTACTTTAACATCTCTTTTGGAAGTCTGCTAGTCAGTTTTGTTTGTCTGGAAAGTCTTTAATTTTTCTTCATTTTTGGAGGATATTTTTGTCAGCTATACAATTCTGTGCTGACAATTTTTTTTTCTCCAGCATTTAAAAAATATCACTATATTGTAATTGTTTCTGATGAGAGATCTGTTGTAAGTTTTTAACTTGGTTCATCTCTGTTTTCAAGACTTTTTCTTTGCTTTTGATTTTCAGCAATTTGAATATATGTTTAAGTGTTTTTGTTTGTTTCTTTTGTGTTGTTTTATGTTTATCCTGCTTGGTGTTTTGTGAGTTTCTTGGATCTATAATTTGGTATCTGTCATTAATTTGGGAAAATGCTTGTTACTGGATGCATTTTCTTTAAATATTTCTTCTACTTCATTGTCTTTTTCTTCTCCCAGAATCCTAACTCTGCAGGTTTTAAAATATTTTATATTGTTTCACAGCTCTTGAGAATACTTATTTATTTATTTTTTACTCTTCATTTCTCTTTGCATTTCAGTTTAGATAACTTCTATCAGCCTATCTTTGAATTCACTGATTCTTTCCTCAGCTGTGTCATATCCATTGACATCTTACCTATGTTGAAAGCATTCTTCATCCATGCTACTGTGCTTTTCATTTCTAGCATTCTACTGCATTCTTTCTTAGAATTTCTGTCTCTGCTGAAATTACCTCTTTCATGCATGTCATACGTTTTCTTCAGAACCTTTAACATATTAATCATAGTTATTTTAAATTGCTAGTCTTACCATTTCAACTGTGTGTCATATCTCATTCTGGTTCTGGTACTTTCTTTGTCTCCTGCAGTATGTTTTTCTTGCTTTTTAAAATATGCTTCCTGTTTTTGTTGTTGTTGGTAGTAAATATATTTTTTATGCTTTGATATGAGCATGTCTTTCTTTGGGCTGCGGCTTTATTATTATTTATTTGTGTTATAATAGTCAGAAGTCAGATTTGGCTTAAAGTCTGTTGTTCCTCTAGTTACCACAGTGCACCAGAGACTTCAGATTCCCTTGCTGATGCCTTGTGCTAGGGCATGGGCTAATCTTCCACTATATGTGCCATACATACTTGGTTTGAGATCTAGTTGGTTGGTGTTGGGTCTTTGCTTTGTATTACTTCCCAGAGAAAATCTGTTTGTTGTCACTCTCCCAGATAGAGTCCATGGTTACTTGTACTCAGTGTTTGTTAGCATGGTGGTGGGGAGTGGACAGATGGGTGATCTCTGATGTTCTGGTTAAGTCTTAGTCCGAGATAGGCATAGTGAAACTGGGTTTCAGGGCTGCAGTCTTAACAAGTGTTTCTTTAACTCCTCCAGCTCTAAGGCTAGATAGATCCAGATTATTTCTGGCCTTCTCTAGGGACAGAGACATACTTCTGCTGCTTCATTCTCCCAGCTGCTGTGGGTTTCTGCCATGTCCAAGGTGGCAGTGTGCACTGTTCTCGTTTGGAAGATTGAGGCTGCTGTGCCCCTTCTCTGTCAGGCATGCTGAGTGAGACTTTCACAGTATTCTTCAAGTATTCCCCATACCCAGTGGGGCTCATGGAGGAAAAGCGAGCAAGAGACTGTCTACACCCCCTACGTCTACATTTGCTCCCTGCTGCCCCGGGATTCACTTTCTCGTGCTAGCTCAGATGTTGTATTCATTAATTCATTAGAATTTTCGAGTTAAAACTTCTTGCCAGCTTATATGAAGCCTGGTGGTGTCTGCATGCATCTGTGTCTCCCCAGATTTGGGGCTAGTTGCTTGGCCTGTGTCCTCCACTCTCTAATGGCTTTCATTCAGGAAATGCCATTAATATTAAGTTTCTCAAGCTGTTTTCTGATTGCAGGGGTGATTCTTCAGATATGTCCATCCCTTGAGCTGAAACTGGAGACCCTGTCCTCAAATCTAAACATGTAGAATGCAGTCCTTTCTCAGATACACATACCAAAACTACTGCTTTCTTCTTTCTCCTAGAAAGGAGATCTATGTGAACTGGCCTGTGAGGATTTTCTCTCTTTTTGAAAAACACATTTGCACATGTTTATGCTTGCCAGAAACCTCAAGTTGTTCAGCCAGTCTCCTGAGCACTGTAGTGTTCTCATTTTGGGAAAACTTTGGAAAATAAGAATGAAGATTGAGTTGTGCTTTAACCAAAACTAATGTGTTCAGACATGAGAGGTGCTGGCTGGAAGAGTCATTACAAATGGAGCAGTGCCAATGCAAGAACCAGGCCGGGCTGCTGGGATTGTCGAGTTGAACCCAAGAGGGGCTTGTGATTGGCCTGGAACTGGAGCAAGGGCTCAGGGTAGGTGGAGTTCTTGTGACAGTGTTTAGGGAAAGGAAGTGAAAACTTCTTCTTTAATCTGTGTCATAAACTCCCTCAGCAATGTTGTTTGTAGGAAGTGATAGAACAAATATTATTTAAGCAACAGTGTGTGGAGATTAGCAGATTAACTCTGTCCAGCCAAAGAATTTAATTTCACTGGAGGGAAGTGAATTTGTCCAGTTGCTGAAGCAAGTTAAATAAACCAGCTCAGGAAGGGACCTTAAACCTGTGTTTCCCAACCTTTTTTTTTTTTTTTCTGACGCTGGAAACAGGGAGAGACAGTCAGACAGACTCCCGCATGCGCCCACCGGGATCCACCCGGCACGCCCACCAGGGGCAACGCTCTGCCCACCAGGAGGCGATGCTCTGCCCCTCCGGGGTGTCGCTCTGCCGCGACCAGAGCCACTCTAGCGCCTGGGGCAGAGGCCAAGGAGCCATTCCCAGCGCCCGGGCCATCTTTGCTCCAATGGAGCCTTGGCTGCGGGAGGGGAAGAGAGAGAAAGAGAGGAAGGGGGGGTGGAGAAGCAAATGGGTGCTTCTCCTATGTGCCCTGGCCGGGAATTGAACCCGGGTCCCCCGCACGCCAAGCCGATGCTCTACCGCTGAGCCAACCTTTTTTTTTTTTTTAATAGATAAAATCCTTTATTGCATCCTCTTTTTTTTTTTTTATAATTTAATTTTTTTAATGGGGTGACATCAATAAATCAGGATACATATATTCAAAGATAACAAGTCCAGGTTATCTTGTCGTTCAATTATGTTGCATACCCACCACCCAAAGTCAGATTGTCCTCTGTCACCTTCTATCTTGTTTTCTTTGTGCCCCTCCCCACCCCCTATCCCTCTCCCATTCCCCCCTCCCCCCCCCCCCCGTAACCACCACACTCTTATCAATGTCTCTTAGTTTCACTATTATGTCCCACCTACGTATGGAATAATACAGTTCCTGGTTTTTTCTGATTTACTTATTTTGCTTCGTATCATGTTATCAAGATCCCACCATTTTGCTGTAAATGTTCTGATGTCATCATTTCTTATGGCTGAGTAGTATTCCATAGTGTATATGTGCCACATCTTCTTTATTCAGTCATCTATTGACTGGCTTTTTGGTTGTTTCGATGTCCTGGCCACTGTGAACAATGCTGCAATAAACATGGGGCTGCATGTGTCTTTACGTATCAATGTTTCTGAGTTTTTGGGTATATACCCAGTAGAGGGGTTGCTGGGTCATAATGTAGTTCTATTTTCAGTTTTTTGAGGAACCACCATACTTTCTTTCATAATGGTTGTACTACTTTACATTCCCACCAACAGTGTATGAGGGTTCCTTTTTCTCCACAGCCTCTCCAACATTTGCTATTACCTGTCTTGCTAATAACAGCTAATCGAACAGGTGTGAGGTGGTATCTCATTGCCGTTTTGATTTGCATTTCTCTAATAGCTAAAGAAGATGAGCATCTTTTCATATATCTGGAGCCAACCTTTTTTTTGTGCCATGCCTCACCTTAACCTTTCTAAAATTTTTATGTTTCCCCCTTATGTAACATACATAATTTTTAACATTAAAAAATTCATTTGTTCACTTAATAAACATAAATGATAGGTTCTAGGAATAAATCACTATGAAATTGTTAACAAAACACAGTAAGTAAAATTTCAAAACATATAATGAAAAACAGAAATTTAAATTCCAAATAATTTTAATACAGATTTTTCTATATTAATTTATTATTTTAATTTAGTGTGATCCTTGTGCTTGATGCTTGCTGCACAGAGATTTTATATTAGGTTCCAATTTGGTTAGCTTTAGTCTCAAGTCTCCACTTTGTGTTATATCCAGCTGATTTCTTTTTTTTACCAGTAAATCATTTACAGCAGTAAATCCACATTCAGCTAAAAATGAAGACGGAAACGGTAGCAATAGTTTTCTTGCACATTTGGTTGAATTTGGGTATTTGATTTCTGTTTCCTCACAAAGCCATGCCATCACTCCTTTGATATTAAATAAAGCTTTAGCTGACTCATCATTTTGCAATTCTGTGAGTTCTTCTTGATACTGTATATTTGATATATCAGACAAATCCACTAACATTAGCTGCATCATCCATCTTGGGAAATTAATTTGTTTTAAACCAGAAAATCTTTCTTTTAAATCAGCCGATAGAATATTTAAATGATTGACAATAACAAGTAAAGTAGTATCAGTTACTTCACATTTTTGGAGCCAATGAAACTGTTTAAAGTTTTTGTTGTTAATATGTTTCTGACATAACTCAATATTGGTAATGAAACCAAATATCTTTGCTTTTGCATCGACAAGAGTTTTATTTGTTCCTTGAATTTGCTTATTTAATATATTTAGTTTTTCAAAGATATTGGCTAAATAACTCACAAATGCTTTACCATCTATTGACTTCATTTCAGGTTTGTCGCTTAAAAAATCACTAAGAGTATCAAACAGTTCCATAAATCTTTTCAGTTTCCTTTAGATAGCCATCTTACTTCAGTATGAAGTAAAAGTCTCACATGGTCTTCATTTTGTTCTTCACAAAATAGCTTGAAAAGACGCTCACATTTGGCACTAGCTTTAATAGCATTAACACACTTTATTACTGTATGTAATACTTCATTCAGAACAGGCGAGATGTTTTTAGCTACTAAGTTTTCCCTATGAATAACACAATGCACAAGAATCATTTCTGGATTCGCATCTTTCATCAATTTTAAGCAGCCATTTTTCTTGCCCATCATATTGGGAGCACCATCTGCAGCACAAGATGTTATATTTTTCATTGGTATATCATTGACATCTAAGTAGTTTTTTAGCTTATTATATATATCTTTGGAGGTAGTGGTGCTTTCTAATCTTTTACAGAACATTTCTTCAGCAAAATGTCCTTTATCAATATATCTTACGTAAGTTATCAATACTGCCTCACTGTCTCTCAAAGTTGATTCATCCATTTGCAAGGAGAATTTTCTTGTTTTCAGCTTTTCAATAAGTTGTTTTTCAATATCCTCACTCATTTCGTCTATTATCAATATCCTCACTCATTTCGTCTATTCTTCTGCTAACAGTATTGTCACTGAGTGTCATAGCTGTTACATCTTTTGTCATCTTTTTCAAGAACTGTTTTAAGAAATGCTGATATTGATGGTTTTATTAAATTCTCTCCTATAGTGTGATTTTCTCCAGTTTTAGTGATGAATAAAGAAATTTGATAACTAGCCTCAAGAACACGATTATTAGTTGAAGTATGAGCAGTAAATAGAGACTTTAATGTTGTTCTTTTTTCAAAATTTTTCTTTAAAGTTTTAAAGTAACTCAAATCTGAATTAATATGAGCACTATGTTTCGCCTTCAAATGCGCCTCAAGACGAGCTCGTTCCATTGATTCATTGGTCAAGCATTGCTGGCATAAAAGACAAAAAGGAATCCACTCATTGTGAACAGCGGGTATGAACCCAAATTTTAAATATTCCTCCGAATATTGATGAGTTTTTTTCTTGCTTGCACCACTCATTTTACTATGGGCTATAAGAAATAAAAATAAGATCAATTAAAAACTAATATTAAAATATGTGTTAAAATATATTCAATGTGACATAGAGTAAATGTATACTAAAAATTTATATTTACTTAAATGTATATAACACATTTACTACACTACCACCGCAAATCAAAAGGTATCTATATTTTTTCCACTTGACAAAATTTTCTGGAAAGTTATGCTTCTAAAATTAAAATTGTCGTGCATGCACTATTATAGCCCCAATAATATTTATAAAATATTAGTGCTTTCTTGCCCCGATGCAAGAAGTACTTAATAAAGAGTTTAATATTGATAAAAATAAATTCAAATACTTACCAATTATATCAATACAATATATATATGTATATTTATTAAATCAACGAGCTTTTACAACAGTTTTGACTAACACTTATTTCATATTAACACCAACTGAATGATGTGAAACACTATAGAAGTTGCAATGGGCCAATTAGGTGAGAATAACTGCATTGGTTAGCGAGTTTTTAAAACGTTTGGGGTTCCCCGCGGCAGATGGCAGGCTCCGCGGTGAACCCAGGATGAAGTTTACTTGACGACGCCAATCACCCAGTTGATATTTTGGTCTCGTCAAACGAAATTATACTTAATAATTATTTACCACAATTATTTAAGAATTGCATTTTTTGTTAAATTTGGCACCGATATCTAGCATTGCCTTTAAATGGCCCGGTGCAAAAGAGTTAAAGTCGTGTCGAGTCCATTTTCAAATTGCCCCCTTTAACTATCGAATTGCCCCCCTGTGGGGTGTGGGCCCCACGTTGGGAAGCACCGCCTTAAACTGTTTGCCACGTACCCTCGCCAAGGGAATGATGAAAAAAAGTGCCCTTCCCAAAAGACCAGAGGAGAGCAGAGAGTTGGGCTTCAGAGGATAGGAATTTGGAGATCATCTTATACATTCTCTGTATATTAGTTTGTTAAGGTTGCAGTAACCAAGTACTGCAGAATGGTGGCCTAAATGGCTGAAATTTATTCTCTCACAGTTCTAGAGTATGAAACTGAGGCGTCAGCGGGTGGTTTCTGGTGAAGGCTGTGAGGGAAGGTCTGTCTCAGCTGGAAGATGGGCATCTTCTCTCATGTCTTCACATTGCCTACCCTTCAGGTCTGTCTCAGTGTCCAAATGTCATCTAGTTATAAGGACTCCCGTCGTGTAGAATTAAAGCCTATTCTACTGCAATCTGACCTCATGCTGACTTAACTAATTCTATCTGTAAAGACCTCACAGTATTTCCAAATAAGATCACATATTGAGATAGTGGGATTATGTCCTCAACATACAAATTTTTAAAAGGCACATTTCAAATCATTAGACTCCTCATGTTAGGCCTGTATTGTCGAGTCTCAGAAGAAGAGTGAGGGTGGATGGGAGTATTCAATGACAGATATTTACTGAGGACCAATCATGTGGCAGTGTTTGGGGCTAGGACCATGGTCTAATCCAGTGGTCCCCAACCTTTTTTGGGCCACGGATGGGTTTAATGTCAGAAAATATTTTTACGGACCAGCCTTTAGGGTGGGACGGATAAATGTATCACGTGACTGAGACAAGCATCAAGAGTGAGTCTTAGGCCCTGGCCGGTTGGCTCAGTGGTAGAGCGTCAGCCTGGTGTGCAGAAGTCCCGGGTTCGATTCTCAACCAGGGCACACAGGAGAAGCGCCCATCTGCTTCTCCACCCCTCCCCCTCTCTTTCCTCTTTGTCTCTCTCTTCCCCTCCCGCAGCCAAGGCTCCACTGGAGCAAAGATGGCCCGGGCACTGGGAATGGCTCCTCGGCCTCTGCCCCAGGTGCTAGAGTAGCTCTGGTCGCAACAGAGCGACGCCCAGGAGGGGCAGAGCATCACCCCCTGGTGGGCATGCTGGGTGGATCCCGGTCGGGCGCATTTGGGAGTCTGTCTGACTGTCTCTCCCCGTTTCCGGCTTCAGAAAAATACAGGAAAAAAAAAAAAAGAGTGAGTCTTAGATGGATGTAACAGAGGGAATCTGGTCATTTTTTAAAAATAAAACATTATTCAGACTTAAATATAAATAAACGGAAATAATATAAGTTATTTATTCTTTCTCTGCGGACCGGTACCAAATGGCCCACGGACTGGTACCAGTCCGCGGCCCAGGGGTTGGGGACCACTGGTCTAATCTAATGAGATTCCTGTTCTTTGGCTCACATTTCAGTGAGGAGATGGTGACAAGTCACAAAAATAAATAAATAAATAAATAAATAAATAAATAAATAAATAAATAAAATAACATAGACAGTTCCAGGGAGGGATAGGTATTTTGAGAAACTTAAAAAGGGTGATGCTCTAGGCCCATGGTGGCGAACTTTTTTATAAAAACCACTCACTTTTGCAGTGCTGGTCAACCTGGTCCCTCCTGCCCACTAGTGGGCATTCCAGCTTTCATGGTGGGCAGTAGCAGAGCAACCAAACAGTGCTGCGATTGGCTCACCATGAAAGCTGGATCGCCCAGTAGTGGGTGTGAGGGACCAGGTTGACCAGCACTGCAAAAGTGGGCAGTTTTTATAAAAAGGTTCGCCATCACGGTTCTAGGCTCTGACAGGTGGTGCAGTAGACAGATGGACAGATCATCGTTCTGGTATATGGACGTCCTGGGTTCAATTCTCAGTCAGGGCACACATGAAAAGCAACTATCTGCTCCTCTCTCCCATCCCTCCTCCTTTTCTCTCCCTCTACCCCTTCCATAGCCAGTGGCTTGATTGGTTCTAGCATGGCCCACTGAGAGTGTATCATCCCCAGGTGTTAAAAATAGTTCACTACTCAGACATTGGCCCCAGATGGAGTTGCCAGGTAGATCTTGGTTGAGGTGTGTGTGGGAGTCTGCTTCACTATCTACCCTCTTCTCTCCTAAAAAAAAACCCAAATAAATAAAGGGTGATGCTCTAGATGTAGACATGACACATGTGTGTGTGCTGCGGGGAGCCCCTCTAGTTAGGGTGATTGGGGAGAACTTGCTGAGAAGTGGTACTTCAGTGAGACCTAAATCATGGTGAGGAGACAGCCACAAAGTGATGCAGAAGGAAAGTATTGCTGAGTGAGAACCACTGTGCAAAGGCCCTAATGTGGAATCACACTTGGCACTTTTGAGAAAAATAAGTGGAGAAGCCTGTTGCCTTGGATACAGGGAGGCTGATTGAAATGAGGCTGGAGATGTATCAGGGGCCAGATCACACAGGGCTGCAGGGGCTCAGGAAAGAACATGGTTGTCATGTTACATGCATAGGGAGCCTGTGGACAGATTTGAATTTGGTTACTTGAGGTTATTTATTTTAAAAGACCATTCTGACATGCATAGACAAAGTGGTCCTTAAAGTTCCTCCTAGCCATTACATCCCATGATTCCATCTTATCTTCACTTCTGGTGCAAGGAGATGGGTGTTAGCTACTTCTGTTCCCATCTCCCTCAAAATATCACCTATCCTTTAGGTATCTGTTTGGACCAGCCTCAGTGGCACTTCACTGGTTTCCCAGCCAGTGACCAAGTCCTTTCTCCATGAATCTTGGAGCACATGGTCCCCACTCCTGGCATTTACATACTTCCCTATGGCTGAGTTTTGTGTGTGGCTTGTCCCCCTGGGAGGAAAGCATCTTTGGGGATGGTCTCTGCAGTGCCCAGGACCTTTTTTGGATTTCTTCTTGTGGCAGAGGCTGGACTAGGGGAGGAAAGAAGAAGGAAGGGAAGAGTATATGTGAATCAAATACTGCCACATTACAGGGTTAAGTTGGCACAATGAAAATCTACGAAGGGCCTGTGTGTGCTGTCTGGGGGTGAGGGGATGGCATCTTTCACCTCTAGATGGCACACCTGTGCTCTCAGTGAACTATGGGTGGGATGCAGTGATGCCAAGTCACCTTGGTTGGCCTGAACTCCAGCTCTATTGGACTTCATCTGTGTTATCCAACACAAGAAGAATGTGACTGTCTATCCCATTGGGTTGTGGCAACAAATGTCAGTGCAGTAAGAATTAGGCCCTGATGGTTACACACAACACCTTATGTACTATCATGACTCTGCCTTGCCCTAAGCTCCTTTTCTTTACTTTGCTCGAAAGAGAACACATTACCATGTTTCACAGGATGTCCTGAAAGCCTAAACATTGTGGAATAAACACATCTTTGAATGTTATTCGTCCACAGGAAATCTGGCTGGACTTGCTTCCTCTTGGTAGGAACACTGCTTCAGCACAGGCAGGAGCTCAGTGCCGAGGGCTCTGCAGGCTGGTGCAAGTACCCCAGGCTCAGGGGCCAGTCTGTCCTGACATGGAATCCTAATTCTGTCACTAGCTAGCAAGTTAGGGAACCTCTGAGAACCCTGGTTTCTCACCGTGATACTTCCCTCACCAGCTTCTGTGAATCTCAGATGAAGTACTGATGTGGTTTTACAATAAGCACTCACTCTTCCCTTGTCTTCTACCCCATTGGGTGGGCACAACTACACCATTAGGAACAGCAGCCCTGAGGAGCAAGACACTGAGATAGTGCTCGAAATGCTTGCAGAGTCCCTCCAGGCAGCACCACAGGTAGGTGTCAGTTCCTTGGCACATTAACAAATGAGTGGGAAATGGTGGTCCTCTTCTTGTCTGAGTGCCAGCTGTCCTCTTCTGAGGTCCTTCTTGGGCAGGACATGCTCTTCTGTTCCCCTCCTGACTCTCTGATGCTGGTGCAGCCTTGTTCTCCAGGGGTGAGCCTGTGAGCTGTGGGCCCCTGAGCCCTCTACACCGACTCATAGAGAAGTGTAGTACCTCTGAGAGCAGTTCTGGGCCTCTGTGACAGGTGCTAAGGTCACTGCTTAAGACAGTGGTCTCATGGATAAATGTGAAGTTCCCCTATGTTAAGTCTGGGCTGCACAGTGTTGGGTTGCTAGAGTAGAAATATTCCACAGTTATGAAGGAGCCTAGTTTTCCTGGGCCTCCAGGCATGGGCAGCGGTCAGAGGCTGTCAGGGTGGCACCTCCTTTGCAGCTGAGGATGGAAAGATGGGGTGGGGCAGGCTGAGCATGAGGTGTGACTGAGGAAGGATGTGTCTCTCTGCTCAGGAAAAGCAGAGCAGGGGTGGTTGAGAGAGAGGCCATCAGGGGGAGGACACAAGCTGGAGAGGGTCCCTGCCACCCCAGAAACCCACCAAAGGCAATAGTGGGCATCGTTGGAGGCCTCTGGAAGGCTGAAGTGGAGGACGTAACAGCCAATATATCCAAAGAACCAGAAAAATTAGGTTGCACCAGCACAGCTGAGCAGGAACTCCTGCCCATGTTTAATCTTCCCAGGCAGTGGAAGAGAGCGGGGTGCTGGGGGATGAAGGGGTGCACAGAAATGGCCAGGAGTGTCACATAGGACCCACACATGCCAGAATTTAACATCCTGCTTAGGAAAAGTACAAATGATTTCAGGTAAAATGAACAAACTTTGCAGCCTGAGGTTGAGTCACTTATGAAGTCTGTTCAGTTAATGTCTGCTATTTGTCTTGTATTGCAGTTTCTAGTGAGGCAACTCCTTCACTTAACTTTGAAGAAGGTATCTTTATTCTGTCAGATATTCAAGAACTGTCTCAAAGAGATGGGATTGTAGCGACGGTGATGAGACTCCACCTTACAACACTTTATAACACAGTTATCACAGGGAGGCCTCATGAGAATGGCAATCATTGTGGTGTTCCCCAGACACTGCCTGTGTCTGGAAGGTTGCTTCAGAATATACAGCACTTCCCTTCAGCGTGGTCCGTTCTCAATGCTACTTATTCACTGGTGCTTTTCTGGAAACCCATTTTCTCCAGAAGGTCTTTCTAGACTTATCCAACCAACTGTTTCCTGTACCATAGCCTATAACTGCCATTCAATGACAACTATCACATGGCAGACACTATTGAAGGGGTTTACATACATCACCTTAATTCTCAGACTAGCCCTTTAATATAGGCATAGTTGTTATCCCCATTTTATAGATGAGAAAAATAAAGTCCACAGCAGCTAAGCAAGTTGCCTGAGATAACACAGCTACTAAGAAAATGGCCAAACTAAGGCTGGTATCCAGGACCAGTGTGGTCTGCCACTAGCCTGGAAAACCAGACCTCATGCTTGGCACCATGCAGGGATACTGGTGAGTCTGGTGGGAGGGCATACTAACACAAACACCTCTACAATTTCAACTTCAATGAAAGGCATTATTAATTACAGACTCCAAGGGAGGCATTTGGGAGTATGAAGTGCTACTATATTATAAAACCAGATGACTGTCATGCAGGACCAGGAGGAAGTGGTTCCAGAATCTACCTAAATGCACAATTAAGTGTTCCATTTGTGCCCTGGCCAGATGGCTCAACTGGTTAGAGTGTCATCCTGAAGTACAGAGGTTGTGGGTTTAATCCCTGGTCGGAGAACATACAGAAATAGCTCAATGTTTCTCTCTCTCACTCTCTTTCTTCCTCTCTCTCTCAAATCAATGAATAAAATTTTTTTTAAAAAGTGTTCTATTTTCGCCACTACACAAAGTGGGGGACACACACATTGGGAGGTGGCAGGAGTCCTTGAAGTTCTATTTTTATTTATTTATTTGTTTGTTTGTTTATTTATAGCTATAGAGAGAGACAGAAACAGAGAGAAACAGAGAGAAGGAGAGATAGGAACAGACAGGGACATACAGGAAGGAAGAGAGATGAGAAGCATCAATTCTTCACTGTGCTTGAGTGATCCCGCACTCAAGCTGGTAAACTCACACGTGTTCAAGCCGATAACCTCTGAGTTTTGAAACTGGGTCCTCAGCATCCCAGGCCAACGTTCTAGTTCTATCCACTGTGCCACCACTTACTTGGTCAGGCTGAAGTTTCATGTTTATAATGTTGCATTTCTCCTGCTACTCTTTCAGTCCATGGGGGTTTTATAGCTCTGCAAACCTGCCTCCCACTTACTTTCATTTACAGAAAATCAGTCCCTTCTTAGAGTCTGGGCTGGGCACCCAGCCACCCGCCAGGCTCCAACTTCCCCTGCATGTTCCCTGTGCTAGGTTACTGGGTAGAAAACACTAAAGGACAGCATTGTTTTTATAGCTAAAACTAAATTTAAGCAGGTGATTGTGCAGTCAGAAAACAGGAAGAAAAATGCAGAGCTCGAAGCCACTGTCAGAGGCAAATTTCTTGGGCTATCTTATCTGGAGTCTGGGCTAAGGAAGTTTTCTTGATTCGCTAATGGGAATGCCATCAGCACAGTTCCAGGAAAGGGGGGGGGCACTGGGACAGCAAGGAGCTAAACAAGACACCTCCTCATCCTGCTCTATGGTGGCTATGCCCACTGTTAGGATGCCCACATCATCTAGCAGACACAGATGTGTCTTGTGGACTTTGGCCATTAGTCGTTCCGAAGTGGCAGACACAGAATGCCACCTTAACTTTCCACAGATTAGTTTATCTGCTTGGTTGCCTGCTATTATATACAGTTAAGTTTCCTTCTAAATGTGGTTCTGTGTATACACATCTTGTCTATGTCATTAGATTGGGTTTAATTTAAGAAATAAAAATATACATGATTATTGACAAGAAGTTGTGCACTGATTTTGGGAAAGACAGGGCCAATGTTCACACAGGCTGGTCAGGAAAAGGAACACTTATGTCTTAGCCAAGGCGAGGTCACTTAGAAACACAAGGGTAGGCATTTTGGACTTCTTCTTTTTTTTTTTTTTTTCATTATAGAGAGGGGAGAGAGAGAGAGAGAGAAGGAAGGAGCAGAAAGCATCAACTCCCATATGTGCCTTGACTAGGCAAGCCCAGGGCCCTGAACCAGCAACCTCAGCGTTTCCAGGTTGACACTTTATCCACTGCGCCACCATAGGTCAGGCTGGACTTCTTGAGTAGGGCCTGCATCTGAGCTCTCAGTGTCTTACCTGCTACTTTCTGCTCCATAAGAAAGTTCAAGGTCTCGGAACAGCAGTCTGGAGACTGGTCTCAGGGTCCATAGCCCAGGATCCTTTCCAGACCCCAGCGGGCCTTGCCTCTCTGACTGCACTATTTGGTGCTGCAAGCCATGTTTTATCTCTTTGCATTCCTTTTGCTCCTTTGAGTAGTCTCCCTGGACATTCCCCCTTGGGGTCAGATGATGTAACTTTCCATTATTGCCTATCTTTGACAATGATCTTGATAACTCCCTGGGATAGTCTGCTTTAAGATTTACCATCTAAATGGAGGCACCCATATTCATGAGCCCTTTTCCTCTGCATGAGAGTCAGCCAGGCCCCAGATCTTTCAGGTCCCTTAACCTTATTTATTGAGAATTCCCTGAATGGAGTAGCAACAAAATTGCCAGCCCTTATCCTGCCAGGACTTTTTCTACACCTTTGAGGATGATTCTGCCCCTTTGTAATGCGTTTGTGTGAGTCGCTACTGTCTCAATGTCTTTCAAAGGAAGAGGCAATTGAACAGAGGAAGTTAGAACCCAGAGAACAGAGCAATCCAGCACACAAGTGCAGAGAACAGAGAGGCTTACAGTCGAGGGGCAATAATTGTACGTGTGCATCCCAAGAAAAAAGATTCATTAGACGTGAACCCTGAGGAGGAATTTATTCACTGAGATGGCCTCCTAATGGTATTATAAATAGAAGGCCCACATCTGATCACCAATAAGAGTCTCTCAGCCCTTTGCTGACAGGGCTGCTCTGTATTCTGTGTACCAGGAAGAGTCTCAGACTGAACTTGGCTTCTGCACTCTGCCCCACTGGTTTATGCTGAGTCAACAACAATGGGGCACCCAGGTTTCCTCTTCTGATGAACAAACTGACACCCACCCAGCTGGTTAGAAATGCCAGTTTGTATCTTTGTTTGCATCTACACAGATGGATCAGAAATGCACAATTCAGATACCTCATTTACATAAAAGGAAAAGTTTCTCTGTAAAAGTGGCTTCCCCTTTGTCTTCATAGAACACAATCTAAGTTGCTGTCTGACTCTGTCTTCCCCAGACCACAGCTTGTTTTGTGCAAATCAATGCTTTTCATTCTTTATTACAGTCTAAAACTAATCCTGGTTTACACATGCTACTCTGATGTGTGTGAAGAGTAAAACACACTTAGCTTTCAAAGGGTCCCAGCCTTACAGGGCCTTTCTGACCTCCATGACTCTGAGCAAAGGCCGTGGGTGGGGGAAGAGAGCTTACAGCAGCAAGAGAGTCAGGTCCAGCTGTTCCCTTCACACTCACAGCACACCTTGGTTCAGTGTGTCTCCACACAGATGTTGAGATTTCACGTGATCAGATTTAGTAGTTCTTGTCTGAGTTTCAAAATCAAAGTCATCATAAAGTTTAGAGAAAAAGGTGTTTTCCCTCCTTATTGAAAATCCTCCTACCCTTGTTGTACCCTCAAGTCCATGAGCCCCATTGAGCGCTATAGCAGGAGAATGTGCGTGAGCAGCCGCACAGTGGTGGGAGGGGCAGGGAGAGGCCTCCGGGACACAAGCAGTCTGTAAGCAAAGTCCGAGGACATGCTTGTGATTTCCCCATGGGGTCTTTCTATGCTTCTGTGGGGGACACAAAGCTGGTTTTCAGTCAGAACCATTTATTAAAAGCCAGTTAAAGATGGAGTTACACAGGTACCTAAATATCTTTATTATCTTTTAATTCAGAGGTTCACTTTCATACTTTGGAGGTATGGCAGAGTTGCTCAGATCAGCATATATGCCTCAGCCCACAGTCTCTTTCTCCCTGAGCTGCTGGGGCCAGCTCTCTAGCCACTGCTGATTTCTCATGATTCATTCATCCATTCTTCCACTCATCTCACAAGCATGACTAACAGCCTGCTTCATGTGCACCCAGCACCAGGCATATGTAAGTTAATGAGTCGATGCCTGTCCATGGACGCTCCCAGCAGAGTGGACAGGAGTTCAGGAGACAGACTGCCACACTGGGGGACAGGTCTAAGGACAAAGGTGCTAAGGACTTGCTGAGGGGTAGCTTATAGCTCAGGGTACATGAGGAAGGAAGCTGGAGCTTGTTTGGAGGCACCCTGAGGGTGACACATCTGGGCTTTGCCTCACAAAGAGGGTGGGGCTGGGTTTTCTGAGCTGCCAGGCAGCATGACTAAGAACCCAGGAAAGCCGCACAGCTAGTGCTTTTGCGGGGACAGGAGGGATAGGAAAGACAGTAAAGATGGCCCTCCATATCTCCTTCCCTTCAGGTATCACAGTGAGATGAAACAGACTAAAGCTGCTGCACACAGCCCCCCCAACCCCCCCTCAGAAGTGTGCCTAGAGCTGGTGGAGGCCTGCTATCCCAGGCCTCCCAAGCTTCCCAGACAGCCCTCCCTTGCCCCGGCTGCTGTACTGCTCAGGACACCTTGTTTTCCTGCACTCAGCTCCTCACAACAGCTGCTGCACTTTTATTTCATCCTTAGTCTTCTGCCTCCTGACCCTGAGCTGCAGTGAGAAGAGGATCCTTCAAATCTCTAAATATTCTAGTCTACCCTCTCACTTTGACCAGCCCACACATGCCCCACAGGGACCAGGATACAGTCCTGGTTTGGGAGCTCATGTAGTCTTCAAAATCTTTTTCTCTTGAAAGCGATCAAAAGCATGATTATATAAAGCAAAGAGTCTACAGGCGAATCAGGAAGATTGTGTGCTGATGGTACTACCAGCCAGTCTTCTCAAACTTCTAAAATAGAGAACCCTGAGGTATCTGGTCCTACCTAGGACTCACTATTGAGACCTCACTGCTTATGAAGGAAACGGAGGAGGGGGGTGTCAACTGTAAACATGGGGAATGGAGTCTCGTCAGGCCCCGGTGCTAATGGATCACAGGGTAGAAATTCCACTGCATGCCCTCCACTACCATGCTGTCTGCCTCCCTCCAGCAGGGTCTATTTCAGAAATGATTATTACTTTCGCCAACAGCCCAGCACCAAATGTGGCTTTTGCCCAACAACAGCCCACAGGCTGGAGTCTATTACTTCTTTGCTTAAATTCCATAACTTGATAAAATGCATATCGTGGACACACAGGACTCGAGTTTAGATCCAAGCTCACCTTTTTACAGGGTTTGCAAATGACAGACACCCTGGGAGCAGCTGCTGGAATCCTGCCCTCCCGGCAGGGGCTCCCACTGACTAGGGCTTCCGCACAAAGACAGGGGATGGCTTTCCCAGGGAAGTGGCTATGAAGACAACCCCACCAGTGAGGCTTCACTTATGAGATCACCACGAACCCTTACTGAGGGCCAGTGGCAGGGGAAGAGCCTGGTTTTGTGGTGGTGGTTCAGGGATGAGCTACAGCTTAAACTCTTGTATGCCTGTTCCTGGGTGAAGCACTGAAGCTGCTCTGGAAACAGGGTAAGGAGATGCCCATGTGCAGCTGACACCTGTGGTGAGACTGGTGAGACCCAGCAGAGTGTCTGGCACATGGGAATTGCAGCTAAACTCAGGCGTCCTGGGATTTGTTTCTACCCAGCTTCTTGGTGTCTGATTTGTGTCTTACCAGACTGGTGGACTTCCTCTGACAGCCCCACACCCAGCAGTCTGTCACTGGGAGACCACTCTGCTTCTGGACTGGAGGAGTAGGAGCAGGAGTTTGGAACAGTTAGAGTGACCCTGGTTTGGGGGTGGCTCTCCCATGTCTGAGTTGTCTTATGGGTGAGGCTGGTCTGGTCATAAGTATGATCAGTTGTACAGTTAGCAACATGCCTGGAGCCCAGAGGGTACTTGATCCTGTCCTGGTACTGAGTAGTGAAACAGGACGGGGGTGGGTTGGGGGGCTGATGCTCAGGATGTCAGCCCGAACCTCATTTCACTTTCAAATTAAAATTAATAAAAAAAATTTTTTAAAAAAACAAAAGAAAAAACAAGAGGATCTCAGGAACTATTCGTGGCTGCACATTTGTTCCTCACAGAAAGAAGGTCCAAGTGTTTTGAGGAGATAGTAGATCTGTCTCTCTCCAGGGCCTTCCTAATGCCCTGAGGATGGTGGGATTAGGGTCTCAGGTGAGGCTGTGGGAAGGGGCTGTGAACATGAGATGCTTGAGCAGACAAGAGGCACCATTTGTCAGAAATGGATGTTGGTAGGCTCTGGGGGACCCTGAGGCTCACTGAACTTTGGGGCCACAGAGATGGCAGCATCTCACTGGCTTTCAGGACATGAAACCAGGGTCTTTTGCCTAGAGCTCGTACATAGTTGGTTCTCTCCCAAAGGTGGCTCTGGTCTCCGGTCTGGATCCTGGCAGATGCCAGGTTCCTCTCCTGACATCCTCTTTTTCCTCTCACTACCCATTAGGAAATGGGGCAAAACTGACCACCAGACCCAGGGTGGGCTGTCGGGGGCTGTGGGCAGAGAAGCCCCACAGAGCCCACTGGCCCACTCCTGCCTTTAAAACCTGCTCATTCACATCTTAAGTTGGGACCAGTGTTTGGAGATGGG
Source organism: Saccopteryx bilineata (assembly GCF_036850765.1). NCBI lineage: Eukaryota > Metazoa > Chordata > Mammalia > Chiroptera > Emballonuridae > Saccopteryx > Saccopteryx bilineata. Next base: position 95,924,381 of record NC_089498.1, read on the forward strand.
TCACAGGAGGCCAGCGGCACTGAGCAGTTGTGGGAAAGGAGATGCCTAGAGGAGGAAAGGGAGCATGCAGCAGGCATTGCTGCCTTTCATCTGGTAAGCGCTGTGTAGATAGTTGGACTTGGAGCTGCAGCTGCATCCTGAGCTGACACGACCTTCTGTGACACAGTTTGAGGTCCTTCCTTTCTACGGGACTGTCTTGTTGTCCTTCAGGGTTAGACCCACCTGGTCTCCTTTCTTATAGCATTTACTCTGTGACTGCTGTGGAAGATGAAGCAGGAGCCAAGAGGGCCTGGTGTGGCCTGGCCACATGGGTCTGAGCAATACCTCGCAGCTGCTCCTGGAGAGATGGTCAGGCCTCACTGGGCCTAGGCCCTCGTATGGATTCCTATGTTATACTCGGTGAGCTGTGGAACCAGAAAGTCATTCTAGAGTCAACACTAGCTAGCATTTTTGGTGCTTGCTCTGCATGATTTCTGTCCCCAGTCCTGAACGTGTCCACTGAAGCTTCACAGTCTGACAACCAGCTGCTTGTTCTCACTCCCTCCTTAACATTTCCTCACAGGGGAACTGAGGCTCTGGGCAGGGAATATACTAGGATGCCAGTAAACAGGCATGACCCTGTCTCCCTGACCCCAGCTCCAATGGATACCTCCTGGATCGAAGAGTTCTCCCCCAAGAGGAGAAGCCCTCACTCACAGGAAAAATGGGTGAAGACTGATGGGAGGAGACTAAGGTTCGAGAACCCAACAGACACATGACATGGTGAGTGAACAGAGCAGAGAGGCACCCATGGCTCCTTCTAGCCTTTTCTGAGTCTCTTCCTTTGTCTGAAATGGGTGCCCCGTCTTGCTTTTCTTTGAGAATGAAGTTGAGGTTGTTTTTGTGATTCTAATCTGCCATCCCCAAACCTCACAAATGCACACAAATGCCATCATCTGAGTGTCTCTCTGACACACATGTTTGCAGGCTGCACAGCAGTGAACAGGGGTTGAGTTTGGATACAGGCAGATGTGGACTCAAAATCCAGTGTGGACATCTTCAAGGTTTGCAACCTCCAGAGAAGGACATAACTTCCTGGAGTCAGCTTCCTTGCAGCAAACAGGAGACAATAGAAATAAACATGACCCTGGCTTGTTATGAGGTTTGAAATAACAGAAGTCCTTTAGAAACCACAAACATGAACTGGGATATATTTCGCACACATGTCTGGTGAGCCTTGCTCTGAGCTCTGGTGGCATAGTGATGACGCCCTGGGACCAGGCTACTGCCTTTGTAGAAACCCAGTCTAGTGGGGAGATGGCCAGGGAAGAGGAAAGAGAACTGGACACGTGCCGGAAGGTCAGGCACTGAAGTGCTGGGGCAAGGCTGCTATTGTGGGCTGGGAGAGAGGTTCTGATGAACAGGGGGCATGCTGGAGCTCTTTCCTGTGTTGTGTCAGCAACATGAACCTGCGTGAACTGTGCCCTATGTCCCAGATAAAATCGGAAGGGGAACTGCAGGAGACCCCACTCCTGAGTTAGAGATGTGTTCTCCTCAGTTTGTGGCTGTCTACATTTCCAGAGATATCTAGACATTGGTTCCCCTTGCTCTCCAGGAAGCTAAGCCATAGAGGAGTAGCTCCAAGTGGCTATGGGAGGCCTGGAGACCACATGGCCTGTCCATCCTGAATGTTTCTGGAGAGTGAACAGTGCACTCTGCTGTGCTCTGGCAGTCCTAAACTCACCTCAGGGCAGGCATGACCTCCACACTGCAGGCACAGTTTTAGAACCACCCCAACCCAGCAGGGGTTCAGACAATGCTCCTCTCTACACAGGGTGATACTTGGTGTTGGGCCCAGAGCCTGGTCTCCAGTGCCTGAGGCTCATGGTGCACCTCGTCCTTCTCCTGAGACTTATTTACAGTCTGCATGAATGTCTCAATCCAGGTCCCCAGGTTTGGAGGCCCCTCTCAGTGAGGGTCATGTTCTCTGCCCTCTGTGCTCTGCCATCTGCCCATGATGAGGTGTCTTGTCCTGTGCACTAAGGGCAGTGGCCAAGGTCCTGTCCCCCCCAAAATTGATTCTTGAGTGTCTGTGCCTGATCATCTGGTGGCATGATGAATCTCTTACCACCTGGTCATCTGCTCCTGGACCCATCTAATAGGACCCTGGATGGGGCCATGAGCATCCCAACCCTAAATAGGTCCTGGGGGTGACCTTCCCAAAGTTCTGGACCTCAGAGTGTCTCTGTTAGAGAATCCACAGTGCTCTTTCAACAGTGCCTGGGTCCTGAGGAGGGAAATGGGTACCTTATGTGCAGTTTTGCTGACTGGTCTCTCCTTTGTGTGGCTTTAGGGCAATAAAGATGGAAGCAAAGAGAGGAGCCTCAGTCTTGCTGCTGTCTGTCCAGCCCTGGGCAGCACCCCAGGGCCCAGTGCTCTGCTCTCGCTGACCACCCTCTGTAGCAACACTGAGCACCTCAGCTTCGGTCATGCAGCTGGCCACAGCCTCCCCTTCTATTGGGATGTCCCAAATGTTACAACCCCTGAGTGAGAAATCAGCTAAAGAAGTGAGGAAAACAGTTTCTCTTTCCACTCACTTTACTGCCTGCTGTTCCCAAAGCATCACTGACCTGGGGTATAAATGCCCGTGGGCTGAGGGAGGCATCCAGTGGTCCGTGGCCCAAGTAGCCAGGCTCTGAGCCGGTACCAGCAGCTTCTGTCCAGGCTGTCCCTGCTCATTGGCTTTTGCTGTGCACCGTTGGTAAACCACTGGGTGTTGAGGACTCACAGAGCCCAAATGCTGGTACCTTGGCTCTGTCCTTTTCCTCTTGCCTTGTTTGCCAGGTCTGAGCATGCCCCTTCCACCATGGGAGAAGCCCCATTTGCCAGGTCTGAGCATGCCCCTTCCACCATGGGAGAAGCCCCGTCCAGTGTTGCCCACTGCCCTCTCCATTGTTTAGGCTTAGGGGTTCCCCCAACTTGGACTGTTTGACACCTTCTCATTAGGCCCTGATTTCCAGGAGTGACCTTCCTACAGCAGAGCTGAGTCCCCTCTCTCTGGAAAGCAAAGAGCATGTCTTCCAGCACCATCACAGCCTGCAGAGGGGCAGCATGAGGCAGCCCCGCAGGCTGGAGGGAAGCCCCTCCACTCACTCTCCCCACCCCCACCACTGGAGCTCTTTGCTCTTCCCACTGAGCTTGCGGCCTCCCAGGGCACTCAGGGGTCTGCCTCCAATCTTGGCATTAAGGCCCTGGCATCTTGCTTCTTCACCATGTTCTTGTTCTTTTCTTTTCCTTTTTTTTTTTTTTTTTGTGGCAAAGACAGAAAGAGGGACAGATCGAGACAGACAAAAAGGCAGAGAGATGAGAAACATCAATTCTTTGTTGCGGTTCCTTAGTTGTTCATTGATTGCTTTCTCATATGTGCCTGGACTGTGGGACTACAGCAGACCAAGTAACCCCTTGCTTAAGCCAGTGACCTTAGGCCCAAGCTGGTGAGACTTGCTCAAACCAGATGAGCCCGCGCTTAAGCTGGTGACCTCGGGGTCTCAAACCTGGGTCTTCTGCATCCCAGTCCGACTCTCTATCCACTGCACCACCACCTGGTCAGGCCCATATTCTTGTTCTTGATGAACAACTCTGCTTACCCAGCAATACACGGACTCATCCTTCTCTGCTTCCAGGTTTAGTTAAGTGGCTCAATCAAGGTCCTCCTGTCCCTGCACGTGTCTCCTGGCCCATATCTTCATCACCTCAGGACCCCTGTGACTGACCCAAAAGGCCACCTCTCTCAACAGAGTTTGTTTCTCCCCCACCATGTTGTCCTCTCTTCTGTTGCTGAGGTGATGTTTAGCCAGTGCCACAACCCAGGCCATTGGCATGACCCATGGGGCCTGCTTGGACCTCCTCCCCTCCCCAGTTCTTCCCTCCCTGCATAACCCATGGCTGAACAGCTGAACATGCCAGCATTTATGCAGGTGCTCTGGCCTTTGGACACATGCTGCCTTTGGACAAGACAATCCTTTCCTCTTTACCTGCGACAGGTGGCCACTGGTCCCTTACTACCCAGCATGGTGTTGCTCTGTCTCTTCCAGGAAGCTAATGTGGGGTCACTCTGGGTCTGCTGCACTCATTCTTGCTTTCTCCATGCTTTCTCCTTAGTTTTACATAATGGAGAAATAAGAAAGAGCTAAGCAGTGTCTCTGTCCTCAAGGTGCCCAGTCTAGACCTCTCACTGCCCCTCCAGTGGTCACTGCTACCGCCCACATCAGTAGGTTTCCCTTGCCCTGTGCCATTCCAACAACATGCAAACTTGGTCTTTAAAAACATGAACTTGATTTTCTGCCCCATGGCCTTTGCACTGGCTCCAGGCTTTCCTAAACTGGCTTCCCACAGGTCTTCTCAGGGTTCAGCTTGACCCCACCTGCTTCTTCCAGGTACTGTCCCCCTTCTCCACTCCTCTTTAAAGGAACATTTTCAGAAGAGGCATATCTAACATCAAACTTTTGATTCCTACACCACTGCTGCCCTGTCCCCATAAGCCTGCTGCACTGCCAGCAGGGTTGCAGTCTTCTGAAGGCACTCCTCACTGCTCCTATTATGTGAGCCCCATACTCGGGTAGGAGCTCACACTGCTGTCTGGTCCGTTTCACATGCAGTGTCCATGGCGATGGTTTCCACGTGGTGACCATGATCAGAACAAACAGTGGCTTCTTATTCCTTCTAGAATGAAATCCAGATCCTAAACTTTGACCCATATGGCTCTCATCATATCTTGACCTGCCTTCACTCACCCTCTTCCTTACTTGCCTGTGAAGTTCCTGAAATATAGCACTGTTTCCTACCCCAGGACCTTTGCACTGACTGATGGTCTTCCTTGAGGTCTTCTCAGGTGACTCCCTTACATCATTCACTGTCCCCTCAGAAAAGCCTTCACTCATCTCCAAACCTGGGGCCCTCCCTGCACTGCCCATGCCTACTCCCTGACCAATTGGCTCACACCTTTTCTCAGGATATGAAATGATTTATCTGTTCACTTGTTTGTGGTCTGTCTCTTCTCTGGAAATGTAAACTTGCAGTGAAGCCTTGGTCTTTAAAAACATGAGCTTGATTTTCTGCTCCATGGCCTTTGCACTGGCTCCAGGCTTTCCTGAACTGGCTTCCCACAGCTCTTCTCAGGGTGCAGTCTATGGCCTTCTCTCCCTTCATAATCACCTAACCCCCATGCCTGGCAGGTAACAAGCACTCATGGGTTTTTAGCTACTAGTGAGGAAACTGATGAACACCTGGACTCCAGGTGCAGAGCTGCTCCTTACTTCACTATCAACTTCCTGCACTTAGAGCTCAGTGATATTGTAACCAGGTTGTGTCAGCAGGTAATATAGTTGTAGATAAAAAGAATATTCTAGGCCCTGGCCGGTTTGCTCAGTGGTAGAGCATTGGCCTGGCATGCAGAAGTCCCAAGTTCAATTCCTGGCCAGGGCACACAGGAGAGGCGCCCATTTGCTTCTCCACCCCTCCCCCTCTCCTTCCTCTCTTTCTCTCTCTTCCCCTCCCGCAGCTGAGGCTCCATTGGAGCAAAGATGGCCTGGGCACTGGGGATGGCTCCTTGGCCTCTGCCCCAGGCACTAGAGTGGCTCTGGTCGCAACAGAGCAATGCCCTGATGGGCAGAGCATCGCCCCCTGGTGGGCAGAGCGTCGCCCCTGGTGGGCGTGCCAGGTGGATCCCGGTTGGGCACATGCGGGAGTCTGTCTGACTGTCTCTCCAGGTTTCCAGCTTCAGAAAAATACAAAAAAAAAAAAAAAAAAAAAAAAAAAAAAGAATATTCTGGCCTGACCAAGCAGTAGCACAGTGGATAGAGCATTGGACTGGGATGTGAAACCCTGAGGTTGGAAACCCTGAGGTCTCTGGCTTAAGTGTGGGCTCATCTGGTTTGAGCAAAGCTCATCAGCTTGAGCCCAAGATCACTGGCTTGAGCAAGGGGTCACTCACTCTGCTGGAGCCCTCCCTCCCCAGTCAAGGCACATATGAAAAAGCAATCAATGAACAACTAAGGGACTGCAATGAAGAACTGATGCTTCTCATCTCTCTCTCTTCCTGTCTGTTTGTCCCTATCTGTCCCTCTCTCTGTCTCTGTCACAAAAAAAAAAAAAAAAGGAAAATTCTGCAGATGGGGCAAGAAGAAAGACAATAAATTTCTTCTGTTTTTTTTCTGCATCCCTACATTTTCCTTATATATAATGTTTTAACCAGTGGTGTGCATGCTAGTTTTAGATCTAAACAAGTATTTATAAGCTCTTTTGGCCAGTGCTTGATCAGAGCTATGAGCTGGAGAGGCCATGTCAGGAGCACCCTGTGGGTAGGGCAGCATCTCTCTGACCACCCCTGAAATCCTGAGAGCTCAGTGGTCAGGATCTGGCCCCATTACCCATGTGATTCCAGGGCCTGACTCATACAGTCCTTAATTAATTACAGAATCACATCAATTTAACTAAATATCGAACACAGATACAACATTTACTTGAAGAGTGTCAGCACTAAAGGCCTTTGTGGACCTTTGGGGAAGGAAATGAAATCAAATGTAATCATAAAATAAGGGATGGATTCCCCCAAAATATGTTCAAGGAAATGAATAATTTTCACCCTGTCAGATTCAAAGGACTGATGAGACCAGAGAGCCATTGCTTATCAGCTGTGTAGTTTGGAGTGCTCTGCAATATTCTGATGACTTTTGTTGTTTTAATTTAATTTGGGGGGTAAGGTTATCTACTTGTCCCTTGATGAGTAAATGAGGTATTGAGAACAGGACCACTTGTTGTTGGGTCACCTCTTTACTTTTTATTTTTATTTTGCAAGAGAGAGACAGAGAAGAAGAAAGAGAGATGAGAAGCATCGATTCTCATCTTGTGGCATTTTAGTTGTTCATTGATTGCTTCTCATATGTGCCTTAATTGGGGGCTCCAGCTGAGCCAGTGACTCCTTGTTCAAGTAAGCGACCTTGGGTTTCAAGCCAGTGACCTTGAGGTCATGTCTATGATCCCGTGCTCAAGCCAGTGATCCCATGCTCAAAACAGCAACCTCAGGGTTTTGAACCTAAGTCCTCTGTGTCCCAGTCCGATGCTCTATGCACTGCACCACCACCTGGTCAGACTGTGTCAGCTCTTTTTTGATAAGAATTTTTACTTGTTATTTTTATATTTTAAAAAAGTTTCCTGTAGTATTTAGGAAAAACCACTTTCACTTTCATGGCTAACGTTCAAAGGCCCTGGTCCCCGTGGGATCCTGCTTGCCCTCCCCCGCACTGAACCTTTCTCCAGGTGGCTCGGCATCAGCACACCTGCAGGGCTTGTCTCCATGTCACCAGAGGCGTCCAGCCACTTGACTTGGCAATTACCAAGACTTTTTTTTCTTTCTCTGCCCTCCAAGATGCAGTTTCATTTATCTAAAAGCAACAGAAGAAAAAACATTGCAAAAACATGATGAACTTCATGAACAGTATTTCTCTAATTGGCAATTTTTTACTGTCTTTTGAATAGATTGTTTTCTTTCTTAGTCCCCCTCTGCTCCCCAAAGCATGTGATACATCCATTCAGGCAGATGCAGGGGCCCTGAAGCCCAGTGAGCTCTGTGGGAGGGTAGGCTGTCAGAAGTGATGTGTGCTGGGGCCAGACCAGGGCCTGGAATTCAAGAGATCTTGGCCTCAGACCTGCTGCCAAGTGACTTGGTCACTGACGCATACCGTCTACACCCATAACATGAGGGTCAGCTGTAGTACCTGTCCCACAAGGTGTGGGGACAATTAAATGAGATGTGTGTGTCACTAGGCACAGCTGTTTGCACATAACATCTGCTTAGTGAGTGTGAGACACAATTACTGTCACTGTGGGTATGCTTGTCACTGTGGAGGGAGAAAGGGGTGCTTGCTAGGTGGGGGACACTTCCTGTGTCTGGTAGAGGCTGGCTCTCCCAGTGAATGGTGTGGGTCTGAACACTTCGAGCTCCTTCTTCTAAAGTCTCCAGGATTAGGCCCTGGTTGGTTGGCTCAGCGGTAGAGCGTCGGCCTGGCATGCGGGAGACCCGGGTTCGATTTCCGGCCAGGGCACATAAGAGAAGCGCCTGTTTGCTTCTCCACCCCCCCTCCTTCCTCTTTGTTTCTCTCTTCCCCTCCCTCAGCCAAGGCTCCATTGGAGCAAAGATGGCCCAGGCGCTGGGGATGGCTTCTTGGCCTCTGCCCCAGGCGCTAGAGTGGCTCTGGTCCCGGCAGAGCATCGCCCCCTGGTGGGCAGAGCCTCGCCCCAGGTGGGCGTGCCGGGTAGATCCCGGTCGGGCGCATGCAGGAGTCTGTCTGACTGTCTCTCCCCGTTTCCAGCTTCAGAAAAATACAAAATAAATAAATAAATAAAGTCTCCAGGGTTAGAGGCATTGTTTTTGCAGAAGTGACTCTAGCAGGCCTGGCCTTGTGTCCAGTAGCTCAGAGTGAGGAGGACACAGTGAAACTGCTGATTGGGAGTCCATCAGATGCCTGGGGTTCTGTCCCTCACACCTCATTGTCCCTGCTAGGGAAGAGGTGCATCCTGAGGTGGGTGAGACTCCTTCATTCACTTGTAAGAATGGTAAGGATTACATTGGGCCCACCCCTTGAGTCCGATAATCTGAAAACTCTTCATCTCCATATACTTACTCTAAGTGCTTATTTACAAAATTCCTTATTCTGTGTAAAGTAATATACTTAAGGATTTTATGGTCCTTGAGAGACATTATTTTGTCCATCACAGTTTGTCTTCTGGCCCTAAAGCATCTTCATCTCACGTGCAAAATGTATTTGCCCTATCCCAAGATCCCTACAGTTTCAATTCAGTACAGTTTCAGCCCAAGTCCAAAATTACATCTATGTCTCAACAAATGAAAACTCCCAAATCTTCTCACCTAAATTGTCTAAATCAACTCGTATCCAATCTGCAAACTGTCAAGCACACTGTTGAACTCCTGCAGTTCTCTCGGCACATTGCTTGTGCTCTACTCTCCTTGGGGGTTTTCTCCAGAGATGGTTGTTCTTGATGAGGTCCTAATGTCTCATGGCTACTTAACACCTAAGCCTTATAGAATAAGGGGAAACCATGCAGGCTCCTCTCATTTGTACCATGATTTTGTGGTCACCTTGGGGATAGAGCTATACGGACTCTCACATTCCCTCAGTCTGTACTCAGGAGCAGGCCGGCTGCCAGATGACCCGGGAGGCCTCGGCAAATGCACCATGGTAACCAGCCTTATTTCTAGCATGGGTATTGGGCACTAGACAGTTACTAGACACTTTCCACCTGTGATCTCATTGAATTTTCACGGCAGTCCTATTGTTGTAATTCTCACTTTGAAGCAAGAAAATTAGGCTTAGGGAGTTTAAAAAATTCTCACAAGGGAACAGACAGAGCTGCTGAGTATCAGAGCCAGCAGTCAATGCCCATGCCTGTGACCCCTGAAGCCACTCCAGCCATCTCTCTTGAGAAATTAGTAGCATTTACTTTTCTCCAGCAAATATTTCTCCAAACCCTACAATACAGAGATGAGTAAAACTTTGACCTTGCCATCAGTTTACTTCAGTGGTGAAACAGACACACATGGTGACCAAACATAGGCATGACACCCAAATGTGCTGCTTAGGTTCCACATGCCATTCCAAGGGTGACCCTGGAAGAATGAAGTTTGGCAGGTTGGGGCATACCTTGGGTCGGGGCATACCTGCTTTTCCTCACTCCACACCTCTGCTGTCTGCTGTGCACCAGGAGGACCCAGACAGACACAAGACACCATCCTCCAGGAATGCAGTCCCTGGAATATGCTCGAGGAGGTAGGGAACTAATGGGGAGGACATCTGCCTGGTGTGTGGGAGGGGGCAGGGCGGGGTGTGAGAGATGAGGTTGAAGAGAAGTGTGAGCAAGACTAGGATGATTTTGCATGCCCAAATCATATGTTGGCATTGGATCCTGTAAACACAGAGTTCGCTCTGTCGTTTTAAAAACTGGAGAATCAACACCATCACTACCAATGGTTTTGCAGCAAGTTTGACATACAGGCAAAGTTATGGTGTCCTGACACCTCTCAACCTTCTCTTCCCACACAACTCCTCTTCCTTTACTGCCCCCACCACTCCCAGCTATGCCCCAGGGACACTGCTGCTGGCTCTTAGGTCCCAACGTCTGATTTAGCCAGTTCTCTTTCTGATCAACCACTTTCCCAGGTCTCTTCTGTGTTTTTCGCCATTTTTCAGATGGGCAGTTGCAAGTGTCCCCTAACTGGTCTCTGTTGTGGATTGAATTGTGCCTCTCCTCAAAATATGTTCACATCCTAACATCTGATACCTGTGAACGTGACCTTATATGAAAACAGAGTCTTTGTGGATGTTACTAATTTAAGATGAGATCGCATGGTAGTAGAGAGGTCCCTAACCCAAAGTGACTCATGTCCCCACAGGATGAGAAGGGATGCAGACACAAGAGAATGTCACCTGTGGTGTACCTATGTAGCCAGCTAACACCAATGGTTGCTGGAAGCACCAGAATCTAAGAGAAAGCATGGACAGCTTGTCCCTTGGAGCTGTCAGAGGGAGAGGGGCCCTCCTGACACCATGATTTTGGACCTCTTGACTTCAAAACTGTGAGAAAATAAATTCTGTTGTTTTGAGCCTCCCTGTTTGTGCTAATTTGTTATGCAGTCCTAGGAAACCAGGTTCCTGAAGTCTGTGTTTGCCTGTCACTCCTTTTGCCACCTCTGTACAATTATCAGCTTAACTTTTCTAAATTGCAAATTTGCTCTTGTCTTTTAAAAAAATTTTAATTATAGCTGACACACAATATACTAGTTTCAGGTGCACCTTATCATGAGTAGACATGTTTATAACTTGCTGAGCAATAACCTGATAAGTCTAGTACTCATCTGTCATTTTCTCCTTTAAGAATGTCGGTAGCTCCCCATCACTGTCCCTCTCAGGAGAAACTCCAAACCGCCTACCATGCTGATTGCCCCACCCTCATTTCTGCAAGTGTACTTTGGGGAATTTTTGGTTCTTTTTCTGTAATTGAAATGCCTGTTTTTCATTTTCCTGTTTGTCATCTCCTTCTCATCTTTACCTCACCTGCAGCGTGCCCCGGGCTATGCTGCTCCCCTGCACTCCCCCTCCTACCTGTGAACACCTCTGCACCAGCACAAAAATCACGGGCTTTAACCTGGTCCTCCTTGTCTCTAGAGTAACCTTAGTAGAGGCAGCAAGACTACTTTATGTTTCTGTCCCCAGAGCCTACAACCAAACTATAGGAAGTGAAGAATGAGTATTTGTTGGTTGAGGAAACAAATAACCAAATAATAATCATTTAGAGAAAGTCAAGGTTCTCTTTGCATGTCAATGTGCAGTGTTAATAAAAAAAAGGGTTTGGTATCAGGACAGAGCCAACCTTCTGTTCTTTCCCTTACTATGTGTGGCACAGGGAAACTGACTGAACTCTCTGAGATTTAATGATAAAGAAAGAAATAACATAATAAATCACAGATTTACTAATAAAATTAAGCAACACTGTGTGGGTGGATAGCAGATGAGAGCAATGGATGGAGCATGCTTCATCATGGGTTTTTTTTTCCTTTTCTAGTTAAAACTGTGATTTCATGATATAACTGTGGATTAAAATATCCCAAGCCTGAAATTTCATTAAATACTGAACAGAAATTTCCCTTGGTTTTTTCCTCTGTGAGGACATGCACAAGAATGACCTCCACAGTGAGACCGCCCTGATCACGAGTGCAGAACAACAGTGAAGGCCAGGAACAGCTCCAGTGAAATGCAGGCGTGGTGATTAATCACTGCTCTTTGGGATATTGCTTTGGTCTTGAACTCAATTTGCCTTAGATACAGGAAATGAAATGCAGTAATTATCAAAGTCACCCAAGACTCCAGGGTCCTGGCTTCAATTCCCAAATTCTTGACCATTCCATTTTGGTTATGTCGACACAATGCCAAAATATCTGGATAAAAATTGAAAAAGACCATCAATTTTTCAACTGATGACTCACTGAATATTCTACCTTTCCTTTTTTTTATTGAGGTAAAATACACATAACATGCACTGTACCATTCTCATTTTTAAGTATACATTTCAGTGGCATGAAGTGCATTCTCCTTGCATAGCCATAACCACTATCCATTTCAAGAACTTTTCAAACAGAAACTCTGTCCCTATTAAACACTCCACAACCCCCTTCCCCTCAGCTGCAGGCAACCATCATTCAGGTTTCTGTCTGAATGAGTTTGATGACTCTAGACACCTCCTATAAGTGAGTCACACACAGTATTTGTCCATCTGTTCTTACTTCACTGAGCACAATGTCCTCAAGGTTCATCCATGTTGTAGCATGTGTCAAAATTTCCTTCCTTTTGGAGGTTGAATGATATTCCATTCTATTTATATATATATATATCTGTCACATTTTGTTTATACATTCATTTGTTGATGGACATTTGTGTTGTTTCCACTTTTAGGCTATTGTGAATAGGGTCACTATGAACATTGCTGTCCAATACTTGTTAAAGTCCTTGCTTTCATTATTATTTTTTAAAATGGAGATTACTTAAATCAGCCACCGTAGGCCCTGGCCAGTTAGCTCAGTCAGTTCAGAGCATAGTCCTGAAACAACAAGGTTAAGTGTTCAATCCCTGATCATGGCACACATGGGAAACAACCAAAGAATGTACAACTGAGTGGAACAACAAATGAGTACTCCCTTTTCCCCTCCCCTTGCTCTTCCTTCTTCTCTCTGTCTCTCTAAAAAAAAAAAAAATTAAGCCCTGGCTGGATAGCTTGGTTGGTTGGAGTGTCTCCCAGAGCACAATGGTTGCCAGTTCAATTCTCTGGTCAAGGCACATACAAGAGCAGCTCAATGTTCCTGTCCCTCTGTCTCCCTGCCTCTCTCTCAATAATAATAATAATAATAATAATAATAACAACAACAACAATAATAATAATTCAGCAACCTCAGGTTCTTCATTACCACTCTTGGGTGTATCGCCCAGAAGTGCAACTGTGGGTCAAATGGTAAAGCTGCTTCTATTGGGGGGGACTGCCACACTATTCCCACAGCAGCTGTAACACTTGTACCCCTATCAGCAACACACAATGGTTTCAATTTCCCCACATCCTCATTAACACTTCTTTCCTCCTCCTTCTTCATAAAAGCTGTCCATCCTTATTGGATGTACATCCTTTTATATGTGCTACAAGAATTCACCTTTTTATATTATTTACTTATTTATTTTATTTTATTTTTTTCTGAAATGAGAAGCGAGAAGATAGAGAGACAGACTCCTGCATGCACCCAACTGGGATCCACCCGGCATGCCCACCAGAGGGCGATGCTCTGCCCATCTGGGGCATTGCTACGTTGCAACCAGAGCCATTCTAGCCCCTGAGGCAGATGCCATGGAGCCATCCTCAGTGCTCAGGCCAACTTTGCTCCAATGGAGCCTTGGCTGTGGGAGGGGAAGAGAGAGACAGAGAGGAAGGAGAGGGGGAGGGGTGGAGAAGCAGATGGTCACTTCTCCTGTGTGCACTGGCTCGGAATTGAGCCCATTTAGTCAATCATTCTCCTAATTTCTTCACCTATCATGTATATAGGAGATTTGATTGAATATCTTGCCCAAACATTGTTTAGTACTCTGAGTATATAACAAGGGATGCTGGATTATCATGTTTATAACTAGTTTTCTCTAAAATTTTTCTGCAGCCCGAGTGGGCATTTGCTGGACACAGCACAACCAGAAACAGAGCAGGAAGAAGCAGTAGGGATGAGAAGCAAGGATGGAGGGACTTGTTCTCACACTGATGGGGTAAAGTCTGTGCCTCTGTGTCTCTGAGTCAGATGCCTGTGCCCACAGCTCTGGTACCTTCTGCTTTGCTCCATGGCTGCTTTTTCAGAGGACTGCATCTTAAAACAACCGTAAGCTTCCCGAGGAAATGGACAGCCACCTAGCTGTCTGTGCATCCTCAGCACTTGGTCATAGCAAATGCTTAACAATTGTTTTTCTAAAATACTACATACATTTACTTAAACTAAGTGAAGTGAATAATTAATACTTATACAAATGCATGGAGCAGTAAGAAAAGTAAACAATTCCTCGTCAAAATAATTTTCTCTGTAGATTTTATAAAATTTTTCTCTGAGCTTTTAATTTATATGGTTTTATTGATACTAGCTTCCTTGGCCTACCCCCCCCAGCACTGACCATTTCTCCAAGTTGCTGTACATGTTGGTTTGTATCTAAGCACCCCATTGCTAGAGTCTGCCTGGAGGTGTGGCTCCTATGGCTGGACATGCAGCTGCCAGACTGCCTGTCACGGGTAGACTGAGCTGAATGCTGATCCAACCAGCCACAGGCCAATGACTTCCAAGAGAAAACGTGCCTGGGAGGAAGAATGGTTGAGTTGTTAAACTCCCCTATGCTGCCTTTGTTTTTTATTTTGGCCCATTTTTGTCTATTTTTGAGACAGTACCAGATACAAACTATTCAGGTCTTGACCATCTCCTCGGGTCTCCTTCCCCCAAGCCCAGCTTCTGTTAGCCTCCACATTCACCTTGTTCTTCATTCATATCCATTGTTTTATTAAAAGCTAACTTCTGGGAACAACTACAGACGTCCTCACTAGGCCCGGTCATGGGGGGAGAGAGAAAGGAGGAGAAGTTATTCTGAGGACCAAAATGTGTCCTGTAGACTCTTTGGGGGATATTGATAATCAAAATAGTATTTTTATTTCCCTCTTTAAGTTTCATTCTCTGCTGTCTTCTACCTCTAAGACCCCACCACAAAATGTATTATTTCAGGGAAGATTAGGCATTTTAGGACACATAGGTCATTGATCAAAGCTGACTTTCTCAAACCTTCAAGAATCAGTAGTGACTTACTCATGTACAGACAGCAGGAGGTGTGAGGAAGAGACAGAAATCCACGTAGTTGGCACAGAAAGCTCTATATCAGTGTGTATGATTTCATCCTCTGACAGTGGGACATGTTTTCTAATTCTTACAAAGGTACCCTGTAGACCAGCAGAGACACAACCAGGATTTTTGGAGCAAGGATGTAAGGATTTCTAAAGTCCCAAGCTGCACATTCTGTTATAAAGAATGACACTTCTCATGACTTTGAAGTTATACTGTAGAGAGAGAACTCAGATTACACTATGAGGGGCCAGAAGTTAGAGAAGAAGGGACTGGACATAAAGGGAGAGAAAGAACACCAGACCTTAGACTCTGTCACCCAACATTACTGTAAAGCTTGAGTTAGTGAACATTCAGGAGCTGGCAGAGAGAAGTGCTCCACACCCCCCTGAGTGTTTCTGAAGCCTCCTATGACTGGCCATCCCGGATTGCAGGTTGTTTGACAAACACACCAGGATGCTTTGGCCTTTGCATTGGCTGTTTCTTTTGTCTGAACAAGAGTCATTCCACCAGACATTCACCTGATTCACCCCTCACCAATTTCAGGTCTCCATTCAAATCTTTTCAAATATTACTCTATTAAAGGATTCTTCCCTGATCACCCTATTTAAAGTAGCACCTTCTTCTTCCAATAGCCCCCATCACCTTTCTGGATCTTTTCTTAATAATGTCTAACATCCTGTATTTCCTTTTTTGCTTATTGTCTATTTCATTCACTGGACTGGGGACTCTGTTTTGTTTGCTGCTCAAATTTCAGTGTCTACAACAGTTTGTGACATAGAGCAATCACTTAATAGATATTTTGGGTTAATAAATGAATAACTAAAGGTTCATAGTCTTGGGAGAGCCCCACCTTGGCTCAATGGCAGATTCAACAGAGGATGGGAGTGATGGTCAGGTCTGAATAGTCCTCCTTTTTATAAGTCCTCCTTTTTATAAACACAGGATCTCTGTTTGAGGCACACCCAGGTGTGCATGTGGTCTGGGTGCTCATACTTGCTGAACAAGAACGTGTGAAGTTCAGTGTGGACCAGCAACAACCATGTATCTAGGATAGAGAGAGGCACAGAGGATCCCACGGAGCACACTCTTATGGGGGTGACTGGCAGAGTGGGCTGCATAATGACCACCAAGGAATTGCTGCCACCCAGTCCCAGGGCTTTGGTTCACACTTGGGTCACCACCTGGGGAAGAGGAAAGGAGTGGAAATCTGAGGGGAGAGTTGAACTTCGAATTGACTATTTACTAAAAGAGACTATTTAAACCTTAAACACACTGAGATGCTATTGACTGAAAAGCTACAGCTGCCTTAGCTTGCTTCCCTTTCTCCACTGACCTGTGTTTATGTGTGTGTGGATGGGGGGATAACTGGTTGTGTAAAAGATTAAAACAGTTATAAGAAAATCTAAACTAACAGGCAACATTTTTTTTTGTACAACTGAGTGCAGTGTGTTAAGTTGGGGACCCAGTTACACCCTTGAGAAGAACCTCCTTCAGAGTTGCACCCTGAAGCCAGGCACCGGCTGAGGGGTTCTTTCCTAAAACTGCCACTTAGATGTATCTGGCTACATACAGCCAGCTGCCCTTTGCAACTGCCCCCTCCACATACCTGGAGCTTTTTCTAAGGGACACGTTGGTCATAGTGGCTGGTGGAGAATGAGAGTACTCCCTGCCCTGCCTGACAACTTACTACCACATTTTTAAATGGACCTTTGCATGGGATCTCTGTTTGAGGCTCTGAACTTGAGATGTAGAAATGTTATACTGTCTTCTGGAGGGAGGACAGAACATACACTGTGAAAGTCAGAGCAGCAGCTACCTGGGTGTTACCTGGAGCAGGACATGTTTCTAGTTCATTCTCACAAGAATAAAGCCTAAGCAATCCAAAGAGACAGTGGGCATGACTTCTTAATTACAGTAAAAACCAGACCAGTTAAAATTATGTTTAAATGGTAAATATAATAGTTTCTGCTACAACTAGTCCATCATCATAGAATAGTTGTCTTTGGCAGAGGCCATTTTGTCCTCACCCCAGGCACACTGGGCAGTGCTGGGAGCACTCTGGGTTGTAAAGACTCGGGGGAGACAGTTTGGCAGGGTTGCTGCCAGCTTCCAGTACACCAGGGCTTCTCGGCACCTACAATGCAAAGGACAGCCCCCTGTCCCACCTTGTGCCAAAGCTGAGAAACATTGCCATTGAACGTATTTGCCCGGGAGGGCTGTGTAGATTCTGTTCTTTCAATGCTGTCTCACGAACATGCTGTGGGATGAGACAGACAGGTATGAGTTATAGAGGGGCTGAGGCTCAGAGATGACCAGAGATCTTCCTAGGCCCCCTGAAACAAAGGGCAGGAAAACAGTACTCTCTCCTTGGTCCAACTCCACTAGAGTTGTCTTGCCAGGCACATGTATGTTGTTCACTAGTGTAGTTTGTTTTGAAAAAATTATTCAATTGAACAAACAGTTCAATATTTACAGAGTCCACCAGGTGCCAAGCAGAGGACAAACTCTTGCTGTCAGGGAGGTTATAGTTTGGTTGGGAAACAATAACAACAAGTTAATGTGTACACCATACCATGTGTCAGAGGACGGAAGGGCTGAGGAGAGCAAGGGGGCAGAGGAAGGAATTGGGGAAGCAGCTCCAGGTGGAAGGATCAGCAAGTGCAAAGGCCCTGAGGCTTGGCGGAGCTGATGTGCTTGAGGCTTCAGTGTGTGTTTCTGAATGCATGGGGATGGAGAAAGCAGAAGGACATGAGGGCATAGGCATGAGTGGGGAGAAGGTTGGAAACAGAGCGTAGAGGCACTGAGGGTCATTTTAAGTGTCTTGGCTCCAATCAGAGAAGTAGGGAGCCACTTCTGGCTCTGAGCAGAGGTATGGGAGAATCTTTGAATTTTGACTGGATCACTGGTTGCTGTGTGAGGAATATACTGAAGAAAGAAGGCAGTGAACTCGCTCAACTTCATTTTTGCCAGCTGTTCTAAATTTCTCAACGACTTTTTCAAAATACTATTCTATGAACCAGGAGAAAAGGTATACTTGTGCAGGAGAGCCCACAGAATGGGCTCTCCTGCACAAGAGAAAACAGGGAACTCTGGAGAGAATGGCTACAGAGGGAAGAGGGTGCAGGCTGAAGGACCAGCATGCTGGTCACGCCTTCGCCACCATGTGGTGGGGGCTAGGAGCCAGGGGTGCTCCAAGAACATACCATCTCAGGGCAGCCTAATTGTCCTGCGTGGACTGAGTTTGTGTGGCTGAAGGGGGGACCAGGTCCTTCAGGGTTAACAGGGTCTCTCAACAACATTTGGAAAACTACTCTCCTTTGATTTGTTTTTATTTTATCATGGTTTGTCATTACTGTATCTGTCTTAATCAAAATTTCGGAGCCTCTTTGTATTAATACATCAGTTCCTGAACCTGGGATTCTCAGGGACCAAGTCCATACTTTCTGTTAACTAGTATTGATGTTTGCCGAGAAAGCCACACCCTCAACTTACCAGGGCAAGGCTTTTGAACAAAAGCTTTAAATCATTCTTCAGTTTTTGGAAAGATGAGTTTAGATTTTCTTCTTATCATGAAACCAAAAGGTAGAACGGTGTAGTCAATTAATCCATTTTTATTTCAGAATAATAAAACCTATCAGAACATATTTTTATTGCTGGTCCTCAGAGTAAGGGAGAGAGGAGGAAGATCCCTCTGTCTGATCAGGGAAGTCACAATTTGGGAACCTCTCCATGCTAATCCCACATCTCTGGGGCGAGCTTGCAGGGGTTAAGTCACTTTTCTGTCTGAGAACAGTGAGATTGTCTGAGGGAGAGGCATTTATAGCCAATGTTATATAACACCTAAGGCAGCTCTCTACACTTGCAGGTCAAGTCTGACCACAGATGCAATACACAGTCAATCCTCACTGAGTTTCAGGGGGAAACAGGATTTGTATTACATATGGAAATGAGAAAGTGGCACAGAAAATAACATATTTCCAAGTTCTCTAAAAAATTAGAACAGCCTATGAAATGGGCGCACTTTCCAGTATGCAGACAATGGAACAGGTAAGAAACAGCCCACAGTTCAGTCCCCTCAGCCCCATGGCTCCTTGTCACATCCCCAGCTAAGGGTAGAGGGTTACTGTTCACTTACCACCATACATGCCTGGTTTTGCCTCTTATAATAGAGAAATATTTATCTGTATTCATGTTTCTGTCAAAAGTGAGAAAAAATTCCCTGGCAGTTTGGCTCAGTGGTAAACCATTGATTTGGCATGTGGGTGTCCTGGGTTCAATTCTCAGTCAGGAGAAGCTATCATCTGTTTTCCTACTCCTCTTCCTCTCATGTCTCTTTTTCCTCTCTCCTCTCCTCCTGCAGTCATGGCTCATTTGCAGCAAGTTGGCCCCTGGAGCTGAGGATGGCTCCATGGCCTCTGATTAGGCACTAAGAAGGTCTCTGTTGCTGAGCAACGGAGCAACATCCCAGATGGGCAGAGCATCACACCCCATTGGGCTTGCCATGTGGATCGTAGTCAGGGCACATGTGGGAGTCTGTCTCTCTGCCTTCCCTCCTCTCACTGAATTAAAGAAAAAGAGAGAGAAAATAAAAGAATCACAAGTTTCTAAAGGATATAATGGGTGGGGAAATGTCTCTATCCAACGCCACTAGTAATTCCAGGTCCTGAGTGGGAGCTGCGCAAAATTAAGAAAATACATTTAAAGAATAAAAGGATGGGTTTGGGAGGGCTCTAGAAAGCTGATAGCAAAAACAAAGCATCCTCAAAAAATGCATCTTGCTTTATTTATAAGACAAAGTGGGCCATTAGAAAATCAATGAGATCTCTGATCATGTTTCCAAGGCAACCCAAGAATTTTACCAAGTGCAGAAAACCCCCACCATACATAACATCTTAACTTCACACAAAGAAGAAACTTGCCTCCAGTCTTTCCGGGGGACATGGGGGTAGGAAGAGTACAAACAATCAAGCATCACAGCTAACATGGAGGTGTGGAGAAGGGCTTAGCCTTTTGCAACTTAATCAGGCAGGTGAGGTGGGGGGTTGGGCAGACTGTTAGCTTACCTTGCAGCCAGTTCCCCACACCTCTGTCCCCCAAAAATCTAAACTGAAAAAAACCTGTTGGCTTTTCAGTCCCCAACAGGAAAGAGTATCACCCACATGTCCCAATGCATGTCTAGCCTATGAACTTTCCCTCTTCTCCGCAGGTCCTCAGTCATTGCTCTCCTGGGTTCTGAATCACCAAGCATGCCTGCTTTGAAGTTCAGTAGCTTCAATGCCTATGGGATGAGATGTCAAGGCTCCTTCAGTGGAAAATTAAAGTCCTGGTGTGAGAACCTTCCAGACTACTGGGTCCTTGGCTCAAGAATACATCTAGACCTTGTGCAAAGCCTTTTGAGAGAAAAGGGGGTTGGGACCTGAAGGGCTATTTGGGGAATACCTTCACAATTCTGACTGGAAGAGAATGGACCTCCCTGACAAGCCACTAACTGTGACCCTCTCCATGACCTCAGACCACATAGAATGAAGAGTATAGAACCCCTCCCAGACTCAGTTTTCCTCTGAAAAACTGGAGATCCTCACCTGTGTCCTTCTGATCTCCCGGTTCCACTGAGTCACCAAATGAGTAAGCACAGGAGAGATTTGAAAACTGCTAAGTTTTACCTAATGAGAGCAATTCCTAGGAAACAGGGTTTTAAATGTGGGGGCTCTGTGAAGTCAAGGCTGCGGGAAGGGAGCACCCTGCATGGTTGGTCTGCTTTTACGGTGGACAGAGTGCTTGTAAGTAAGTGTACTGGGTGTCCTGCTGTGTCTTCAGGTGGGTCCTCAAATAAGAAATCTCCAAGGTGTTGGTATTTGTCCAGTGGTGAGTGTACGGTATTTTTCCCCACTGAGGAAGAAGGAAAGGCATAGCCATGAAGTGTGGATAAGCAAAAGCTTTATTTAGTACAGCGCTTCCCAGACGATGTTCTCTGGTCTGGGGGACAGGGGCCAGAGAAGTTGCATGGGGAGATCCGCATGGGGGAAATTTAAAGGGTCGTTTAGAGTGGTCAAGTTAATATGACGTGGCGAAATTTCATTGGCTGGCAGACAGTCACTTTTTTCCAAAGGACTCCTGGGAAATTTCTTTTGGTGCTCATGGGTGTAGGCGGTTCCAGGAAAAGTTTCTGGGTCTGGTTTCTCACGTGACCTTTCCCCATTGCCAACCGACCTCACACTGAGCAGTTTCCAAAATGTTTTAAGATATTTTCTTCTGACCTGTGGCGGCGCAGTGGATAAAGCGTCGACCTGGAAATGCTGAGGTTGCTGGTTCGAAACCCTGGGCTTGCCTGGTCAAGGCACATATGGGAGTTGATGCTTCCAGCTTCTCCCCACCTTCTCTCTCTCTGTCTCTCCCTCTCCTCTCTAAAAAAAAAAATAAAAAAAATAAAAAAAAAATAAAAAAATAAAGATATTTTCTTCTTTTCCTCTTATTTCGCTTTCATGAGATTTACAAATAGGGACAGTTTCCTGAATTCAAAGGACTAGGTGGTTCCAAATCATTTGTTTAAATTGAGAACATCACCCCATTTAAAAAAATATCTTAATTGTCTTGTTTAAGTTAATGCATAAAAAGAGCATGCATTGCTGATATGCCCTTTCTAAAGAGGTTGCTGTGGGTGCCCAAACCTTCAGACACTGTGGTATCTAGTGTACTGAGCTGCAGTACTTTGTGACTTCCTATTGCTCTTGGGGTCCTTGGGACCCCACTCTGCCTCCATGACCTTGTGTGGACTCTTACATTAACTTAGTGCCACAAACCTTCTTATGAAGGACGTGTGTATTGCTTACTCATTTTGTATATCAAATGAAACTTTTAACTTCTAATAAAAATTTTCACTTTCCTTTGCTGCTTTATTCTGTGGTGGATGCAAGCCACAGGGACAGAAGTTTTCAGAGAAGCAAGACTGCAGATTTGATCTCTGGTCTTCAGTCTTGTCCTCTTCCTAACCTCGGGGCATCTGTGGGGAGAGCAGCACTGGTGAACTTCCCCAAGCTCTATTCCGTCTTGTTTCCCTCTGTTTCAGAGATAGGGTTTCCACTATTTCCTACTGGAGATTTGGCCCCTGTTTATCATCTCTGACTTTTATAGCAGGAAAGTTTGGGTCTTTGGGAATCCTGGGCTGATTTGCAAAGAGAGACTTATCAGGCAAATGGAAAAGCTCCAAATGGCTTAATACCGAGAAGGTATCTGAGGATCAATAAAGCTGTAATTACTAACCTCTGTGGAATGGCACAGCATACCTGAGGCTGCTGGGTGCATTTCTGCGGAGTCATTCCCCTGCTGGCCTGTGATTTATGGCAGCCCTTGCTTCAGGAGAAGCACTGGAGCCAGAGCTATGTGGCTCTCAGGGACAGTGACAACTCGCCCCAGGGAACACAAGGGCAGGGACCCAGTACCATCTTCTGACACTGACTTTCTTCCTTCTCTCTCCTATTTCTTTTGAAATAACAGACTTATTGAGATATAATTCACATACCATACGATTCACTTACCTAACATGTATAATTCAATGATCTTTGGTATGGTTATAGATATGGACAGCCATCATCAGTATCATTAATGTTAAGATATTTTCATCACCCCTCTCAAAGATCCCACACATATTAGAAGTCACCCCCTTCTCCCAAATCTGACCCCATCATTAGGCAACCACTTTATGTGTTCATGGATTCTCTTATTGTGGGCATTTTATATAAATAAAATCAAACAATATGTGTCTTAGGTTTCATTTCTTTAACCCTGCCAGCATGAGTTTCATTTCAGGGCTTGCAGCAGGTGACCAACCACAAAGGAATGTCTGATGAAGTTATGAACGATTGAAACTGCTGATGATTGAAAAATGCACCAACATCTGTAATTAGTGGAAAAGCACCCCTGCGTCCAGTGATAACAGCAGCCATTCAGCAAATGCCCTGCTACCCTTTCTACTTCCCTAAACCTAGCCCTTAAAACGTGGCCTTAGTCTGTAGCTGGGGCTGCTCTCCCTTACGAGACAGCCCAGCAGGTTTCCTTTCATTAAAGCTTGTTACACTGGTCTTTCGGACTCCAATTGATTCTATCATTTGGTGCCAAAACCCAGGACAGAGTACTAACTGCCTGGACGATCCCTGTTTGCCATCTAAACTTACAACCAGGGTAGCAATGGGCAGAGGCAGCTCACCCAAGGCTTACTCCCTGATTCTGTTTGGATGTCTAATTGTAGGTTGATTGGCCAGCGGTCTGACCCTGTCCTGAACCCCTGCCAAATCAGAGGTAGAAAATTTCTTTGAGGTCTTCCTATCCCCGGTAGGTCCTTGTGCCTCCCATGCATCCCATCCGGCCCAGAGTTGTGCTTCGGGAGGACTCTCATTTAAGCAGCCTGTCTCTCTCTCTCATTTTCCCGAAAACCTAGGTGCCTAATAAGGTTGCTCTCATTCTCTTTAGGACTGAGGTCTCCGGTGATGACTGATCACCTCATGTTCTACCCGTTCAACAAGAATAATTAAGGGAGTCTGAGGATGCTCTTCTCCCTTGTTATTCTCAGCCCATCATGGGCATCTCCCAATCACAACTCTCAGAAGCTACACCCCCAGGCTGTCTCTTAAAAATCTCTTTAGGGCCCTGGCCGGTTGGCTCAGCGGTAGAGCGTTGGCCTGGCATGCGGGGGACCCGGGTTCGATTCCCGGCCAGGGCACATAGGAGAAGCGCCCATTTGCTTCTCCACACCCCTCCTTCCTCTCTGTCTCTCTCTTCCCCTCCCGCAGCCAAGGCTCCATTGGAGCAAAGATGGCCCAGGCGCTGGGGATGGCTCCTTGGCCTCTGCCCCAGGCGCTGGAGTGGCTCTGGTCGCGGCAGAGCGACCCCCCCCCCCGAGGGGCAGAGCATCGCCCCCTGGTGGGCAGAGCGTCGCCCCTGGTGGGCGTGCCAGGTGGATCCCGGTCGGGCGCATGTGGGAGTCTGTCTGACTGTCTCTCCCCGTTTCCAGCTTCAGAAAAATACAAAAAAAAAAAAATCTCTTTAAACTCGGTCTCTCAGACCTCTTCTTCCGCAATACAGCCTGGCCCCAATAAACTTGACAATGACTCCCATTGACCAGAAAACAGCACATTTGACATAAACATCCTTCGGGACCTAGACAATTTTTGCCACTGGACAGGGAAAGTCTCAGAAATTCCCTAAGTACAGGCTTTCTTCTTTCTCCAATCTCGACTCTTTCTCTGCTCCTATTGCTTGACCTATCAAATACTTTTAGCAAAAACCCTTCTTCCCTGTCCTCCTCCAACTCTCCTCTAAGCTCTGATCTTTTGACCCCTCTCACCACGTGTTGCCACCACCAGCACCTCAACATCCTCCTTCTCCTCCTGCAGATTCTGACCCTCCTTCTTTCCATCCAGCTGTTCACACTGTCCATCTGTCTACTTCCTCTCTTCCTTCCCTCTATGCTGACAACTCCCTGACATCTCTAGAAGCTTAAAAAGGCAGAGTTGTCTATTGAGCTGTGTGAGTAAGTAATCTGTTTTGTCTCTTTGTTTGTCAGAAAATATCTCTAGTAAGTCTTAGTTTAATGTGTAACTATGTCTGTTTCTAAGGCCTTAAACCAATAATTAACTGCCTCTTAAATCAAGGCTTACTTATTCCCATGGACTCTCCCTGCATACCCCCATCCTTCCTTTTTTGAAAATCTTCAGGGGCTTATCACCTTGTACAAGATTTACGCCTAATCAATGAGGCTGTAATTCCCCTCCATCCAGTAATCCCTAATCCCTACACATTACTGTCACACATTCCCTCAGACACCACTCACTTTACAGTCCTAGACCTCAAGGATGCCTTCTTTCCATTCCACCCTGACTCTTACTTTCTGTTTACCTTTACTTGGACTGACCCGAACACTAATGCAGCCCAGCAATTTACGTGGACTGTCTTACCCCAGGGGTTCAGAGATAGTCCACACCTATTTGGGCAGGCATTAGCTCAGGATTTAGCAGCCTGCAATCTTGAAACTAGTAAACTCTTACAATATGTAGATGACCTACTCCTCTGAGCCCCTGCCTGCCTGCCTCAAGGAGACACACCGCCACCCTTCTTAACTTCTTCACCATGAAAGGATATTGTGTCTCCTCTGCTAAGGTTCAACTTCACTCTTAGTCCATAGTCTATCTGGGCCTCTCCTTAACCCCCACCACCTGAGATCTCACCCTAGATTGAACTCAGACCCTCTACAATCTACAACCACCTATCATTCCGGATTAAATCCTTTCTTTCCTCAGTCTAATAGGCTTCTTTAGACACTGGATTCCCAATTTTGCTCTCTTAGCCAAACCCCTCAATGAGATCTCCTGAGCATGGCTTTTAAGGTCTATAATAACTGAGAGGAACAGAAAAAGGCAGACAGCCCAAAGGAGATCAGGCAAAATATCAGCTCTTGGCAGCTGCCCTTAAAGTCTCCAATGCCCCTAAGGGCCTTGTAAAACTCCACCAGGGTCCTGTTTCAAGTGTGGAAAGAAAAGTCATTGGGCAAAAGCCTGTCCAGCTCCTCAGCCCCTGCCAAGATCTTATCCTCACTATGGGAAAAAGGAACACTGGAAGGTAGACTGCCCCCTCGCTCCTCTAAGGGAGGGTTCAGTCTCTTCTAGCCCTACCCCAGCTACCTGTGACCTAACCTTGCCCAGCCTGCCGGCACTTGACACTGATAACTGAAGGTGCCCAGGGCTGTCGGCCCCATGTCACATCACCATCAAAGAGCCTAGGGTAGCCATCCAAGTAGCAGGTAAGCCAATCTTATTTCTTATAGACACAGGGGCCACTTACTCTGCCTTGCATAAATATTCAGGTCCTGCTCATCCCTTAAAGATCTCTGTTGTGGAAGTTGATGGTCTTATTTCCTCCCTATTGGCCACAGATCCACTGCCTTGTCTAATACATGGTGTCTCCTTTGCACACTCATTTTTCCTCATGCTTCAATGCCCTATACCTATTTTAGGCCAGACCTATTCTCCAAATGCAGAGCCTTTCTCTCCTTTCACTTCCCGTCCTCAGAGTTGGCTCTGTTACTGCTTCTTGGCCTTCCAGATTTGTCCAATTCTGTTATAAATTTACCTCTTCCACCCAGCACAGTGAATCCCAAGGTTCTCCTCACCACCCCCATGGTAGCAAAACTCCAGGGAAAGGCCCCCTAGTTTCATGTCACCAGGTTAAATAAAACAACAACAATGACAACAACAACAACAAAAACAAAATGGAACCTCCATCTCTACACATGCCTATGGCTGATCCTTTCAATCAACCTGAATAAAGGGTCAGGAACCTGTGGCTTGCAAGCCAGATGTGGCTCTTTTGATGGCTGCATCTGGCTTGAAGACAAATCTGTAATAAAAAATAATAACGTTAAAAGTATAAAACATTCTTATGTATTACAATCCATTCATTTCCTACCGCTCATGTTCATGGTTGCGGGTGGCTGGAGTCAATCACAGCTGTCCTCTGGGACAACACCAAATTTTTATTGAATAATGCGTAATGTATACATGTTGTTGTGAGTTCAGGAAGTAAACTTCCCTCCTTTTAATCAGCTAGCTAATTGAAGAAACCCTTTTGATGAAGAAGATGGCTAAAAGGAAAAAAGATGAGAAGTATTGTACTTTTCAGCAGAAATGGACAGAGGAATTTGCCTTTGTGGAGAGAGCAGGTTCTGCAGTGTGTCTAATATGCAATGATAAAATTGCATCAATGAAATTGTCAAATATAAAGTGGCACTTTGACACACACCATACTACATTTGCATCAAAATATCCAGCGGGGGACAGCAGGAAGGAAGCATGTCAAAAGCTACTGTGCAGAGTGCAAGCTAGTCAGCAGCAACTCCATGTTTGGACCCAACAATGTGACTGGAATTCGGTGAGCTTTGCTGGTGCTTTAGCAATTATGAGAAACGGAAAGCCATTCACAGATGGGGAGTATGCCAAAACATTCATGCTTAATGTTGCCAGTGAACTTTTTTGATGACTTTTCGGATAAAGACAAGATAATCAAACAAATAAAAGACATGCCTCTGTAGGCAAGAACTGTTCACAATCGTACCATCATGATGGAAAATCATATTGAGGCAACACAAGTGAAGGACATAAATGCAGCACCATTCTTTTTTCTTGCTTTGGATGAGTCAACAGACATAAGCCATTTATCCCAGTTCAGTGCGATTGCAAGGTATGCTGTGGGTAACACACTATGTGAGGAAAGTCTTGCTGTTTTGCCTATGAAAGAAACAACAAGAGGGAGGATTTATTCAAGTCTTTCACTGAGTTCCCTAAAGAAAAAAAATCTACTGATGGATAAACTTATTTCAGTGTGTACCGATGGTGCTCCGTGCATGGTGGGGAAAAACTGAGGATTTGTAGCACTTCTTTGTGAACATGAAAAGAGATCCATCCTAAGTTTTCACTGCATCCTACATCAGGAGGCACTTTATGCTCAGATGTGTGGTGAACAGCTTGGTGAGGTGAGGTCACTGGTCATTTGGGTGGTCAAATTTATTGTTGCATGAGCTTTAAGTGATTGCCAGTTTAAAGCACTGCTGGATGACGTTGGGAATAATTATCCTGGTCTGCTTCTGCACAGCAATGTGTGTTGTTGTCAAGAGGAAAGATGCTCAGCTGTTTCACGCTTTGTCTGAGTGAAATCCAGACTTTTCTTGAAATGAAAAATGTCGAGCATCCTGAGTTAGCTAACACTTAGTGGCTCCTGAAGTTCTACTATCTCGTGGACATGACTGAACATCTGAGCCAGCTCAATATGAAAATGCAAAGCATTGGAAATACATTCTTATCCCTTCAACAAGCAGTGTTTGCATTTGAAAACAAGCTGGAACTCTTCATCACCAACATTGAAACAGGTCATTTACTACACTTTGAAAAACTGAGAGAGTTTAAAGATGCATGCACAGCAAGTGACCCTGCTCAACATCTTGATCTCCAGCAGCTAGCAGGCTTCACATCTAATCTTCTGAAGTCATTCAAAGTGTGCTTTGGAGAATTTTGTGAGTGCACTCATCTTTTTAAGTTTATCATCTATCCACATGAGTGTGCAGTGGACAGAGCCGACCTGAGTTACATCCCTGGTGTCTCCATCAGAGATTTTGAGCTACAAGCTGCTGACCTGAAGGCCTCAGACATGTAGGTGAATAAATTCATGTCACTGAATGAAAATTTGGAACAACTTGCACAACAGCAAGCAGAGTTGGTGAGCAAACAGAAGTGGGGAGAAATGAAAAAACTTCAACCCATGGACCAACTGATTGTCAAAACTTGGAACGCACTTCCCATTACATACCACACACTGCAGCGTGTGAGTGTTGCTTTACTGACAATGTTTGGCTCTACGTATGCATGTGAGCAGTCTTTCTCACATATAAAGAACATTAAGACCAACCTACGATCACATTTAATGGATGGAAATCTCAACACCTACATAAGCTTAACCTCATCACGTATCAACCAGACTACGAAGCCATCAGCAAAACCATGCAGCACCAGAAGTCGCATTAATGGTAAGAAGTACTTTATTCATCATTGGTTAGCAACAGCATACAACATTATTAAAAAGAATTTAGAGACTTCTTGTACTTTAAAAGTGTTGGTCTTACATAAAGTACACACATTTACTTGTATTTAGTGTTAAAGATATTGTATGGCTCTCACGAAATTACATTTTAAAATATGTGGTGTTATTGGCTCTCTCAGCCAAAAAGGTTCCTGACCTCTGACCTGAATCATCACCTAAATATGCTTTCTCCTCCTTAGGGCCCACCAAGGTCAGACTAATTAAAATCCCAAAGAAGAAGAACAGCTTGAGCCGTGAGTAACTATAATTACCCCCTGACAACAGACAGGATGGAGATTCCAGCTTGTTCTATTTTTTCTTATCTCCTTACTCACAAAGGCATACTGTGACCCATACTCTCCCTCGTGGAATTCTCACATCTAGAAAGCTCTTTTAATCTTATTTAAAATCTCATAATCAAGACTAACTCCTCTTATGCAGCTGACTGCTGGCTATGTCTGTCCATGTCATCTTCAGCTTACTCAGCTCCCCCTACTCCTCTTAATAATACTCATCTCCTTCACACCACTCTTATATACAAAACTCAGAAAGGGGCCACCTTCTTTGAGAGAGCTAGCACTTTCATAGGAGATTATACCACCTCAGCTGCAAACTGAGCAAACAAGCTATACTAAACTTACTATTCCCAGCTTGACAAACTCCTTCCACAGCCCTTTCCAACCACAGGTTCACACCTATCAAACCTCCCTGGGGACTAGGTCTACAAGAGTACATGGGTAAAAACCCCTCTCTAGCCTACCTAAACAGGGCCCCAAACTGTTATCCTGTCCACCCCTACCACCATCAAAGTGGAAGGAGACTCACACTGAACTCACCTCTCCCACATTAAGCCCTATACCACCAATACCCCTAGAACCTACATCTCCACCCCCCACAGGTCCTCTGTCTCTCAAAATCTCCACATGTCCACCTATCCAAGAAGAACCAGACCAGTCCATC
Organism: Saccopteryx bilineata; assembly: GCF_036850765.1. Taxonomy (NCBI): domain Eukaryota; kingdom Metazoa; phylum Chordata; class Mammalia; order Chiroptera; family Emballonuridae; genus Saccopteryx; species Saccopteryx bilineata. The sequence continues at coordinate 95,953,917 of NC_089498.1, forward strand.
TCATAATGTTCCTCCAAGAGGCTATATCCCGCCATACCGCCCAGTCCAGCAGGCACTCACAATAGGCAACTGCCAATTACCACCTTGCTAGATTCTTCTACTTCCTTCTTCAGGCCTCTGAGGACCTCTCCTGGTTTAGGCCTCACTCCAGTGAAATTGATGGACTCCTCAATTGGATGTGGGACTTGGCCTGGCAAAGTTCTCTACTTGAATTTTCTCCAGAAGAAATAGCGGCTTTTCAATTTCTTCTTCTCTTCCTCTTAATCATCCCTAAGCCCAACCACCATGCCCCCAGTTTTTGATCTCCTAACACCAGTTCTACTTTCTTTCTTACTGGATGCCACATATGCAGCCCCCATCTCCTCTCTCCTAGAGGCCACATATATAGAACGCTCTCTTAACCTCACTCAAAGACTTTTAATTAAAGCTAATTCTTATGTCTATGTCCTCCTCAGCCTACTCTGCGCTCCCCATTCCAAACAACAACACCCACCTTCTACAGACAGTTCTCATATACCAAACCCCAAAAGGGGCTTCTTTTGTTGAGAGAGCCGACACTCTTATAAGGAATTATCCCACTTCAGCCGCCAACCGAGCACATAACCTATATCCCCAGCTCAAAAAAAATTAAAAACCCAAATTCCCCCTGCTTGGGGACCAGTCACCCTGAACACCCCCTGCTTTCACCTGCACCTTTATGCTTCACTGCTCAAGGTGCTGTCCTAGTGGGTCACCTCCCTTCTAACCTCTGCAACACCACAATAACTATCCAATTTCCCAAAGACCATCAGAATCATTGAGTTAACTATCAAGTCTCTCCAGAAGCAAACAGATTATTTTCTAATCCCGTTCGATTCACAGGACTGCCTACTCTTACAGCTTCACAAAATTCTTACAGCTTCCTATCCCACCACACAGCCATATCCCTGGCTCACTACCCCTACCACATGGTTGCAATGCTCAGAGCAGGCCTCTGACCATGTCTCCCCTCTAGTTGGGGCTGCACTTTCCTCCACCTTGATGGTCTGGAGTTCAGAGCTGAATGGACAAAACCAACCTCTTGTCCATCTATTCTCAATCCACCTCTCAGCCTGTATCACCCAATCAGGGGCTTTCTACTTGTGTGGGACCAACACCTATATATGTCTCCCTACTAATTGGACAGAAACCTGTACCCTAATCTATCTCACCCCAAATATCAACCTAATCCCACCCCATGAGCCACTTCCAGTTCCTAGTCTTATTACCACTCTCTCTCTGAAGACCTCCAAAACTCCCTGGAAGAAATTGCCTCCACCTTAGTAAAAAAGAGACATTTGTGTCTTTCTAGGAGAAGAGTGTTGCTTTTATCTTAACCAGTCAGGACTAGTTAGAGACGCGGCAATCAAATTAAAGGAAAAACAAACTGGATCATAGAATCAGTGGTTTCACACAAACTGGGTGTCTTGGCTATTGCCTTTCATTGGTCCACTCACTTTTCTATTTATTATTCTAGCTTTTGGACCCTGCCTCTTACGTCTATTCACTAGTTTCTTACAGAACTGCATGTAGGCCTTTGCCAATCAGAAAATTGGAGAAATTTACCTAGCCCTACACACCAACCCCAAAACCTGCCCTCATGAAACAGAAAAATCTGGACCCCTGTAAATACACCCCTACCCGGCAGGAAGCCATCACTGCACCTCTCTATCCTATGAACTCTCACTGAGAGTGATCCTTAGAGAGGCCATAACCCTTCACTGCCCCTACTCAGCAGAAAGAAGTTACAGAAGATGATGACCTCTGTCCCCTTTCCCTTGAGCCTCTCTAGGAATCATTCTCTTTCCTTTTTATATAAATATATCATATAGTCGGGAATCTTAAGTTTCATTTCTTTAATCCTGCCGGCATTTCAGGGCTTACAGCAGGTGACCAACCACAAAGGAATGTCTGATGAAGTTATGGACGGTTGAAACTGCTGACAATTGAAAATGCACCAACATCTGTAATTAGTGGAAAAGCACCCCTGAACCCAGCGATAGCAGCATCCAATCAGCAAATGCCCTGCTACCCTTCTTGCTTCCCTAAACCTAGCCCTTAAAACATGGCCTTAGTCTGTAACCAGGGCTGCTCTCCCTTACAAGACAGCCCAGCAGGTTTACTTTCATTAAAACTTGTTACACTGGTCTTTCGAACTCTGATTGATTCTATCAATGTGGTTCTTTGTGGTTGGCACCTTTCACTTGGCATTCTCAAGGTTCATCCATGTTTCAACATAAGTTAGTGCTACATCCCACCTAAGTCAGTGCCACACCCTGCCTGAACCGACACCCCATCCTACCTGAATGGATACCCCGTCCTGCTTGAACTGGTGCCACATCCTACCTGAGCCAGCATCCCATCCCCAGGCACACACATTCAAGAAGAATGAACATTAAGTCCACACCAAAGCTCATATATGAATGCCCATAACAGCCTTGTATTCAAGTGATGAATGGACAAATAAAATGTTATTTATTTAATGGAATATTATTTGCAAGTAAAAAAAATTATGGTCTGATAAATGCTACAATATGGGTGGACACTGTGTTAAGTGAAAGAAGCCAATCATACAACAGCAGTTAATATATGATTCCATTTATGTAAGATGTCTAGAAAAGGAGCACCTCTGTACACACAAGATGGATTAGCAGTTGCCCAGGGCTGAGTGGGAAGGGGAATGAGGGCCAGAGACTACTAATTAGTACAGGGTTTCCTTCTGGGTTGGTGAAAGTTTTCTGGAATTAAGTAGTGGTATTAGTTACACAACCTGAAAGTTAAAAATCACTGCAGTGTATATCTTAGAGACAACTAAGAAGACAAAGGAGGATGTTTGCCTTTAGAATGAGATGGTATAGATCAGCGGTTCTCAACCTGTGGGTTGCGACCCCAGCGGGGTCGCCTAAAGCCATTGGAAAATACATAATGCATATCAGGTTATTTACATTCTGAATCATAATTGTAGCAAAATTACAGTTATGAAGTAGCCACCAAAATTATTTTTTGGTTTGGGGTCACTGCAACATGAGGAACTGTATTGCGGGGTCATGGCATTAGAAAGGTTGAGAACCACTGGTATAGATCTATATGTCCTTGCTCTATTTGCTGAGTACAACTTTAGACTCTGAAAACAACACAACAGACAGCCAGAATGAAATCCCAAAGGTAGTATGAAAGAATACTATTTTGAGACCCCAAGACTGGAGAAAGAACAGGGTATCTTAGGTCCCCAAAAGAACGACACTAAGACCCCATGTTTCCCAACCTCTACTGAGTCACACAAGACACCGAGGTAGGCTCTTTGCTTTGTACGTCAAACAGGGATTCCTGTGATAACACCACATACTACGGTGGTCACTGGGGACCCTACAATAAATAAAAGGCAAGAGACAGAGCTCTCTACCCTAGGCATGAGATTTTCTCCTCCCCTGCAAGGCTTTACAGACCTGAGGTTTGGACAAGAGAGATCTCCACTCTCCCACAGCTAGCTTTTTTGTTCCCATGGAACTGAGACCCTGTTTTCCATCTAGAGACACTAGGGCAGGTAGGTGTGAGTATTAAGGAGATTTTGTCACAAGAAGTGTCTGGTAGAGAAGCTTCTTCTTCCCTCAGGGCTTCCAAGGGACACACAGTGCCTCCCCTGGAGACACACCAGCTACATTCTCAGGTAACAGCATCAGGGCCCAGGGTGAGTCCCCAAAGCACCAGATAAACAAGCAGACCAACAGCAGATGACAAAAGACCTGGACATTAAACTGTCATTGGAACCACCACCCACAAGATAGGCCAGGAGCCTGTGCTAACATTAAGCAGGATAACCATCTACTATAGTGAAAGATCTCAGTAGGACCCAAAGTCTCCTAACATCCACCCTCAGTCCACACGTATGCAGTAAGTTTGAGTCCTGCACTGTCTGTGAGCAGTCAGGGAGTACAAGTGCTATATTTTCATTATATTTTAAAATATGTTTCCAGATTTCAAAAAAAATAGATGTATATTGTATAAAACCCAGAAAATAGAAATAGAGGAGAAACTATCAACGCCCTGTAATACCACCACTCAGAATATATATATTTAGTATCTACATGTGTGTATCTTATTATCTATACAACTTCCCATCTCTATATCTTTATATGAAAAGAAAATTTTTATAGAAAATAATATAATTCTGTGTATAACATATTTCTAATTTTTCTTTTTAGAATATGTAGTTTTATTTATTAACTTTTTAATTTAATAGGGTGACATTGATCAATAAGAGTATGTAGGTTTCAGATGAATATCTCTATAGTATTTGAACTGTTGATGGTGTGTGTGCCCATCACCCAAAGTCAATCATTTTCAGTTCCTGTATATTTGTCCTTATTTACTTCCCCACCCTCTCACCCTGCTAACCACTTCAGTTTTTGTTTTTTGTTTTTTTGTTTGTTTGTTTGTTTTGTATTTTTCTGAAGCTGGAAACGGGGAGAGTCAGTCAGACAGACTCCCGCATGTGCCCGACCAGGATCCACCCAGCACGCCCACCAGGGGCAATGCTCTGCCCACCAGGGGGCGATGCTCTGCCCCTCCAGAGGGGGGGTCGCTCTGCCGCGACCAGAGCCACTCTAGCGCCTGGGGCAGAGGCCAAGGAGCCATCCCCAGCGCCCGGGCCATCTTTGCTCCAATGGAGCCTTGGCTGCGGGAGGGGAAGAGAGAGACAGAGAGGAAGGAGGGGGGGGGTGGAGAAGCAAATGGGTGCTTCTCCTATGTGCCCTGGCCGGGAATCGAACCCGGGTCCCCCGCACGCCAGGCCGACGCTCTACCGCTGAGCTAACCGGCCAGGGCCCATTTCAGTTTTATCTATGTTCATGTGTCTCAGTTCCATGTGGAAGGTTCTCTTCTGAACAGGAGGTCCCTCCAGTGTTTCTGAGTGGAGGCTTAGCCTCGTTCCCCAATCCTACCAGGAAGGAAGGCCCACTGGCCTGCCCAGAGGAGGGTTGTTGCAATCACAAGACAACTTGCAATTCTGATCTCTGTCCCAACTCCTTCATGCACATTTAGGTCATTGTGCACCTGTGTGTGTTGGTTTTTAGTTTGAAACATTCACCCTGCATTTCCCATTGACACACCCCCACCTGATATCAAGACCCAATTCTGGGGACATTTCCTCAGTGGGTTTTCTCTGGCCCTATCTGGCGCCTCCACTGTACTCCTCTTGTCGTGGTGTAAGCATCAGACAGAAGGCTCAGCCATCTGCTGGGCAAGTGTGTTTTTTTGTTTGCTGCATTCATTAGACTATAAATCCCCAGCTCAGACACCTTCATCAGTGGATGCTTGTTGGAAGGATTAATTGGCCAGTGGGATGGGTCCACCTCTGCAGAAAAGCAGTGGGCTTTACACCGATAGCACTTCACCACCCAGGTCCAGAGGTCTAGAAGCAGTGCGATGGCAGCTCAGGGGCAAGGCTGGCACTGCCCGGGGAGCACGTGCCTCTGCTTTGCTGTGCAGAGGGATGCCGGACAGCTGCCAGAGCCAGGAAAAAATGAGGCTCCTTTGGCACATTTCCTAACTGTGGTTTCTGAAAAGGAAAGTCATTGTTATTGCATTTATTTAGAGAAGGGATACAGGCACTTCATCTGGTGCTCACTTCAGAGCAGCTGTTCAGTATTACTGAGGGAGAGACGAGTGGCTCGCGCCGCTTGATTCAAGCCAGAGAATCCAAATTAATAGACACAATGGCGTCTTTCACGACAGGCAGAGTTCCTGGAGCTGGGAAGTTTTCTACCAAATTCCCTAGGTCTAAGTTGCAAGATATTTTTTCCTTTTTATCCTGAGGCTTCACTTACTCAACATATATTTTCTGGTACTGATTCTGAGCCTGGGGGCTGGACTCAGAGTCATATTAGAGGGAACCTGTATGTTGCCATGGATTTCTTTTTTTTCTTTTCTTTTCTTTCTTTCTTTTTTTTTTTTTTTTTTTTTTGACAGAAATAGAGTCAGAGTCGGATAGATAGGGACAGACAGGCAGGAATGGAGTCAGATGAGAAGCATCAATTCTTCATTGAAGCTCCTTTAGTTGTTCACTGACTGCTTTCTCATATGTGCCTTGACCAGGGGGCTACAGCAGAGCGAGTGACCCCTTGTTCAAACCAGCGACCTTGGACCTTGGACTCAAGCCAGCAACCTTGGGCTTCAAGCCAGTGACCTTCAGTCTTTTTTTTTTTTTGTATTTTTCTGAAGCTGGAAATGGGGAGAGACAGTCAGACAGACTCCCGCATGCGCCCGACCGGGATCCACCCAGCACACCCACCAGGGGGTGATGCTCTGCCCCTCCGGGGCGTCGCTCTGTTGCGACCAGAGCCACTCTAGCACCTGGGGCAGAGGCCAAGGAGCCATCCCCAGTGCCCGGGCCATCTTTGCTCCAATGGAGCCTCAGCTGCGGGAGGGGAAGAGAGACACAGAGAGGAAGGAGAGGTGGAGGGGTGGAGAAGCAGATGGGCGCTTCTCCTGTGTGCCCTGGCCGGGAATCAAACCTGGGACCTCTGCACACCAGGCTGACGCTCTACCACTGAGCCAAATGGCCAGGGTGACCTTTGGTCTTAAGCCATCGACCATGGGATCATGTCTATGATCCCATGCACAAGCCAACAGCCCCATGCTAAAGCTGGTGAGCCTGTACTCAAGCCAGATGAGCCCATGCTCAAGCTGACGACCTTGGGGTTTCAAACCTAGGTCCTCTGTGTCCCAGTCCCATGCTCCATCCACTGCGCCACCACCTGGTCAGGCTGTTGCAATGGATTTTACACTATGGAGAGCACAGGGAAGGAGGTGTAGTTGCAAGTAGCAGATAGAGATTTTGGCTCGCTTAAGCCAAAGAAGAATTTATTGGATGTGTGTAGGGACACTGTCAGAATTTATGGGAAAACTGGCAAACAAAACTTGGATAACTGACTGGAACCAAGAAGGACAGATAATAGAATACACAGTCAAGATCAGCCAAGAAAATAGTCTTTTGGATGACATTCCTGAGCTTTTGGATTTTCTGAATATTTTCTCAAATGTCTCTGAATGTTTGTGTTACTTTCTCAAGATTCAAGGTGCTAAATGGGAGCAACAGATTGGCAAACTCAAGTCACCTACCTGAACAAAAAAATATAACTGGTCTTTTATATTTGTTAAGGGGTGACAGGCAGGAGAGACCCTGACTACAGAGTGCATCTCCATCAAGGTTTCCTGTTTTTTAAATGATCTGGTTATAGAGGAGAGACACTTGTGATACTCAGAGGTAAGGGTGATGTTCTATTTCTTAGGTTAGATGTGAATGTTAGTAGAATAATATCCAAATGAGTACTGTGGGATAAATCAATACATTGTTCCCAAGTGTCAATAGAAAGCACACCTTGGACACTAGCTGTGGGAGAGCTAGTCAACATATTCCAGATCCTGGAGATACATGCCTTAAATATAAAGGTACTTTTGTTTTGAATCTTTTATTTTCCAATGACTTAATTTTAAATTCAAATTTAAAGTTCCCAGTGGTCAAGTTATCTGTGTTTCTGAATACTGTTAAAGCAGTTTGCTCAAGTCTTGCAAAGTATGCTATGACCAGCCAGTAACTGAAAGAAACACATTTCTACTCTCAAAAAAACTGAAGTCACATCTCTGTGGATTTTCTAGCCAAGTCACAAGAATTTGGAGTCCAAAAAACCAAAATGGTTGTCCCAAGCTGTCTAGTTACATCTTTTCTTAAATTACAGCTGAACCACAAACTAGTTTGCAGAATAAACAATGACTGGGAAGGTTTTCATGTTGTTTTCATCTCCTTCCTTCCCACGTGCTTGATGAGACTCCTCGGGAGTGCAACTCCTCAGGGGTGCACATCTGCTTAATGTTAAGAGCATTTTCGGGTGTCACTCGTTTTATTAACCACCATTCTTTTTTTTCCTCTGGGTAACCGCACTTAAAGTTTGACCTAAGCACCACTGGCATTCTGGTTGTTGTTATAAATGTTCCTTATTAAATATATAATTATTTTTGAGTGCCTACCACATGCCATAACCAAGGGGATGGGAATACATTAGACCTGACCTTTCCTGGAGACTGTCTGAGGTAGAAGATGGATCGGCCAAGGGTAACTAGAATTCAGAGTGGCAAGAACCCTGAGCGAGGTGATGACAGGGCACCATAGGAGTGCATGCCCAGAGTGTCTCTCTTCTAGCCTGGAAACTTGAGGCATGTAGCCTAGCCTGAGACAGTGAATGTGGGGACAGAGAATAAAGAAAACATGGGGAAGAGTTTTAAAGGGCATAACTGCTTGAACCTTCAACTATGTGGAGTGGCAGTGAATGGGGTTGGGACAGAGTACAGAAAGGCACTGGATTATCTTGTAAAGGGGGTCCCAGCCACTGAGACAAGAATCAGGAGTTTGAGACATTTATAGAAGCAGGACATGAGAATGACTTCAGTTTTCTAGAAATATTGTGTGGTGAGTGTTGTTACTTGAAGAATGTTCAGGAATTTTCCATTTAAGAGTTTAAATCCTCAAACTGCTGAGAAGGAGATTTACATTTCAAAGTCATCACAGTATATATGACCCACAAATGGATGAGTACAACCAAAGAGACCAAGTCCGGTGGGACAAAAACTTATCCTAAGGCAGGACCAAAGACATATCTATTGCTCACAGTTGGGTTGGGAAGAAAAAGTCCTCAAGGGAGATAGAGCAGGGTTTGCCCCCAGAAGACAGGGAGTATTTCGTCAGAACCTGCAGATCACTGGTGAATCTCTACTTACAGAACATGGGGGCTATTTGATTTGACTCAGAGCTCATGTAAGCTCAGATGAGGGTAAAAGTGGGAAAAAAAACAGAAGGAAACCTAGTCCCAGGACATTATTAACCCAATACCAAACTGATGGCAACATCTCAGCTGTCTAAGGCTGTAACTTTATTTAGAGTAAACTAGAATCCAATGCTAGTTTAATTTAAAGAAAAATCTTGGAGAACTACACTACCACTGGAGACTTTGAAAAGCTCTGATATATTGCTGGGTATTTAAAAGGCCGTATATGTGCCCAAGTCTATGCAAATGCACAGAAAGACATGAAAAGAAGGCATCATCAGTAAATTCACAAAAAATATACAATATTTAATGAAGCAAGAAAGTGCCATATGCACAGGGAAAAAAAATCTGGCAACAGAAAACAAAGTTTGTATTTACTATGAAAAAACTTTAAATCAGTCCTTATAAATATGTTCAAATGATTAAAAGAAACATGTTTATGAAATTAAAAGAAAGCATAACCATGATGTCTCATCAAAAACACAATGTCAATGAAGAAGGAAATTATATATATATATATATATATATATATATATATATATATATATATGGCCTGACCTGTGCTGGTGCAGTGGATAAAGTATCAACCTGAAATGCTGCCTGGTCAAGGCATCAAGGCACATATGGAAGTTGATGCTTCCTGCTCCTCCCCCCTTCTCTCTCTACACTCTAAAATGAATAAAGTCTAAAGTAAAATTACATAAATAAAAAAATCTAAATAAAATTTTGGATCTGAAGTAAAAAAGTCACTAGAAGAACCTAAGAACAGATTTAAGCTGGGGAGAAAAAAGTTAGAGGTAGGTAGGTTAATAGAGATTATTCAGTCTGAGAAGCAAAAAAAAATTGAAAACATTTATTTGTAGTGATATATGTACCCCTATGTTAGTTTTTCTGGGTCTTATAGTAACTCTATTAGTAATTTTTGAGAAAGCCCTATACTGTTTTTCATAGTAACTGTACCAATTAATATCTTCACCAGAAATATACAAGGATTCCTTTTTTCTCCATATCCTTCCCAGCACTTGTTATTTCTAGTGTTACTAACAAAAGCCATTATACCAGGGGTGGGGTGATATCTCAGTTTGATTTGAATTTGCATTTCACTTATTGCTAATGAAATTGAGCACCTTTTTATATATCTGTCGGCCATTTATAGGTCCTCTTGGGAAATATGTTTATTTACATCCTCTGCCCATTTTTTTTATTGGATTGTTGTTGAGCTGTATGAGTTTTTATATATATTTTGGATATTAGCCCCTTATGAGAGGTGTTGTGGCAAATATAATCTTTCATTTGGTTGGTTGTCTTTTGTTTTGTTTTGTTGGTGGTTTCTTCTGTTTTGCAGAAGTTTTTTAATTTAATGTAGCCTCATCCATTTGATATTACGTCTTCATCATTACAAATTCATGCCTTTTATTTCTTTCTCTTGCCTGATTGCTCTGGCTAAGACTTTAATTCTATGCTAAATAGCAATGGTGAGAGTGGGCATCTTTGTCTTGTTCCTGATCTTAGAGAAAAAGCCTTCAAAGTTTCACCTTTTAGTATAATGTTTGTCATATATGGCTGTTATTGTGTTGAGGAAACTTTTTTCTGTACCCATAGTATTTAGTGTTTTAGTTATAAATTGGTATTGTGCATTGTCAAATGCTTTTTCTGCATTTATTGATATGACTATATGATTTTATCTCTTATTTTGCTAAGGTGATATAACACATTGATTGAATTTCATATGTTGAACCATCATTGTATCCTGGGAATAAATCCCACTTGATTGTGATGTATTATCATTATAATGTGTTGTTGTATTTGATTTGCTAGTTTTTTGTTCAGGTTGTTTTCATCTATATTTATCAGAGATATTGGTCTATAAACTACTTCTACTGTTTTTCCAAATTTTTGGTACATTTGCTGTCATTCTCACTTGTCTTTATGCAGTTAAAGTGTGAAGGCTTCTGTTGAGAGTTTCCTCTTGCTTAAGAGAGGCCAATCTTTTGTTCTGTTCAGCCCTTCAACTGATTAGATGAGGATCATTCACACTCTTAAAGAGAAATCTGCCTTACTCAAAGTCTACCAATATAAATGTAAATGTTATCCAAGAACATTGCACAGAAATACCAGAATAATGTGTGGTTACATATCTGTCACTGTGGTCTAGTCAAGTTGACATTTAAAATTAACTATCACAAAATATTAACTATGAGAAAGAATAATCAAATAATACTAAGATAAATCAGATGTGGAAATTGATGAAGATTTTAAAGACATCAATATAAAAATACTCCAATAATCAATTATAAGTTCTCTTGAAACAAGTGAAATAAAAAGAATATCAGAAAAAAAAGCTATAAAAAGAACCCAAGAGAAATTATAGAAATAAAAAATACAATAACAGCAATTAAAAGAAGAAAAATAAAACCTCTGTGGATGGACTCAGAGGTAAATTAGAGATGGCAGGATAGAATCAGTGAATTTGAGGACAGCAATAGACTTCACCTAGTCTGAACAACAAAAAGAATATAGATTTAAAAATAAAACAACAACCAGATCCTCAGGGACCTGCAGGACAGTAATAAAGATATCGCATTCACATTATCAGAATCTCAGAGCAGAGCACAATGGGAGGGAGGCTCAGAGTATATTTAAAGAAATAGTAAATAAAACTTCCCAAACTTGGTATAGGAAAAAAAACCCCACAAATTGAAGAAGCTGAGCAAATGAATAAAAAGATAAACCAAAGAAATCTATGCCAGTACACATAATTAAAATTCAGAAAAGTAAAACAAACAAAAATAAAATAAAATCCTAAAAGCAGTGAGAGAGAAGCAAATAACTTAGAGAGGAATGCCACTTGTAAGTACAGTGAATTTCTCAGTTGAAACAATAGAGGTCATGTATGATTTGACTTATATGTGGAATCTAATGGACAAAATAAGCTAAGAAACAAAATAGATTCATAGACACAGAGAACAGACTGATAGCTGTTAGAGGGGAAGGGTGGTGAGGGCCAGATGAAAAAGGTGAAGGAATTAAGCCAAAAAACCCACAAACCAATTTAAGTCAACAATATGTTAATTAATTACAAGAGGGCAAGGGTGAGGGAGACTAGGGGCCCTAGAAGAGGGTAAAGGAAGATAACAGTGACGGAAAGAGACTTGACTTTGGATGGTGAACGCAAAATACAATATACAGATAATATAGAATTGTACACCTGAAATCTATATAATTTTATAAACCAATGTCACTGCAATACGTTTAATAAAATAATTTTTTAAGGAAGAAAGTAACATTTTATTTATTTTAAATGTTTTTTTATATTGAGATATAATTTGCATATTATAAAAATTTACCATTTTAAAGTGTGAAATTTCAGTGAATTTTAATATATTTACAAGGTTGTGCAACCATTACCACTTTAATTCTAGAACATTTTTAACACCACTAAAATAACCTTGTACGATCAGCAGTTACTCCTCAACCAATCCTCCCTTCACTATCCTGCAATCACTAGTCTACTTTTTGTCTCTATGGACTTGCCTATTCTGGGCATTTTATATAAATGTAATCATATAATATGTGGCTCTTTGTATCAGGATCCTTTCACTTATCATAATATTTCATAATTCATGTTGTGGCACATTGATACTTCATTGATTGTTACATCTATCTATTATATAGAAATGTCACATTTTGTTTATCCATTCACCATTGACAGATATTTGGGTTGTTTTTATTTTTTGGCTATTACAGATCATGCTTGAATGAACACTCTTTTACAAGCTTTTGTGTAAACATGTATTTTTTTTCTGGGTTATATACTTAGGAGCATAACTGCTGGCTTATGATGACTACATGTTTAGCATTTTGAGAAACTACCAAATTATTTTCCCAAGTGACTATACCATTTACATTCCTATGAGTAATGGATAAAGATTCCAATTTTTGCATATCCTCTTGGGTATGTTTTATTGCCCCTATTTTAAAAATTATCGCTCTGTTAGGAGTTGTGAAATGTCATTTCCTTAATGACTAATGATATTGAACATCGTTACTACATTTATTGGTCACCCATGTATCTCCTTGGAGAAATGTCTATCTGAATTCTTTGTCCATTTTTAATTGGGTTATTTGTCTTTTTATTTTTAAGTAGTAACTATTTTTTATATGTTTTGGCTACAGATCCCTTGCCAGGTACTTGTTTTGCAAATAGTTGCTTCCATTTTGTGGATTTTCCTTTCACCTTACTGATAGTATCTTTTGAAGCACAAAATTTAAATTTTTGATAAAATTCAGTTTATCAGTTTTTACTTTGGTTGCTTGTGCTTTTAGTTTTATATTTAGGAAATCTTTGTCTAATCCAAAATTATAATGATTTACACTTTTGCTTATTTCTAAGAGTTTTATATCAATAGATTTAGCTCTTACAGTTAGGCCTTTAATTCACTATGAGTTAATGATTATATGTTCTTTGAAGTATCAGTCTAACTCTTTTCTTTTGCATGTGAGCATTCATGTATTTAAGAGACTTTTCCTTCTTCATTGAATAGTGTTGGCATCCTTATTGAAACTCAATTGACAGTAAATGTTTCTATTCTGTTGACCTCTCTGTCCATCCTTATGTCAGTATCACAGTGTTCTGATTACTATAGCTTGTAGTAAGTTTTAAGTTGGGAAATGAATCCTCCAAATATATTCTATCTCAAGTTGGTTTTGGTTATTTATGGATGCCTCATATTTGCATATGAATTTTAGGATCAATGAGTTCATTTCTACAAAAAAAGAAAAGATTTTAGCTGAGATTTTGGAAAGGATTATATTAAATCTGCATGTCATTAGAAAATAGTTTTAGTTAATAATATTAAATGTGTTAGTCCATGAGCACAGATGTCTTTTCATTTTTAGGTCTTCAATTACTTTCAGTAATATTTTGTAGTTTGTACTATATAAGTATTTCATTTCCTTGGTTAAATTTATTTCTATGTATTTTTTCTTTTTGATGCTATAAATTGAACTGTGATCTTAATTACATTTTTAGATTTTTTTTCTGTTGTTAGTATGCATAAATCCAATTGATTTTTATATTAACTTTATAAACTACAACCTTGTTACATTTATTAGCTGTATTTGTGTGTGTGTATGTGTGTTAATTTTTTAGAATTTTCTATTTACAAGGTCAGGTCATCTGCCAATAGGTACAGGTTTACTTCTTTCTTTTCATCTCCATGCCTTTCTTTCCTTCCTCCCTCTCTGCCTCCCTCTTTCTTTTTTTTTTCTTTTTTTTTCCTTTTTTTTGTGGCAGAGACAGAGATAGTCAAAGAGAGGGACAGAGAGGAACAGACAGACAGGAAGGGAGAGAGATGAGAAGCATCAATTCTTCATTGCAGCACCTTAGTTGTTCATTGCTTTTTCATCATATGTGCCTTGACCAGGGGGCTACAACAGACCGAGTGACCCCTTGATCAAGCCAGCAACTTTGGGCTCAAGCTGGTGAGCCTTGTTCAAACCAAATGAGCCTGTGCTCAAGCTGGCAACTTCAGGGTCTCGAATCTGGGTCCTCCACATCCCAGTTCACTGCTCTATCCACTGTGCCACCGCCGGGTCAGGCTCTTTCTTTCTTTCTTGTACTCTCTAGAACTTCTAGGTGCCAGGCATTGTTCAAGATGGTTTACATGGCTAACTTGTTTAAATTAACTATCCTATGTGGTAGTCTCCTAATATCTCAAGGTTATCTCTACCCAGAGGGTCAGTCTGACTTCCAAGATTCTTTCTGTTCTGGGTCATAAAGGATGTTAATGGGGTATTATTTATCAAAGGCTTATCATATGTAACCTAAATCTCTTATTTAGGTGAAATTGCATCCTTAAAAAGTCCTATGAAAATGTATCCCTATTTTACAGATGTAGAAACTAAGGTTCAGAGTGGAGAAAGAATTCCAGGCCAGGCAGCCTAGACAACCAGCAGATGAAAGCATAATAAGGATGGTGTCAATGAGAGGACCAGGCCTGGAGTGAACACTCGTGACTGAGCAATGGTAGATCTTGAATATGAGATGGGTAAGAGAGAATCATCTTTTAGGAAGGAATTTCCTGGGTTAGGAAGGCCACATCACAGAAACAGAAGTTAAAGGAAGTCAGGAAGTCACTTCTCTTTATAATGTTAGTGTTAGATTGTGACTGACTGGTCAGCTATGTCCTCCTGAAGGCTTCCTGCATATCCTTATCTTTGTAAGACACAAGATTAATATCAAAATCATCTGAGAAAGAGGCTTTGCACCACAACATTCCATAATTGCCAAAACATGTGTTGTTGAGAGCCAACCATGACCCGTTGTCCCCAAGGCTGCTCAACTCCAACTCTCTGGTAAACTATATCCTATTTTTCTGGGTTCATGAAGACTGCTTTAAGTGGCCTAAGAAAGAAAGAAGAAGCTCCACATACCTTGAAGTTGTTTATTGATCATTTTCAAGTTTCAGCTTCAGGTTTGTTTTGAATGCCTAAAGGTCTTGCATAGATGTGGGGGCTTTCAAAAACTATGAATAATAAAGCAGTAAAACATTTTAGATGCTTTTGCCGGACAAAGTAAAACATCTGTGTTTTTTTAAAAAACAAGATGTTTAATGAAACTTCTCAGTTTTCTCATGGGTGTTTTCCCTCATGCAGCCACAGATGTAAATCAAAGCTGAGAAATAATATGTGGATTTGCACTATAGGCTCAGTGTGCACTGAGCTGGAACTGTCAAAATTAGGGGTTGACACCAGCCCAAGTTAATGTCTTGGTTTTGCATTAATAAGAGATGATGACAGCATGTGTGTGTTACATTATAGTGATCTGCCATGGCATTAATGACTTCGGTATGTGATAAATGCAGCAAGTCCCCAAGGAAGTCCATGTAGAGGTTAATTCTATCCAAACAAGTTATATATATAGCTTTTTTCTCACTAAATTCTGGCAAGCCACCTTCTACTTTGCAATAACACCATGGTTGGAACAATATTTTGGTTAAATTTTGTCTAAGCGATGAGTGTTTCCAGAGCAGGATTTCACATTACCCTGGATGACATGTCCCGTGGTGCTGAGGGTGACTCGAAGTGAACACACAGTGAGCCTGTCTCTGTGGAGGTCCCTTGGAGACGATTACACTGAAGCTATGGAATGGATGAGCCTGATGAGGCTGGATTTGGGAGCAAAGTTTGGACTGTCTCCAAGGCAGAAAGACTATAAGATGATCCGCAGAAAAGAACACATAAATTCCCTCATGCTCATTGATATGTGGCCATTGGGCTCAATGCCAATTGCTGAAAATAGAAAGATGAATGTATGACAGAGTTTGAGGCAGAGTGGAGGCTTCAGGAAGGTAGATGAGGCTGGTGAGGAGAGCACTGAATCGCAGTGCACCTGGCCCTGGGATTGCTCAGCCACATTCTCCGTGCAGTGTGACGTGCAGCTCTAGCGAGGGTGGTGTTAGGTACTGATATGCGGAGGAAGCTCACATTTCTGCAGGAATAGCCACTGTCAGTTGAGTGTGTCCCATGTCATAGGCACAACTCAACATGCTTCATAAATGTTATCTCCTCTCACTGTTGCAACAAACCTAGGACGCAGGTGACGTTTTTCAGATTCATTTTATAAATGAGAAAGCTGAGAAACAGAGAGGTTATGCAGGGTGCCCCAGTCACACAGCTAAGAACTGGAGCCCAGACTGGGTCTTCTGGACATCAGGCTGTAATGGAAGGGAGACGCCAGGTGCTGAAAAGGAAAAGTCAGAAGCAGCTGTGACATAGGAATCTCCATGGGAAGAATGCATGGTCAGAAACTCACTGGAATCTGGCTCCTGAGAAAATAAAGACATATAAGAGTATGTGTGAGTTTGTGTGAGAGAGGAGGGCAGGGTCAGTTTATACTTAGACTAGAGAGCTGTCTCTTCAAGTGATTTGGGCTTGTGACATATTTTCCTGTGGGCTGCTACAGTGTCTGGCATCCTTCTTAAGAAATATGTAGAGTTGATAAAAATAGAATGAACCTCTGAGTTTCATTTCATATGGTTTCAGATCACCTACGAGGGAGTGTGAGGCATTTCCTTGCTGGCAAAAATTAGAAATCACCATGGTTGTGATTTCTAGCTAGGGCAGAGTCTGGGAAGAAATAGGAAGGAAAAGTCAGAGCATCCTTATTCAAAGATCACCAGGGTTTCTGAGCAGTCTGCCCTGGTCATAAGGAGAAGCAGTCAGGAGGTACATGTTCTGTCAATCCAGGAGGACTTCCAGATGCCAGAGGGTTCTAGAGACCCTGGAGAAGAGAGCTCCCCAATGCCTCTGGCTTATGGGCATCTAGCTCTCTTCCCTTGGGCTTATCCCCACAAATCCAACACATGTAGGTTCAGAGTGGGTGGTATCTGCTCTTCTACTGACTGAGAAAAAACAGACAGACACTCTGTCTCAGGGATGTCTGAATGATGCACCTGACAAGATAAGATGGACAAACAAGTAAGTGTGCCCATGGACGGCGGCACATAATAGAAGGTCCATCAGTGGCCGCCTTTCTCCAGGCCCTCCTTCCCTGTGCCTATGTCTTATGCCTCAGCATAATGTAGCTCCAAGGACCAGTATAAGGATGTCTTAAGGTAGGCCTTTTGTCTTACACCTGTTGGTATAAGTACCAGAGTTTTCATGGCCAAGACACTGTAGATTGGCTTCACCATGGTTACTGCAAACAATATAAGGGGAACCCTGGAACACATTTCTTGTCATACTTATGTAAGTGTGTTGTAGTTGAACATGCCGACTTTTCATCCTCCTTAGCCCTAGCCCTGTGCACATATCTCAAAGCTCAGGGAGGGGTGACCATGCTGCTGAACTTCTGACAGATTTATCTCTCAGAGCACGGGGGTGCTGGCCAAGTGCTGGCCAAACTCTGCGCAGAACTCTCTTGAACAGAAACTATCAGGGCCTGTGAATGAAACACTAAGCAGTGGTCCAAAAGGTCCATAGAGATTAATGGAGTATTTCAGAACACAGGATGCTACAAAATGGTTCAAAAGCTTGTCTGAGTAAAAGAAGAGCATTGGTTGTCAGAGGCAGCTCTTCAGAAACTGACTTCTTGATTTATTTTGTCTCCCCTCACATCAGTTTTTGTGTGCCCTGGGCAATCTCTGTTGGCCAGTCCCCTCATTCCCTCTGCCCCCACCTCCAAGTCCAATCTTTCAGGCTGCTGAGTGACTATGCGAGATCATAGTTGATGTAGAGGGGCCTTCAGAGTCCACAGTGCAGGCAGCATAACTTATGGGGTGATCAGTTCCAATGAAGTGAGAGAGAAGGCTGCTGGAAGGCAAACATGACCATGACCTGACTGCTAGCTCCAAGTCATTCAGGTCATGATGGCTGTGGGTGGGGGTGCCCGTAGGCTTGCTTGGGAAGAAAGCAGTATGGACACCAGGGACAGGGTGGTTCTGTAGTGTTCCGTGGATGAGTCGTCATAGGTTCTGCTGTCATTAGTCTTGCAGCTGCTGAGAGATGAGAGGTTCAACATTATTAAATTGTGGTAGTGCCCCCTGGAGGAAGACAGGAGCACACCCAGTTCACCCTGCTCCCTGCCCTGACCAGGAGTCCTCACCGCTGGCTCCTTGAAGGTACTAATCAAGTAGATACAAGCCCAAATGATTCACCCAAAACTTGGGCCTAAGATAACAACCATTTTATTATATATTACATTTGGTCATAGCTTAGCTAACAATTATATGCTGTTGGCTAAATTCACTTGGGGGTCTTCAGCTGGTGGCTGGATTGTCTTAAAGACCCACATCCACATGCCTAGTGCCTTGGAGAGATAGATGAGAGGATGGGCCCAGCTTGATCCCATAATTCTCCAACGAAGCAGGTAAATTTTTCACATGGTGGATAAAGGTTCCTAGAACTGGCTTTTGTCACTGACATGATACTCCAGTAGACAAAGCAGTCACAGGCTAGCCCAGATGCAAGGGAGGAAACAAAGGCACTCTCTCTAAAGGAAAATGTCAAAGAATTTGCAGGCATAAATCTGCCGCACCCAACTTTATACTTATTATTTATTCATTCAGTGCTTAGCGAGTTCGTACTATATACTGACACTGAGCTGGATGATAGGTGAAATATTAACCCCAGTACTTACTGAGTGTTTATCATGTGCCTAAACAGCTTCTCTCCAAAGGATGCCTCATCTTCTAGGAATAGTCCATCCCATGATATTGTCATTTTCAACTCATGGCAATTCTGGAGTTGCCACAAGACAGGAATAGGTAAGTTGTAGGATTGTGCAGTGCACTGACAGCCAGGCCTGTGGCAGTGTAGGTCTAGTCTGTCCATCTTCCAGTGTCAATATCCCAGTTACTTGGCCCCAACCCATCTACAATAGAAGCAGGAACATGTGTGCCCAGGGAGGGAAAGTGTGAAGGGTGAGTACACAGCCTGTTTCAGGCATATGAGCTGCACTCTTGGACCAGGTGCTTAATCTTTGAGTCCCAGTTTCCTCCTTTGTAAAAATTGGAGCCAGTAACACCTACTAACACCTACTTTTGGTGTTAATTGTTGTGGAATTAAGTAAATGCTCAATATGAAAAGAGATCTGGTGGAAATGGAGCCCCATAGCATGGCATAGTGCATGTTGGTGCTTGCAAACATGCAATGCAGATCAAGTACAAAGGCCACAATAGAAAAAAGTAATGGAAACTTTAAGATCATTTAATAAACAATTATGTTACATTAAGTCCAGTGTTAAGTGCTTTACATAAATTTTCTTATATAATTCCATCAACAAATCCTCAAAATAGGTACTGTCTGTCCCCAAGTTATGATCTTTCAACTTTATAAAGATACAAAGGTAATGTGCATGATAAATCACATGTGATAGTCAACATTTTATAATAAAATAGGCTTTCTGTTACATCTAATTGTAGATTAATATAAGCGTAATGAACTCAGCTAAGCTAAGATGTTCAGTAGGTATTAAATGCATTTTCTACTTCAGATATTTTTAACTTATGATGGGTCCATTGAAATGTGACCCATTGTCGGTTGAGAAGCATACATATTACTATACCTATTTTGCAGATGAGGAAACTGAGACTTTGAAAGACTAAGTAAGTTACCTAAGTTTTCAAGGCTAAGATTTGAGTACTAACAGTCTATTTCTATACTCTGTGTGTAAGCATTGTGCTAATTTTCCTTTTTAAAGAAAAAATTGGAGTTTAAGAAGGAGAAGAAGACTGTAAGAAGTAAAGAGATTTCTACCTTGGCCATCCTAAGTCAGCTCTCAGACCCCTTTTTAAGAACTGATCAACAATAGTAAATTGCTATGGGATTTCAAGTCATTCTCTTTCTGTGTATCAATATGAGTCAATTGTTCACTCTGAGAAGTCTCAATTGTAACTCATTATTTTTTCTCCAGCCTCTTTCATATATTTTTATAAAATTATGTTGAGCTAGTAAAATATTTCAAAGTCCCCATATATCTGTTTTCAATTTGAGAGTAGCACAAATTTATGTAAAAAATGAGTCATCAAATTTTTAAGTAAACTTTTTATTTTGGAAAAATTTTTGGTTTACAGAAAGATTGCAGAGACAGTCCAGAATTTCAGAGATCACACCCAATTTCTACAGTTGTTAATATCTCATGTGATCTTGGTGCTTTTATTTGCCAAAACTAAGAAGCCAATTTTAGTATATGAGTATTGCTTGCATTCTAAACATTATTCAGATGTGACTGGTTTCCCAACTAATTTCCCTTTTCTCTTCCACAGTCCAATCCAGCATGTCATATTAGTTTTAGTAGTTGTTATGGGCTGAATTGTGTTTCCTTAAAATATATAGGTTGAAGTCTTAACATTGTAGTATCTCAGAATGTGACTGTGGTCTTTAAAGAGGTAATTAATTTAAATAAGATTTTTAGTGAGGGTCTTATCCAACCAATGGTCACTGTTGTCAATTCAACACCAACAGGAATCCCCAATTTGAGGTACAGTGAAGAAGGAAACTTTATTCAATGTAAAGAGCTCAGTCGTGATACTGCATGGCTGTGGAACACCTTGATAGTGTTACAGCTTAATTATGAGATGGTACAGCTGTGATGCCGTATGGCTGTGAGGTGACCCCGGGGCGAGGTGGCCCTCAAGTGAGGTCTCTGTATGGTTTGATGGCTCTTCTCTGGTGAGGCTCAGCTGGTCCATTCTGTCCTGCTCAACTCCACTCCACTTGCTAGGCAATGCTCCGATGAAAATTGTTAGGTTTCAGCTCCAGCTAGGAAAACACAGTTTTCAATCTTTGGTGAGAAGAAAAAGTACACTTCCCAGAGTTGACTTATATAAACAGATGTCTCCAACATGGTCCCAATTGGTCTGTCCTCATGCAAATGAGGACTTCAAAGACTTACAGTTTGATTGGTCCAAAAGACACTATCCTGATTGGTTGAAATGAAGATACTTTGATTGGTCAGTGAAGAGGCTTATGGGGATATATCTGCATAGTCTAATTAAGATGGGAAAAATAACTGCTCTACTGGCTGAAATATAATTTCAGGGGCTCCTTTATAAGGGCTGCTTCTATGGCAGGAACACAGTGCAGGCAGGCAGTCCAGTACAAGCTTCTCTCTGCAGTGTGGCTTGCATGAGGGGCTCCTGTGTAGAAAGTCTTTTTTAACTTGAACTCAGCCAACAGGCGCCCTTCTTAGTAGGGATCTTGTTTTTTAGGGTCCATTTTCCCCCCATTTTAATCAGAACCTGATCACAGACAGCATTGATAATCAATCAGATCAGTTTGTCTCAGGCCAGTGCCAGAGTGGCTTAATTTTCTGCCCTGGTTCCATCTGGTCCTTTGATGGAACCCCTATAGCAGAACAGTGGCCAATAGAACAACTAGAGCCATTTGTTTACAAGAGATCTTTCAGCACCTGCCAAACTCACAAATTTAGTCTCTTATAAAAGCAGCCAAAACAATTTTGGAAAGGTTAAAAAACAAAAAGGCACTTAGAGAAATCAGTGTTAATTGGCAAAAGTTATTAGGCATCAGGAGTAAAATTTTGACCATCACTAATTACAAACATGGAGGGATACAGTGGCTTGATCGATCATTTCTATCCTTTGTATAACCATTACTTAAGTTTATATAAGAGGTTTCATAGCATTTGGTTATACAGAACATCAATAGCTTGATAGTGGAATATATTGAACAAATCAGAATAAAAATAAGCAAAATAATTTGGTATTCAGAGCTTTAAATAGTTTCAAGCCCAGTTTGGAGCCAACTGAAAAATGTCAGAAAATTTAAATCTCAACCAGACATTGATACTAGAAGCAAAACTGAAATGATCTTTAAAGAATTTGACAAGATTGAGAAGTTTTGTTCATTCTTATTCTACCTGTAAAGGAGTATTGGATTGCCCTGGCCGATTGGCTCAGTGGTAGAGTGTTGGCCTGGCATGTGGATGTCTCAGGTTTGATCCTCAGTCAGGGAACACAGGAGAAGTGAACATCTGCGTCTCCATTCCTCTCTCTCTCCCTTTTCTCCCTTTCTCTCTCTCTCCTCCTCCCACAGGCATGGCTCTATTGGTTCCAGTGAGTTAGCCTTGGGTGCTGAGGCTCTGTGGAACCTCCCCTCAGGTGGTAAAATTAGCTCAATTGGGTTGCCGAACAATGGCCCAAGATAAGCAGAGCATCACCTATAGGGGGCTTGCTGGGTAGACCCCTTGAGGTGCATGTGGGAGTTTGTCTCTCTGTCTCTCCTCCTCTCACTTAAAAAATACAACAACAAAGAGAGTGAAGTATTGTGTAAATACCCTTGATAAGCTATAGCAGGTGATATGGGCCATGGCACAATTTCCTGGTTGGACTGTGAGCCCATAATCAAGGGTGACTGTTGTTGAGGACTGCTCATGTTCAGGAATCTAAAGATATTTGCTGGGTTTGAATAGGTCTGGTGGTTGAGTAGGTAATTTTTTTTTCTTTTTTTTTTTTAAATTTTTTTTAATTGACTTTTATTTATTTATTCATTTTTTTTTCTATTCTTTTTTTTTTTTTTTTTTTTAATGGGGTGACATCAATAAATCAGGGTACATACATTCAAAGAAAACATTTCCAGGTTATCTTGTCGTTTAGTTATGTTGCATACCCATCACCCAAAGAGAGATCGTCCTCTGCCACCCTCCTTCCAGTTCTCTCTGTACCCCTCCCCCTCCCCTCCCCCTCTCCCTCCTTCCCTCCCCCCACCCCCCTTAGCCACCACACTCCTGTTCATGCCTCTCAGTCTCGCTTTTATGTCCCACTAATGTATGGAATCCTGCAGTTCCTGTTTTTTTCTGATTCGCTTATTTCACTCCGCACAATGCTACCAAGACTCCACCATTCCGCTATAAGTGATCCAATGTCACCATTTCTCCTAGCTGAATAATATACCATGGTGTAAGTACAGAATGGTGACAACAATTCCAGTGCCATACGGACTTTTCCTGTGGGGAACTTTCCTGGACTCTTGCTCCCTGTGACAGCTCCTAACAGACTGAACTGTGGTTGGGTTGCATTTTTCAGGGATTTGGCATGGTGAGGGGGCCAACTTGGACTTGGGGAACATGTTAAGGACACTACTCATTTATGGATTCTTGCTGTATTGGCCAAGAGTTTGCTTAAAGGCTTTTAATCACTGTAAAAAAAATAGAGGACTAGATGAAGAAGACGGGGCACATATACACCATGAGTAGGTAATTTGATAGATGGTTCTAGTTAGGTTTCCCATCATTGAGTCTAATTGAGCAGCACCAAGGCCACCCCATGAAAATACAATTCTCAGAAAGTAATTACCTTCATCTCCTGTAAAGCTGTTTTCAAGTCACATCCCACAGAAAGCCCGTGAGAGTTACCTACATAAGCAGAGAGTCATTAGGGAAGAAATCTATGATCAACAAGACACTGTTTCCTCTGATAAGAATTTGGAGGTATAGTTGTTCTTCTTTTGAGGACAGTAAAAGAGAATGTCAAATGACTAAAAAAATATCCATTAAGTTTCTAGCTAGCTAGACAATCTAATATCCAAGGCTGATTTTTAACGAACAAAGAAATATTCTATGGGGCATAAAAGTTTGCTCATTTATAGATTCATTAACGGGAATAAAGGTGATAACATATTCCAACTGGGGTTCAGTCTGGTTTGAACATCTCTGTAGAAGTCCTTTCCTGTATGTTTAAATATTATGGGGTAGACAGTTAGGTTGGTATATTCTAGGCTCTTTCCACACACAAGGGCCTTACAAAGAGGAGTTCCACAGGTTTCAGGGTTGAAATGATGCAACCAATTTTAAGGCATTTGACACATGGGGAACAATGTGATAAGGGGTGACTGGTGATTAGTTCAATTGTGAGAAATTGTTGGGTTTCACCTGAGGAGAGTTTGACTGATGTCTAGGTTCAGTTTAGGTAGACACAGAGGAAAGGTGGAACTCCTTTTTTGTACTTTACCTGATAAGTTTTGGAGGGGGAGATTTGGTGAAATCAATAGTGAAATTAGGGATGGTTGAGAAATTGCTAACAGGAATAATTTTAGGATTATTAGTTTTACCAGAGGGAGAGGCAGGCATCAGTGGCTAAGGTTTGAAAGCCTTATATAAAATGCTTCTATGTAAATTTCTTCATTAATAAGGTTTAAAACAGAAAAAGTTAAGAAATGCTGTATAGTTGTATGTTAATGATATTAAATAACTGGAACTACAACCTAAAATGTAAGGAAGGCGACTGGCTTGACAGGGTTGAGTTTTTTAAAAAATACCCAAGAAATAAATGATATAGCAACTATGAAATAAACATATGAATTATATAGCAGAAGTTGACTTTACTAGCCCAGTCCTAGATCCTGGTAATAGCCATCTGCTTTGGGCGCCATCTGCATTTTGTCTGAGCCACTGTCTGCTGGATAACTTTAATTTGAAGTTTCCTCTTGGCTGGGGTGTTCGATCAGGTAAATGAGGTGCCCATGTGAAAGGCATGGCACCAGTAAGTCCAGTAGCTGTAGCCGCTGTCTCAGCCGCCCGGCCTGTGCAGGTTCGCATTTGATTCGGATAGATTGTAATGAAACAACAGAGCCAAGAAGTGGTGGGCCATTACCTTTTATTCTAGACTCATATTAGCCAAGTAAAAAACACACTGAGCACCAAAACCCACTCATTCAGCGCTCACAAAGCTGCTGACACATCCAGCTTTCCTAGAATCAAAGGCACCCACCAGCTTTATTCACCTCGGTTTCCCATCTCCTTCTCTCTGCACAAACTGATTTCTCCTTCAGTACTTTGCCATTTTGGCTGCCTCTACTCTGCAACAACTTGGCCTTCCTGCCCTGCAACAACGTGGTCTTCTCTCTGCCATAATGGCCTCCTAGCTCCTCCTATTAAAATTTTTCAGCAGAACAACCCCTCCTCCAGCACACATTAGCATAAGCAAGCCCTTTCCCAAGCAGAAAGGTAATTAGCCATATAACCTGGGCAAGGGCCACTCACGTGGGCAGTGCCATTTTTAACAATAAAAGTGAACAAACACCCAAAATACAGATTTCACAAACGTATTGCCCAACAGCTTCTTAAATGAAAAACATAAATTCATAGATTAATACCTTTTAACTTTGTAAATCAGGAATTAGTTAACAATATCCAGTATGACCCCTTCCAGCAAGACTGAAGGGAATCCTTGTGGAGATACCCTTTTGATGGATCATAACTCCTGGTTGTAGGCCATAGTGCTTGGTATCTCTCTCTCAAAAGCACACTGTGAAAATATTGCTCTGTAAGCTTGCATTAATCTATTTTATTTCTTTTTTTAAATACTTTTTAAATTTTTTTAATATTTTATTTATTGATTTTTAGAGAGAGGGGAGAGAGAGAGAGAAGGGGGAGGAGCAGGAAGCATCAACTCCTATATGTGCCTTGACCAGGTAGGTCCAAGGTTTCGAACCAGCAACCTCAGTGTTCCAGGTCGACGCTTTATCCCACTGCACCACCACTGGCCAGGCAAGCTTGCATTAATCTTGTGAAGCCAGAAGCCACAGCCATCATCACAGCTGCCTGGCCCATGCAGGTCCGCATTGGATTCAGACAGTTGGTGAAGAAACAATGGAGCCAAAAACTGGTGGGCCATCATCTTTAATCCTAGCTTGTACCCGGCAGGCAAGTAAAAATACACACTGGGCTCCAAAACCCACTCACATTCAGTGCTCACAAAGCTACTGACTTATCCGAGTTTCCTAGAATCAAAGGTTTCTGGCTCACCAGACTTATTCACCTATGTTCCCCATCTCCTTCCTTCTCCCTGCACAAACTCTATACAAACTGGCCTCTCACTCAACACTCCACTATCTTGGCTGCTTCCCCAGGCCTCCTCCATGTGGCCTTTCTCTGCTCTCTCCTCTAATGATAATCCCAGGAACTAAGAGAGCAAACTCCCGTTCTGCCCCCATTTTAATGTGTAGAAATCAAAACCTTTAATCCAATATACAAAATAGGGAAGTCTCTAATACAATGTCACTTATCTGGGGCATGATGGGATTATACCACCCCACATCAAAAAGGGTGGAAAAGGCTTAATCCCAAAACCAAGCCCCAGGCTACAAGGATCCTGTCTGCCCACAGCCCGCCCCCAACATACATTAACATCACCTGGGTGAGGGCTTCCACATGGGCAGCGCCATCTTTAACAAAGTGAGCATAATACATTTTATCTGCCCAACAAATCTAAAGAGCCTTTATAAGTTATTCGCAATGAGTTAGAATGGTGTACTGAATAAAGCAGGTTTGTACACCTCCTGATAGTCTCACAGGTCTTCTGGTAACAATAGTAACAGGGGTCAATCAATGCACTGAAACTATATGGTTTTATTAATCAAGTCTCCTTAATTAATTCAATTAAAATATATAATAAACCCTGATTATTTATTTAACCAAAAATAATTTAAAAATATTTACTAAAGCAAATAGGTCTCAGGTTAATACCAAGAGAAGGGCTTTAGGCCAAGGCAGATTGAAAAATTCAACAAGTTTGCCAATTGAATTTTAAAGATCTCATCAGTTTGTTCTATAAAACCGAGGACTGGGAATGATAAGTGCAATGGAAGCACTGTAATATGGCCAAGTTTTGCATATCTGGTGCAGAATTTGTCTAGTAAAATGGGTTTCTCAATTGCTAGGGGACTCTGTGGGGATTTTCCAAACAGAAAAGTCATCTCTTCTACATCTCTGCTGTAGTTATCTCCCTTTGACATGGGAATGCCTCTACCTAGTGAGAATGCATATGAATCATCATTGACACATTTTTATCCAAACATCAAATGGGCCTGATTAGTTTTATTTCCTCTTTTTGCAGAGAAAGTTCCTATTAAAAAAAAGAGAAAGCTATCTGTTTTAATTATCTATTTAAATACTTACAAGCAATTATAGAAAGTTAAATGGTCAGGTACAAAAAATTAGCTCTTTAAATATTAAGAAGGTTTGGTTTATCTAAGCAGGTAATTCCGATAAAACACAAAATTTTTACTTTTTCTTTGTACATATTTCCTAATAAGAACATACCAACAGTATAGAAAAACTTCTGTCCTGTTAGCAGAGAAAAAAACCCAAATCCCAATTCTGCGTTCACATGCTCCTTTAGTCCATTCCAATACTGGTTAGTTTGACCATAGATAAAATTTCTTTTCAAGATTCCTTCTTCATAATTTTTCTTCAACAACTTTCATCATAAACCTTTAAGTTTTTGTCTTATGTTGTATTCCCTTTTTATTTGAGAACAATCATTTTCATCTAGGACAAAATTGCTTTCTTTCTTTCTTTCTTTCTTTCTTTTTTTTTTTTTTTTTTTTTTTGAGAAACATGAGTTTTCACTTCTCAGGTCTCCTTTAGCAAACACACATCTTATTGTGTATAAGCAGTCATTTTCCATCACCAAAACATTCTGATCATGAGTGTTTAGGGCTTAATCTGAGGCCGAATGTGCCCTTCTAGCCTTGCAAAATGACACACTAAGGGTCCAAACTTATTACCCAGTTTTTACATCTGGTCTGAAGCCCCAAAGCTAGCTGAGCAGTGGACAACTGCACCTCTATAATTAAACCAACACCTTAAGCTAGTTGTTATTTATTGAATTAATACTAGATATGTGCACTTAAAAAGCAATTGTTCTAGTTTCTGTTATTTCTCCAATTTGTGTCGGTGTTCATTTGTTTTAAGCCAATTAAATAGGGCCCTTTTATAATCTAAATAGAGACATAATGCTCTGTAACATACATACACAGACATACATAAACACAGAAATAGCAGAATAATAAAAGTTTCAAAGAAATATTATAATCCAGATATATTTTCTAGCAAATGGACTAAATTGAGGTTTTGTTCAGATGGCCAAAGTTTTTACATGTTGTAGAATTCCTTTAAAGTTGTATTTGAAAATCAAAGAATGTATTCCGTTTCTCTGGGAGGCTTGAGATCCTCTCCTTTAAAGGTTCTCTATAAAATGAGCTTATCAACAAACACAAACAAAAGAAAATAAAAAGCAATTGTTCACAATAAGGTTGGAGTCTCAGAAAGTAAAGAGAGGCCATCACCAAAACATTCTGATCATGAGTGGTTAGGGCTTAATCTGAGGCCAAATGCTATAAAAAATATTATATAGTGATCTAAAAGGCCTAACTTTTAAAAGGGGCAGATTTTCTTCAAGGTGGGGGTGGATGAAGGTTGAAAAGTAGTTCTGGTGTGAAGCCTGAGCCTAAGGTGAGTACTCACCTGGAGACAGATGAGGAGAGAAGGGAGGTGCAGAGGGCAGGCAGGGTGCAGGCAAGGCAGTGGTGAGTGTGGTATCTTCCAAGGGTTTTTTTCATAAGCTTGGGTTTATGATCACAAGTACAAGGGTAAAAGGAAAATTTTTCTGATGATCCCCGTTTTGTTCTAGTTTTATGAGTGCTGGTTTCCTTTTTGATTTATCAAAGCATTTACGCAATATAGAATTACTTATTCCTAAAAGAAGCAGTAGTAGCCTGTTGATTTTATTTAGAGTTCTCATGTTACCAATTAAAAACTGCTTCTCATTTTTCCTGAGAGGTAGGGTATTTTCTTTGTTTTAATTATGCATACATGTAAACAATTAAGGGTTTCAAAGGAACCCATTATATAATCATATATGGGCATAATATACATAATGCTAATTCACACTGATACTTCACTTAAAATATAAACTATAGGCTTTTAAAATTTTTAATAATTATCAATTAATAGGTACTTAAAAATCAAAAATATTACAGTGAGGTCCACTAGAACCTTCCCCAGCCTCTTTCAATGGTATTACTGTACATAACAAATTTTGCATAATATTTTTATAGCAATGTTTTACATAAAAATTTTCATATAATTGTTATTTTACATACCAATGATATTAATACAATCCATAAAACTTACTTAGATTGCACTGGTTCCTGTGTTTGTGAGTATGTGTGTGTGTGTATGTGTGTGTTTATGTAGGTGTGGGTGTTTGCAGCTTTATCACGTGTAGATGTGTGTAACCATCACCACAGTCAAGATCCAGAATTGCTCCATCATCATAGGCCTTCCCTGTGATATCCCCGTCTCCTTCTTAATTCTTATCCCTAGCCAACCACTAGCTTATTTCTATTTCTGTAATTTTTAAAAAATGCTATATAAATAAAACCATACAGGATATAATCATGAGTTGTTTTTTTTTTAGAATAATTCCTTTAAGATTCACCAAAGTTGTTGGGTGTGCGAATAGCTGTTTGATTGCTTAGTACAGTAGTGTTCCATGGTATGTAGATACCACAGTTTATTTAACCATTCAGTTTCTGAAGGACATTTGGATTATTTCTCATACTTGACTGTTATGAGTAAAGCTTCTATAAACAATTGCATATGGATTTTTGTGTGGGCAAGTATTCATTTTCCTGATATAAATGCTCAGGAATGCAACTGCGGACCATATGGTAAGTGTATGTGTCTCTTAGTAAAAAGCTGCCTCTTTTCCAGAGAAGCTGTTCAATTTTACACTCCCACAACAGTGTACGGGCTCATCCTCATCCGCATTTTTTATTATAACTACTTTTATTTTAGCCAGTCTGGTAGGTGTGTGGTGATAGATCATTTTGGCTTTAGTTTGCATTTCCCTAATAGCTAATGATGTTGAGCATCTCTTTATACCGGGTTTACTTGCCATCGCTAAATTTTTGTTAAAATGTTTGTTCGTTTATTTCCCTTTCTAATTCAATTGTCTGGTTCACCTTTTAATATTAAATATTTTATATTCCATATGGAGGTGAAATTCACATAACATAAAACTAGTCATTCTAAGTGAACAATTTAATGGCGTTTATTGTATTCATAATGTTGCACTTAACATCTCTGTTTAGATCTAAATATGTTCATCAACTTAAAAGAAAACCTCTTCCTTATTAAATAGTTCCTTCTCATTTTATTCCCACTCCCAATCCCTGGTAGTCACCTGTCTCTGTTCTGTTTCTATGGACTTAACTACTTTAATTATGTCATAAAATGGAATCACACAATGTGTGATGTTCTGGGGTCTGGCTGCTCACTGCTGGTGGGAATCCCACTCAGTCTTTAATGGGGTTGCTTGCAGGAATGGGAAGTATTTTCTGGGGCTCCCAGTGCTTCTAGGAGAGAATTGGGTATGCCAGACCTGCAGGGTAAACATAACTTCCTGCATCCTGCTTCTTGGTTCTCCTGATGCTAATGTCTTCCTGCTAGATATATGCTGGGCCACCAGATGAAGATAATGTCTACTTATGGAGTTTTCTGGCACTGGAGATGAGAGCTAGAAGACTCTGGGTCTAGGTCACCCTCTGCCCATGGGATACCAGGACTGGGTCACTCTCTGCCGTGGGTGAGTCTGGGTCACCTTCTACAGCTGGATAAGAGATGCTAGATTTGCTGGTACACATGCTTGCATTGAGCAGGCCCTCCTTTTGTTACCTCATAGGGAATAGAAGATAGTTTTTTTGTTTTTGTTTTTGTTTTTTTGAGACAGAGAGAGAGTCAGAGAAAGGGATAGACAGGGACAGACAGACAGGAATGGAAAGAGATGAGAAGCATCAATCATCAGTTTTTTGTTGCGGCACCTTAGTTGTTCATTGATTGCTTTCGCATATGTGCCTTGACTGCAGGCCTTCAGCAGACTGAGTAACCCCTTGCCCGAGCCAGCAACCTTGGATCCAAGCTGGTGAGCTTTTTGCTCAAACCAGATGAACTCATGCTCAAGCTGGCGACCTCGGGGTCTCAAACCTGGATCCTCTGCATCTCAGCCCGATGCTCTATCCACTGCACCACTGCCTAGTCAGGACAGAAAATAGGGTTTTTAACAACAGTTCCACATTATTATTTTGATGTGTGCAACTCTCAAATGATACTCCCTGTTTTGTTCCTGATATTGGTCATTTCTATTATCTCTCTCTCTCTTTTGCCAGTCTTACAGGTTTGCAATTTTATTATCTTTTAAAGAGCTAGTTCTTTGAATTATTGATTTTTTTCTACTATTTTTATGTTCTCTATTACCATGATTTCTCTCTTATATTTGTTATTTTATCCTTTTGCTTGTTCTTGGTTTATATTAATTGGTCTCTTATTTCTTCTTCTTTCTTTTAACATTTTATTTATTCATTTTAGAGGGGGGGAGAGAAAGAGAGAAGTGTGGGAAGAGCAGGAAGCATCAATTCCGATATGTGCCTTGACCAGGCAAGCCCAGGGTTTGAACTGGACACCTTAGTGTTCCAGGTCAGTGTTTTACCCAGTGCACCACTACAGGTCAAGCAATTGTTCTCTTATTTCTAAGCCCTTGAAATTTTACTTAGATTATTGACTTGAGACTTTCCTTCTTTCTAATGTATGTTTTAGTGCCGCAAATTCCTATCACAGCACTGCTTCAGTTGTACCACACAAGTTTTGACATACTATGTTCTTATTATCAGTCAGTTCCAAATAATATTTTATCCCCCCCGAGATTTGTTTTTGACCAATTTGTTAACACACAATGGGGAAAGACAGTTTATTCAATAAATGGTGTTGGGAAAACTGAATAGATATACACACACAAAAAATAAAATGAAATCATTTTCTCACACTATATACATGAATAAATTCAAAATAGATTAAAGACTTAAATATTTGACAAGAAACAATAAAAATCCTATAAGAAAACTTAGGCAGTAAAATCTTGGACATATCTTGTAGCAATATTTTTTTAAATATATCTCCTCAAGGAAAGGAAACAAGAGAAAAGATAAACAAATGGGACTACATTATACTAGAAAGTTTTTTCACAGCTAAGGAAACCATCAACAAAATGAAAAGACAACCCACTTGAATGAGAGAATATATTTGCTGATATATCTGAAAAGGAATAATATCCAAAAATTATAAAGAACTTTTAAAACTCAACACCAAAATAAAAATAGAAATCCAAATAAAAATGGGCAAAGGAACCGAATAAACACTTTTCTAAAGAGGATATACAGATAACCAATAGACATATAAAAAGATGGGAAAGAGATTATCAACACTCTCTTAGCAGGCGCCCTCTTCAGGAGCCCTGTTGTGGCCTTGTTGTCTTTCTTGGGAAGGCTGGAGGAACACATCAGCTCTTCCTGCTGTTACAACAGTTGTTGGGGACAGGCTGTATCTCCCTGCATGGTCTGTTTCTTCTGACATTTTCACCCTTCTTTCCAATTCGGTGTGGATTTGAACAAATTTTAGACCTTGAAATCAGACTCTGAATAGCCATGATGTGCCTTTTTAGAAAGGGTAAATTACCAGAAAATGTCCTAAACACTATTTCTAGCCTAGACTACAACACTTTCCAGATGCCTACATAGATAGCTTGGCAGTGAAGGAGCCCTTCTGATATTAATCCATTGTCTGTAACTCAGCTTGCTGTCAGCATTGACTCCCCCAGGGCCATTACTGGTATATGTGCAGGTGTGGCATGGCACAGCCTGGAGTCTGACCTGTGTTCCAGCTTCCTTTTTACAAACTCAGTTGTGAAATAAAGCAGTTGGGTTCATGGTCTCTGGGTCAGATCTGAAGTCCTAGTCACCAGGTCACTTGCCCTCTGTTGAGTTATGTAAATAGTTTAATCTGGACTGATTAGCGGAACACGTCTTACCAAGGAAGTAACCCAAGAGCCAGTCTGTCTTGGTTAAATGCGTCCCTCCAGCCCAGCACGTGGTGCATGGTATGGGCTCAGCAGTCCTGGGCTGAGGAGGTGCACCTGGGGGGAGGCTTTGCTAGCTGTCACTCTGAATATCACTTTGGAATGTCCCATACTTTGCTTACCAGACTCAGAACAAACAGATGTACCTTTTTAGAAGGCCTGACTTCCTGATGGAGTCTTTCTTTGCCCCACCAATTCCTGTACTAATTGCACCAGCATACTCTACCCCCAGTGCTCCATATGGGACTGGACTCTCTCAGCACAGAGCATTCAGACTGGCTGTGGTGTGCCTTGCCAGGCTAGTGTGAGGATTGATGAGTGTGGTATGTTTTTGAAAGCCTGGTTATAGTATGCCAGAAACAAGTCTGGCCAAGATTCCTTAGAGAATTGATAATACCCAGAATCGTGGTGTTTCCTGGGCCACTTCTGAGCATATGTGAGATTAGGTCTGGAATACTTTTCAACAGGCTTAATTCCAGTGAACCAAGTCTTGGACATCTGAGTCATAACTCAGGATTTTACTCCTTGCTCTTTAAAACTCATGTACAGAATAGGAATGCACCAATTCAGAAGGGCCATGATTTATTACTCCACTGTAAGTATTTATTCTTGTTGGATGCTAATGGTAACTGATTAGTGGATAAAACTGAAAAATTCAGTTCCTGAATTTTATATTGGAACTGAATATAAAGTTCTTTTCTCATTCATGTGAAACCCAAAATGGTTGTTCATGCTGTGTAGTTGGCTCACATGTCCAGGTGACCTCAAACTAAAGAAGATGGATCTAGTATGTAGAAAATAAAACTGGATTTTCAGACTTATTACATGAGGGGTGATATGAAGCAGGCATCCAAGGAAAGTGAGAGGAAGCAGGAGGGTAAGTTAGGAGGCCACTGACACCAGCTGAGAGGAAACACAGTAAGGCTTGGGTCAAGGGTTTTCTTTAATGTTTGATACCCAGAGTGAATCAGATTTTAACACCCCTTCTTCTTTAATGTTTGATACCCAGAGTTAATCACATTTAACACCTGCTTCTTCAGTATAATATGTCTATGTATGTGTATGTGTGTTGTGTGTGTGTACTATATTTCTCCAAGTATAAGATGCACCCTTTTTCGAAAAATTTGGGGTCTAAAAACTGGGTGTGTTTTATATAGTGGTTGTAGATCTTTTTACTTGCATTTCCTGCTTTTTTGCACTTGTATTTTTTTTTCAAATTTCGGGCCCCGAAATAAGGTGCGTCTTATACATGGGGAAATACAGTATTTCCCATGACTTATATATTTACATATTAGCAATATACATATTAGCAATAGTTGTGGGATAATTGGTATGGTTAGAGTAGACAGTCAGGCATGCTAAGGAATCTCCTTCATTGACAAAGAAGGCATTGGGGGAGGTTCATACACCCAGCAAACTTGTAAAAGCCAGAAAAACCAGGCCTGAGATGCCAAAAGCTAGCAAGATAATTGAATAAAAAGAAAAAGCCCTCAACCCATAGTCTAGCTCTCAAAGAAACTAGATCACATGACAAAAGAATGGCCACTATGCCTTCGAGTAATAGCATCTACTTGTGACATCTTACAAGAAACAGAGAAATTCACTTTAGGGCAACCTCTTATGGTATTTGTAAAAGCTGGAACTGCACTCCTGAAAGAGATTTAAATTTTTTTAAATTCCTCTTCCAGAAAGGGACAGAGTCTCCCAAAGCTAAGTGATAGTGCTACTTTTAATGCCTATCAGTTGTACTGATAACTCCTTTGTCTGCATTTCCAAGACAGTGGCTTCCTGGGCAAACCTATCCCATTGTTGGGTGTGCCATCCAAAGCCCCACTCAGATTTAGCTCATGGGGATCCTTTAGTCTCCCTAGTTTCTGATTTCACTACAATCCTCACTGCATGACTAGGCATACCCTTCACTAAATACTTGATTGTTTGTCTGCACAAATGGTCCACTTTGAAAGCCCACCTGTAGCACCACCTCTTGAAATATGAAGTGATCCACCAGTTTCATGTGTTCAGCAGTGCCGTCCTCCAGACACCACATGTGCCATCCTCTGCAGACCAAAGTCCTTCTCTCTCACATAAAGGTTTCCCTCAATTCTTGATCCCCTTATTCCTTTAGCAGACAGCAAGCCTATCTGGACCCTGTGTATAGGTAAGACTACACCCTTTGACAGTAGAAATACAGTTGTCCCTCACCATATCATGGTTTACTTTTCACGGTGGCACTGTACTGCAGATTTTTAAATTGTATGTATCTAATTTTGTATCATGGATTTTTCACTATGTCCCAGGATTTTGCGGTATGTAGGTATTTTTATATATTGATATTTATTATTTTAATTATTTTTTGGTAAAGTAAGCATTTTATAGCCTAAAAAATTGAAAACAATATAAAAATATTAATTAAAACAATATTAAATTGAAATAAAATATGTACATAGCATACAGCAATGAGTAGACCAAGACTTGCAATTATGGAAAATGCAGCTACTGCCACTTTTGCTTGAGCTAGTTTGCCCACATGAGATTGTACACGGCACACTATTGGCTGATGGATGGGAGGCGACCAACCAGAGCACTGTGTTCTGTATCCAGGACACTGATTGGCTCAGCGACCATGGCATTAGTCTCCTCCATCTCTCCTGTATAGCATGTGTTCAGCATCTCACCTTGTCCATTTAACATTGATTCTGATCATTACACATAGTGTTGCTCTGTGTTGTTGTGTTTTTGTGAAATTTTCATAAAAAATTTAATTCATTTCAAGACTTACAATGTTGTCCAAATGTTCTGTGCCTTCTAAGGCTTCTGGCACTGAACCTAAGTGCCAGAGGAAGATCCTTACCATCGCAGAAAAAGTGGAACTCCTCGACATGCTAAAGGAAGAGAGAAGCTATGCGGGTGTAAGCAGCCATTACAGGATCAATGGATCTTCAGTTCACTACATAAAGAAGGATGAAAAGAATATAAGGATGTCAGCAGCAGTATGTTTTAATAAGACTGAGAAGAGGGTGGTAACTTCTTGCAATAAGGCCACTGCAAGGATGGAGTCTGCACTGACCCTGTGGATCAGTGACTGCAGGAGGAAGAATATCTCACTGGATACCAACACTATCCCCATGAAGGCCAAGAAGCTTTACATACCATATTTTTTGCTCCATAAGACGCACCCCTCCCAAACGTGGAGAGGAAAATGCCAGTGTGTCTTACAGAGCAAAAAATATGGTATTTTATTAAATATTTTAACACACCATTTGGTTCAGAATATTTTTTTTTCTTATTTTCCTCCTTAAAGTCCTAGGTGTGTCTTATGGTCAGGTGTGTCTTATGGAGTGAAAAAAAGGTAACTTGCTGAAAGCAGTGATGTTAATGATGGTGACCAGAATGAGGACCTTTGAATGCTTCTTCCACCAGACCAAGCCATTCAATGCCAGCAAGGGCTGGTTTCACAAGTTTCAGAAATGCTTTGGACTTAAGAGCATTTCTCTGCATGGAGAAACTGCCTCTGTGGATAAAGCCAGAACCAAGGAGTATGTGAATAAAAACCTTCTCACCCAGAAGAAAAAGCAGTGCCAGCAACTCCCCATAACTATGTTCCTCACTTGGAAGAAGACAACAGTTACGCCTACACCTTTAGTGAAAACAGAAGTTATGGATGAAGGCAAAGATACTGCACCACCTGATGAAGCACCTGATGAAGTGGCACCTTCAGAAGAGCTGCCATGCTCTGCCTGGCTGTGCAGTACATTTATCTCATCATTATCACCTTTATTGTCATCAGTACTGCACAGCTAATTCATCATCATCATCATCATCATCATCATTCAAGTTGTAGTATATTCACTGGTGAGTACCCATATAGAATTTTATATGTTGTTAAAATTATGTAGGTTTTAAAAGTGTAGAAAGTGTTAGAGCATAGGAAGTGTCTATAGAGTGTGGGAAAGGTTAACAACAGTGTGGGAAAGGTTTATAAGAGTGTGGGGAGGGTTTATAAAGCCTTAAAATATACATAAATAATAAAATAAATATAAGGTTGCTACTTCACGGATTTTCGCCTATCATGGAGGGTTCTGAAACCTAATCCCCATGATAGATGAGGGACCACTGTACACTACAGAAGATGAGATCTCCATCTAGTTACCCTTGTAAGATGACAAGAGTCCAGAGGAATCCACCTTTCTCTTAGGTGGCACCTGAGCGAACCTCTGCTCTTGCACCAGTACTTGTATCATGAGTTTGCAGCTGAGCCTGAGTTTTTTGACAGTGCTTTGGGTGGGGGTACAGAGAAGGCAGGAGTGTGATGTTGACTTTGGGGTAGGGGTGCAGGGGTCTCAAACTCGCGGCCCGCTCACCAATTTTGTGCGGCCCGCAGACTAATCAAACTTCGTGGATTAGTCTGCGGGCCAGTCTGCGGCCGCACAAAATTGGTGGGCGGGCCGCGAGTTTGAGACCCCTGGAGAGAGACAGCAGTGTGCCCACAAGAGTGCCCAGAAAAAGAGAGGGCCAGGGTCTCTGTGCTCTTTCACCTGTCATTTTCTGCTCCCAGAACTCTTCTAATCATAAAGATTAAAAGATAATTGTGTAAAAGTCCAGTTCCCCTAAACCCCAGGGTAAACCTGCTGGTAATTTGCTTTCAAAGAGAAATTCTTAGAAAGCATTATTCAAGCAAATCCTCTATAAAGAGGTGAAACTTGAGACTCCTCAGACAGAAAGAGGTACTTTTTTTCCCACATGATTATGGAGAGTCCCCCCACCTCTGCTGTTGAGATGTCACCCCTACCTCTTTCCTCAGACAGCACCACTCTTCTGGACCCCTGGGCCAAGTGGACTGTACCTGGGAATACTGGAAAAATAAGAAAGCAGAACTTCCTCTTTCAATGTGTCCCAGGGGAAAACATCTAGGCTTGCGGAAACCTTGATCCCCTCTTGGGAAGGTTCAAAAACTTAATCAAGCCACACCAATGCAGATACAAAGCAGTTGGCAGGCTGCTGAATACCCAGCTCCATGCAGCTGTGGAAGGAGGATTAGCGCCCAGGTGGAACAAGGGGTTTCATTCTTGGCTGCATGTGAACATCACCCGGCCAGCATCAACAAATGGCAACAAGATAAAAACTGGGCTCCACTCCAGGCCTCTGGGCAGGGCCCAGGCATGAGAACTTCTCATGTAGAAATTCCAAAAGTAACTCTAATGTGTAGCTGGTGCTGCTCACATGAGACTCCAGAAATGCAGAGAAGTCAGAAAACGTGGCTTTAGTTGTATGGTAACTCCTGTGCCTTAAAACCTTCAGTGACCTCTTAGCATTTTAAGTATTTTAAGTTTTTAATAGACCCACAGGCTATAAGACTCTGACTTAAGACTTGTGGGTCCTTGCCTCTCTCCTGGTTTGGCCTTATGTCAGCTACACAAGGTCCTTCCTTCTTCTTATGCCCAGTGTGTCCCTCCCAGGGGGTGGTTACGCCCTCGGCTTAAGAACACACTCCCCCACGACCTGTGTTGCTTCGTGTTGCTTCGTTCTCATTCTTTGCCTCAGATGAAATGTTCCCTGTCAGGGAGGGCTTCTTAAACACTTTCCAAGACAGTGCACATTAGCCTGTTCAATCCCTTCAGGTGCTTACCACAATCCTCTGTTGTCCTGCTACCTGTCTGTCAGCTCCTTTCTTGTCTGGTACTGGCTTCTAGACGTCAAGCTGTGGGAGGCCAGGATTGTCTTTCTCATTGTTTATCCTAGCAGGAATTGTGTTGTAGATCTTCAACAGGCATTTGCCTTAGGAGAGAATGAAAGCTTTCTACTCCATAAAACCCCCACCATCTTTTTATTTTATTTTTTTTATTTATTCATTTTAGAGAGGAGAGGGAGAAGCTGGAAGCAACAACTCCCATATGTGCCTTAACCAGGCAAGCCCAGGGTTTCAAACCGGCGACCTCAGCATTTCCAGGTCGACACTTTATCTATTGTGCCACCACAGGTCAGGCAACTTCCTCTCCTCTGAGAAGACAGAAGCCAGCAGGCAGGTAGTTCTCAATCCCTTTCCCCTCCCCACAAACAGCCTTTATCCACTCCCTTCTTGTCTTGGGATGGGGGCAGCCCTCCTTTATCTGTTGCCTTCCCTTTAAGGCCCTGGTGCTCAGACACTAGTAAGTTTCAGCATTACCTACAGAACTTCTTATAATGCAGGGTGCTGGGTTTTCCACCACTCAAACCTCAGATTTACTAGGTCTGGATCGAATGGGGTCTCCTTTTGCTCCCATGGGATGCTAGTGCTGCGGGTTCTGGGACCACACTGAGAACTTCTGCTTTAAAGGTAGCAGTTCCACCTGGCATTCTAACTAATTCCTGTTTTCCCTTTATCTTCAACCTTTCCCCCTGGATTGGTTATCTGCTT
The DNA here is from genome assembly GCF_036850765.1 of Saccopteryx bilineata. Lineage (NCBI taxonomy): Eukaryota > Metazoa > Chordata > Mammalia > Chiroptera > Emballonuridae > Saccopteryx > Saccopteryx bilineata. The sequence goes on from NC_089498.1 coordinate 95,993,363, forward strand.
TTAGCATTTAAGTACATGTGTATTCCTCATTTCAAAATAATAACAAACAAAAAGAAAAACTATGCGGCCTGGCCGGTTGGCTGAGTGGTAGAGCGTTGGCCTGGCGTGCGAAAGTCCCGGGTTCGATTCCCGGCCAGGACACACAGGAGAAGTGCCCATCTGCTTCTCCACCCCTCCCCTTCTCCTTCCTCTCTGTCTCTCTCTTTCCCTCCTGCAGCTGAGGCTCCATTGGAGCAAAGATGGCCCGGGTGCTGGGGATGGCTCCATGGCCTCTGCCTCAGGCACTAGAGTGGCTCTGGTTGCAACAGAGTGATGCCCCAGATTGGCAGAGCATCATCCCCTGGTGGGCGTGCTGGGTGGATCCCGGTCAGGCGCATGCGGGAGTCTGACTGCCTCCCCGTTTCCAGCTTCAGAAAAATACAAAAAAAAAAAAAAAAGAAAAGAAAAACTATGCAAACTCAACCACCTACCACTCGCAGTCCTCCGCCTGAGAGCTGAGGTAGGCTCAGGACAAGTACACAGCTCCGTCTGCTGGTCTTTTTGAAGAACCATGGTTACCAGCTCACTGGGCTTTCATTGTCAATAATTCTGCAATTCTCTGGTTACTTCTTGGTCCTGTTTCTTCTAGGACACTTTCCTTAAAAACCTTTGCCTTACTACTCACTCTTTGTAAATGGCCTTGACTACTACTTACCCAGGAAGATAGAAACCACTAAAATGCTACAACTGCCAATCAGCAATCTACCCCACAAAGTCTAAAAGTCCCTCCTCTGAATCTGTTCAGCTTCTCTGCTTTCACCTCTGACAGAATGGAGGATGAACCTCTCCTACCTTCATCAGGTCTTTTAGGCTCATGAGCACAATTCTGGCCCAGTTCTGGAATTACCCATTATTCCAAGGATCCTTGTATGTATTCTTGGGAAATTGTGTTAAGAACCCACAATCTAGGCACTGGAGGGCCCATTGCTACTGAATTGTAGTTGTTTCAAGGTATCTTCATTTGAGAGTTCTAGGAAATATATATCTTCTTAAAAAGTTATATGTTCCTCCTGATACATCAAATTTAAATTCAAGTCAGCAAGTTTTACTTAAGCAAATTGAACTTCATCTTAAATAATGATAACATAATTCATCATTTGCCAGATCACACAATACTCACACACCCTTGTCAGAATAAAAACATTAACACATTGAAATGATTTCTAAAAGTTGTTTAATAGTTGTGAGTTTATTGTTGTTATCTTTTAGGTACAATCTACTTAAAATGTATAATCAGATGATTGCATTTTAAAGTTCTTTGGAATAATTTTGTTTATGTATATACATTTAGGGTAATCGCTTTCACTTCACTTTAGATTTTTAAAAAGTATTTTTGAATTTAATTTTATTTTTTAATACTGTGCAATATTTATAGAATTGCAAATCTATAAAGCATGGTCATTATATAAATATAGCAACCACAAATATTGATCGACTTATTACCTATGCAACTTACGACCATTCGACTTTACGACCACAACCGCTAGCCATGAGGCCACGACTGCTCTGCATCTGGCAGTGCAAGCATTGCCCAGCTGGGTGTACAACAGTGCAAACCAGCTTCCGGCAGCACTACCATCTCTGCGTGCACCATTTCAACTGTTATCCCAGACTCGGTACAGCAATTTGTGTTTTGTGTCTTGGATGTTTTTCATCAAACCCCTCCCAAGATGTCTACCAAGAGGAAATTGTCTTTGCAAATATTAAACCAGTTGTACTGGTAATGCAGTGTTTTACTTAAACCTGATGAATGTAAAAAGAAGAAACAAAATGGTGTAGAGATGACACAAATGGCATAAAATGAACAAAGAAAATTATGATATATAACAATAATGAAAGAAAATTATGATAAAATATGACAAAGATTTTTATAACATCATTTCACAATACTGTACATACAGTCTACTCAACATACTACCAAACCATGTTGCAACCGGTCTGTCAGAACCAATCGTGGTCATGAGTTGAGCACTAGCTGTAAACTTATTCCATTAATTCTATTTTCTACCTCTCAATTTAAAAATAATTATGATTTATTCTTTTGTTTTTAAATTATATGTATATGTATAATTTAAATGTATATGTATATATATGTATAATTTAATTGTATGTATATGTTTATATAAATACATTTATATTATTGTTTTTTCTTAGATAAGTGATAGCATTATGGACACTTTATTTCTCTTTTCTCCCCCTTTAATAAGTTTAGAGATCATTCACATAGTTAGGTATACAGGAATATTTCATTTTTATAGTTAAATAGTATTCCATTATGTGCATATATAATACTTTTTTGTTTTTTTTATTTATTGTGTTTACATAGATTCTTGTGTCTCCCCGAATGTATCCCCAACTCCCCCGTATTCCCCTCAACTTCTTCCTTATCCCCCTCTCAGCAGCTCCCTCCCCCCTTCACGTTTAATTCCATTCCTCAGTTCACATGGTTCCCTGGATTCCTCAAATGAGTGAAGTCATATGATATTATCTTTCTCTACCTGGCTTATTTCACTTAACATAATAGTTTCCAGGTCCATCCATGTTGTTGCAAAAGGTAATATTTCTTTCTTTTTCATAGCCCCATAGTATTCCATTATATGTACCATAGCTTTTTAATCCAATTGTCTACTGACAGACACTTGGGCAGTTTCCAGATCTTGGCTATTGTGAACAATGCTGCCATAAACATGGGGGTGCATTTCTTCTTTTGAGTCAGTGATATGGTGTTCTTGGGGTATATTCCTATAAGTGGGATGGCTGAGTCAAAAGGCAGTTCCATTCTTAATTTTTTGAGGAACCTCCATACTGTTTTCCACAGTGGCTGCACCAGTCTGCATTCCTGCCAGCAATGCAGGAGGGTCCCCTTCTCTCCACATCCTCGCCAGCAACTATCATGTGTTGTTTTGTTAATGAGCTCCATTCTGACTGGTGTGAGGTGGTATCTCATTGTGGTTTTAATTTGTATTTCTCTAATAATTAGTGATGTTGAACATTTTTTCATCTATCTATTGGCAATATGTAGGTCCTCTTTAGAGAAGTGTCTATTCATTTCTTTTGCCCATTTTTGGATTGGCTTGTTTGTCTTCCTGGTGTTGAGTTTTACAAGTTCTTTAATAAATTTTGGTTATTAACCCCTTTTCAGATGTATTGTTGAATATGTTCTCCCATTGTGTGGTTTGTCTTTTTATTCTGTTCTCATTGTCTTTAGCTGTGCAAAAGTTTTTTAGTTGGATATAGTACCATTTGTTTATCCTGTCTTTTATTTTACTTGCCTGTGGAGATAAATCTGCAAATATATTGCTGCAAGAGATGTTGGAGAGCCTACTGCTTATGTTTTCTTCTAAGATGCTTATAGTTTCACGACTTACATTTAAGTCTTTTATCCATTTTGAATTAATTTTTGTGAATGGTGTAAGTAGGTGGTCTAGTTTCATTATTTCGCAAGTAGCTGTCCAATTATCCCAAAACCATTTGTTAAAGAGACTGTTTTTACTCCATTGTATGCCCTTACCTCCTTTGTCAAATATCAATTGTCCATAAAGGTGTGAGTTTATTTCTGGTCTCTGTTCTGTTCCATTGATCTATATGCCTGTTCTTATGCCAGTACCAAGCAGTTTTGAGTACAATGGCCTTGTAGTATAACTCGATATCAGGAAGTGTGATACTTCCCACTTTATTCTTCTTTTTCAAGATTGCTGAGGCTATTTGTGTTCTTTTTTAGTTCCATATATATTTTTGGAATACATGTTCTATATCTTTGAAGTATGTCATTGGTATTTTAATTGATATTGCATTGAATTTATAAATTGCTTTGGGTAATATAGACATTTTAATGATGTTTATTCTTCCTAACTATGAACACGGTATATGCTTTCACTTGTTTGTATCTTCTTTGATTTTTTTATCAATGTTTTATAATTTTATGAGTACAAGTCTATAACCTCCTTGGTTTAATTTACTCATAGGTACTTTACTTTTTTGTTGCAATAGTGAAGGGGATTGTTTTCTTAATTTCTCTTTCTGAAAGTTCATTATTGGTGTATAAAATGCCACTGATTTCTGAGTATTTATTTTATATCCTGCCACCTTGCCGAATTCATTTATAAGTTCCAGTAGTTTTTTGACTGATACCTTAGGTTATTTTATATACAGTTTCATATCATCTGCAAATAATGATAGTTTTATTTCTTCTTTTCAATTTGGATGCCTTTTATTTCTTATTTTTGTCTGATTTCTGTAGCTAGAACTTCCAGTACTATGTTGAAAGAGTGGTGAAAGGGGGCACCCCTGCCTTGTTCCTGATCTTAAGGGGATTGTTATAATTTTTTGCCCATTAATAAGGATGTTGGCTATGGGTTTGTCATAGGTGGCCTTTATTATGTTGAGGTATGTTCCCTGTATTCCCACTTTGCTGAGAGTTTTGATCATGAATGGGTGCTGGATTTTATCAAATTCTTTTTCTGCATCTATTGAAATTATCATGTGGTTTTTCTCCTTCCTTTTGTTTATATGATGAATCACACTGACTGATTTGCAAATATTGTACCAGCCTTGCCTCTCCAGAATAAATCCTACTTGATCATGATGTATGATTCTTTTCATATATTGCTGGATCTGGTTTGCTAATATTTTGTTGAGAATTTTAGCATCTAAATTCATCAGGGATATTGGCCTATAACTTTCTGTGTTTGCCTGGTTTTGAAATCAGAATTATGCTCACCTTATAAAAGGAACTTGAAACTCTTTCTTCCTCTTGAATTTTTAAAAATAGCTTGAGAAGGATAGGAGTTAGTTCTTCTTTGAATATTTGATAGAATTCACCAGTGAAGCAATCTGGCCCAGGGCTTTTGTTTGTTGGGAGTTTTTTGATAACTGTTTTGATTTCATCTCATTTGTTGTAATCAGTCTGTTTAGGTTTTCTGATTCTTCCAGATTGATTTTTGAAAGATTATATGTTTCAAGAAATATGTCTATTTTACCTAGGTTATTTAATTTTTTGGCATACAATTCTTAATAATATTTTCTTACAATATTTTGTATTTCTGTTATGTCAGTTGTTATTATTTCACTCTCTTTTCTAATTTTATTTATTTGAGTCCTCTCTCTTTTTTTTTTTTTTGGTGAGTCTGGTTAAGGGTTCATCAATCTTGCTTACCCTTTCAAAGAACCAACTCTTGGCTTCATTGATCCTCTGTATTGTTTCTTTAGACTCTATGTAATTTATTTCCACTCTGATCTTTATGATTTCTTTCCTTCTACTAGCTCTGAGCTTTACTTGCTGTTCTTTTTCTAGTTCTGTTAGATGCAGGGTTAAGTTGTTTATTTGAGCTTTTTCTAGCTTCTTAAGGTATGCCTGTAGATCTATGAACTTCCCTCTCAGGACTGCTTTTGCTGTGTCCCATAAATTTTGAGTTGATGTATGGTCATTATCATTTGTGTTTAGAAATTTTTTTTTGATATTTTAATAATTTTATTTTTTTAAAGGGGTGACATCAATAAATCAGGATACATATATTCAAAGATAACAAGTCCAGGTTATCTTGTCATTCAATTATGTTGCATACCCATCACCCAAAGTCAGATTGTCCTCTGTCACCTTCTATCTTGTTTTCTTTGTGCCCCTCCCCCTCCCCCTTTCCCTCTCCCATTCCCCCCTCCCCCCCGTAACCACCACACTCTTATAAATGTCTCTTAGTTTCACTTTTATGTCCCACCTACGTATGGAATAATGCAGTTCCTGGTTTTTTCTGATTTATTTATTTCGCTTCGTATCCTGTTATCAAGATCCCACCATTTTGCTGTAAATGTTCCGATGTCATCAAATCTTATGGCTGAGTAGTATTCCGTAGTGTATATGTGCCACATTTTCTTTATCCAGTCATCTATTGACGGGCTTTTTGGTTGTTTCGATGTCCTGGCCACTGTGAACAATGCTGCAATAAACATGGGGCTGCATGTGTCTTTACGTATCAATGTTTCTGAGTTTTTAGGGTATATACACAGTAGAGGGATTGCTGGGTCGTAAGGTAGTTCTATTTTCAGTTTTTTGAAAAACAACCATACTTTCTTCCATAATGGTTGTACTACTTTACATTCCCACCAACAGTGTATGAGGGTTCCTTTTTCTCCACAGCCTCTCCAACATTTACTATTACCTGTCTTGCTAATAATACCTAATCGAACAGGTGTGAGGTGGTATCTCATTGCAGTTTTGATTTGCATTTCTCTAATAGCTAAAGAAGACGAGCATCTTTTCATATATCTGTTGGCCATTTGTATTTCTTCCTGTGAGAAGTGTCTATTCATATCCTCTTCCCATTTTTTTATTGGATTGTTTGTTTGTTTGTTGTTGAGTTTTATGAGTTCTTCGTATATTTTGGATATTAGGCCCTTATATCTGAGCTGTTGTTTGAAAATATCATTTCCCATTTAGTTGGCTTTCTGTTTATTTTGTTATCAGTTTCTCTTGCTGAGCAAAAACTTCTTAGTCTGATGTAGTCCCATTCATTAATTTTTGCCTTCACTTCTCTTGCCTTTGGAGTCAAATTCATAAAATGCTCTTTAAAACCCAGGTCCATGAGTTGAGTACCTATGTCTTCTTCTATGTACTTAATTGTTTCAGGTCTTATGTTTAGATCTTTGATCCATTTTGAGTTAATTTTTGTACAGGGGGACAAACTGTAGTCCAGCTTCATTCTTTTGCATGTGGCTTTCCAGTTTTCCCAGCACCATTTATTGAAGAGGCTTTCTTTTCTCCATTGTGTGTTCTTGGCCCATTTATCAAAAATTATTTGACTATATATATGTGGTTTTATTTCTGGACTTTCTATTCTGTTCCATTGGTCTGAGTGTCTATTTTTCTGCCAATACCATGCTGTTTTGATTGTCGTGGCCCTATAATATAGTTTGAAGTCAGGTATTGTAATGCCCCCCGCTTCATTCTTTTTCTTTAGGATTGCTTTGGCTATTCGGGGTTTTTTATAGTTCCATATAAATCTGATGATTTTTTGCTCTATTTCTTTAAAAAATGTCATTGGAAGTCTGATGGGAATTGCATTAAATTTGTATATTGCTTTGGGTAATATAGCCATCTTGATTATATTTCTACTTCCTAACCAAGAACAAGGTATATTCTTCCATCTCATTATATCTTTTTCGATTTCCCTTAACAATAGTTTATAGTTTTCATTATATAAGTCCTTTACATTCTTTGTTATGTTTATTCCTAAGTATTTTATTTTTTTTGTTGCAATCGTGAAGGGGATTATTCTTTTGAGTTCGTTCTCAATTGTTTCATTGTTGGCATATAGAAAGGCTATTGACTTCTATATGTTAATTTTGTATCCTGCGACCTTACTGTATTGGCTTATTGTTTCTAGTAGTCTTTTTCTGGATTCTTTGGGGTTTTCGATGTATAGGATCATATCATCTGCAAAAAGTGATACCTTTACTTCTTCTTTTCCGATATAGATGCCTTTTATTTCTTTGTCTTGTCTGATTGCTCTGGCCAGAACCTCTAGTACCACATTAAATAAGAATGGAGAGAGTGGACAACCCTGTCTTGTTCCTGATTTAAGGGGGAAAGCCTTCAGTTTAGTGCCATTTAATATGATGTTAGCTGATGGTTTATCATATATGGTCTTTATCATGTTGAGATATTTTCCTTCTATACCCATCTTGTTGAGAGTCTTAAACATAAAATTGTGTTGTATTTTATCAAAAGCCTTTTCTGCGTCTATTGATAAGATCATGTGGTTTTTGTTCTTTGTTTTGTTGATATGGTGTATTACGTTAACCGTTTTACGTATGTTGAACCATCCTTGAGATTCTGGGATGAATCCCACTTGATCATGATGTATTATTTTTTTAATATGTTGTTGTATTCGATTTGCTAGTATTTTGTTTAGTATTTTAGCATTTGTATTCATTAGAGATATTGGTCTGTAGTTTTCTTTCTTTGTGCTATCCTTGCCTGGTTTTGGTATGAGGGTTATGTTGACCTCATAAAATGTGTTTGGAAGTATTGCTTCTTCTTCAATTTTTTGGAAGACTTTGAGTAGAATAGAAACCAAGTCTTCTTTGAATGTTGGATAAAATTCGCTGGTATAGCCGTCAGGGCCTGGACTTTTATTTTTGGGGAGGTTTTTAATGTTTTTTTTTATATCTTCTCTACTAATAGGTCTGTTTAGGCTTTCTGCTTCTTCTTTACTCAGTCTAGGAAGGTTGTATTTTTCTAGGAATTTATCCATTTCTTCTAGGTTGTTGAATTTAGTGGCATAAAGTTTTTCATAGTATTCTACAATAATTCTTTGTATATCTACGGTTTCCATGGTGATTTCTCCTCTTTCATTTTGGATTTTGTTTATATGAGTTTTTTCTCTTTTTTCCTTGGTAAGTCTTGCCAAGGGTTTGTCAATTTTGTTGATCTTTTCAAAGAACCAGCTCCTTGTTCTATTAATTTTTTCTATAGTTTTTCTCTTCTCTAATTCATTTATTTCTGCTCTGATTTTTCTAATCTCCTTTCTTCGGCTGGTTTTGGGTTTTCTTTGTTCTTTTTCCAGTTCCTTAAGGTGAGAAGTTAAGTGGTACACTTAGGCTCTCTCTTGTTTGTTCATATAGGCCTGAAGTGATATGAACTTCTCTCTTATCACTGCTTTTGCTGCATCCCATAGATTCTGATATGTAGTATTTTCATTTCATTAGTCTGTATATATCTTTTGATCTCTGCACTTATTTCTTCTTTGACCCATTCATTTTTTAAAAGTATGTTGTTTAGTTTCCACATTTTTGTGGGATTTTTTTCCTCTTTTTTGCAGTTGAATTCTAGTTTCAGGGTTTTATGATCAGAAAATATGCTTGGTACAACTTTGATTTTTCTGAATTTGCTGATGTTGTTTTTGTGGCCCAACATATGGTCAATTCTTGAGAATGATCCATGTCTATTGGAGAACAATGTATACTCAGTCATTTTGGGATGAAATGTCCTGTAGATGTCTATCATATCCAGGTGCTCTAGTGTTTTGTTTAAGACCACTACATCTTTATTGATTCTCTGTTTGGATGACCGATCTAGAGCCGTCAGCGGTGTATTGAGGTCTCCAAATATGATTGTATTTTTGTCAGTTTTTGTTTTAAGATCAATAAGTATCTGTCTTATATATTTTGGTGCTCCTTGGTTTGGTGCATATATATTAAGAATTGTTATGTCTTCTGGATTCAGTGTCCCCTTAGGCATTATGAAATGGCCATTTTTGTCTCTGAGTACTTTTTCTGTCTTGTAGTCAGCATTATCAGATATGAGTATTGCTACACCTGCATTTTTTTGGATGTTATTTGCTTGGAGTATTGTTTTCCAGCCTTTCACTTTGTAATTGTTTTTATCCTTGTTACTTAGATGAGTTTCCTGTAGGCAGCATACAGTTGGATTTTCTTTTTTAATCTATTCTGCTACTCTGTGCCTTTTTATTGGTGAGTTTAATCCATTTACATTTAGTGTAATTATTGACAATTGTGAGCTCCCTATTGCCATTTTATAGATTGCATTCTGTTAGTTTTGTGTCTTGTTTGATCCTTCTCTTTCGTTTTTCTATCTTTTGTTTTTATTTGGTTGTATTCCATACATCTTTCCTCTGTTGCTATCTCTTTTATCGCATGTGCTTCTGTGGTGGTTTTTTCAATGGTGGTTACCTTTGAGTAATGAAAAGGGTCCCTACCCTGTTCATTGTAGCGAACTATTTTGTGAGTACTTTTGCACTCCATCGTCCTTTGCTACTGTTAATCTCCATCTTCTCCCCCCTCCCTTTCTTTTAGTTGTTGTCACAGTTTAAATTTGGTTTTATTGTGTTCTTCTTGGAGCTTTTGCTTGTGGCTCTGTTTTTTTTTTTTTTTGTTCTTTGTATCTGATTGGAGAACCCCCTTTAGTAATTCCTGGAGTGGGGGATTTCTGATGATAAATTCCCTCATCTTTTCTGTATCTGTGAATGTTTTTATTTCTCCTTCATATTTGAAGGATAGCTTTGATGGGTATAGTATTCTTGGCTGAAAGTTCCTCTCTTTCAGGACTTTAAATATTGGGGTCCACTCTCTTCTAGCTTGTAGAGTTTCTGCTGAGAAATCTGATGATAATCTAATGGGCCTTCCTTTATATGTTGTATTCTTCTTTTCCCTGACTGCCTTGAGAATTTTTTCTTTGCTGTTGGTTTGTGTCAATTTCATTATGATATGCCTTGGAGTAGGTTTGTTGGGGTTAAGAAAACTCGGAGTTCTGTTTGCTTCTTGAACTTGAGGCTTTAGTTCTTTCCACAGGCTTGGGAAGTTCTCATCTATTATTTGTTTGAGTATGTTCTCCATTCCATTTTATCTCTCTTCTCTCTCTGATATACCTATTATTCTTATGTTATTCTTTTTGATGGAGTCAGATAATTCTTGTAGCGCTATCTCTTTTTTAATTTTTGAGTCTCTTTCTTCTTCTCTCTGTTGTGCCTCAAGTTGCTTGTCTTCTATTTCACTAATCCTATCTTCTATCTGACGTATTCTATTAGCTAAGCTTGTTGCTTCGATTTTCAGCTCGTGAATTGAGTTTTTCATCTCTGTTTGATTTGTTTTTATAGTTTCAATTTCCTTGGACATATATTCTTTGTGTTCATTGAGTTGTTTTCTGAGCTCCCTAAATTGCCTTTCTGTGTTTTCTTGTATATCTCGGAGGATTTTTAGGATTTCTATCTTGAATTTTCTGTCATTGAGCTCCAAGGTTTCCAATATATTAAATTTTTTCTCCATAGATTTTTCCTCATCTAGCTGTGTTACCTCTCTTACTTTTTGTATCCATGATATTCAATTTTCTCTTCCTTAATGGCACTGAGGGTGGTTTTGTTGATAGTATTAATGAGATTTAATAAAGAATAAAAAGTTAAAAAAATAAAAATTTGAAAAGTTGTTTTTGTAAAAAAAAATTAATAATGAAATAAAGAAAAATAAAATAAAATAAAAATTTTTAAAAAATGAAATTATTCCCCCCCTCCTTTTTTACTCTCCTCTCCTCTTCCCTCTTTCTTGAGAAAATCTTGTGGTGTACTTTGAATTACAACAAACAATGCCTGTAATGGAGGGCCTGAATTGGGGAAAAGTAATAAAGGGGCAAAAAAAAAAAGAAAAAAGAAGGGGTTATGGACCCACAAAAAGCAAATAAGGAAAAAATTTGGGTCAAGAATAAAATGATGGTGACGTCACGGAAATGGCACCATGAGCAGCGTGTCCGACAGATCTCCCCAAAATCTCAACAAATTTATCAACTAGAAACAGAAAAATTTATCCTCGGAGCATCCCGGAGTTCCACACACACACTGAAAGTGAAAGGACTGTTGCCTAGGAGGGAATACGCCTGTGGTGAGTCAACCCACACGTGCAGCTGCCCGCGCTGAGTCCCGGGGAGTGCCGACAACCACCGGAGTGCTTTGAGAAGCCACGCGCGCGCGCCCCAGCCGCCACGTCCTGAGGAGTGCCGGCAACCACCGGTGTGCTCTGCAAAGCCACGCGCGCCCCCCCCAGCCGCCTCCCGGGGAGTGCCGACAACCACCGGAGTGCTCTGAGAAGCCATGCTCGCGCGCGCCCCGAGCCGCCACTTACCGGGGAGTGCCGGCAACCACCGGCGTGCTCTGAGAAGCCGCGCGTGCGCGTCCCGAGCCGCCACTTACTGGGGAGTGCCGGCAACCACCGGCGTGCTCTGAGAAGCCGCGTGCGTGTGCCCCGAGCTGCCGCGTCCCGGGGAGTGCCTGCAACCACCGGTGTTCTCTGAGAAGCCGCGCGCGCTCCCGGAGCCGCAGTCTGGGAGGGGCGCCAAACCTGTCTTTCCTAGTCAGGAGATTCTCTCCGTGGACGGGGCACCTCACCCAGCCATTTGAGCTAACAATCAAGCGTTGGGGGAGGGGCGCGCAGGCAGCCTGAAATACTCTCTGGAGCACAACTGCGGATCCAATCACTGAAATTAGCTTAACCCACGAAATCTACGCACCCACGGGGCTCTATTTGATAAGATCTCTCCCAGTTCAGCGATCCAAGACAAGAGGCATAATATTTTTCAGTGCCTTTCGCTAAAGGGGCGGGGGCAACATCTGATTGACAGAGCCTCCATATTCAGGGATATACCTAACAAGAGGGACTTGGCAGATATTAAGATATATATAGCAAGCAGCGAATAGTGCATCTTCTTTCCAGCCAAAACAGGCTACAAAGTGTGGAAACCCTGGGTTGAGTGGTCCAACTGAATGGTAGGCACGGAACAGTCACCTTGACAACAATTGACTCCCAGCCCCACCTGATTACGCTGGAGGCTCTGACTGCCAGAGCCTTACCCAGAGCCTTGCGCTGAGTGAGGATAGAGTGGGGATTTCCCAGCTCTTTGAGCCTCTTACTCCCCAGACAGAAGCAGTGGCAGCCTCATAGCTGGATCACCAGGCTGCTAATTCAGGAAGGGGAGACTAGGGGAGAAACTCCAGGAAAGCAAACTCTCTCTCATTTTGGACTCTACAAATGCCAACAAGCCTTGACTACCAGCGATTCTAAAGCCAATTATATGACATTGCCATAGAATCCCATCAACTGCAAATCCCTACCTAAGCGTGACACAGGGGCAGAACCTGGGGTACAGAGTCACCGACCAGGAAAAGGGAGAGAAAAGAAAAAGGAAGAAGTTAACCTCTCAATATCAAGAAAAATCCACAGACTTTATTACTTGTTCCACTAATTCTTTGTTGTTGTTGTTTCTCTCTTCTTTCTTATTGCCTTTATTTGTATTTCCTCCACCTTGGTCCTTTTATTCTCTGCCCATCTTATGCTACACTTTTCTTGAACTACACTACCCATGAGTGTTACATTTTATTTCTTTTCTTCATCCTTACTCTCCCTTAGGGATACACTCCAAAACCCTTAACTCTCACTCTCTCCCCTTTTGTTTTCTTTTTGTTTTTTTTTTTGTGTTTTTCCCCTTTCCTTTTTTTCTTCCTTCGTTTCTCTCTTTTTCTTATTTTTTCCTTTCTATTCCTTCCTTCTTTTCTCCTTTTACTTTTCCTCTCATTTAACCCTCAATCACGAACAAATTATTTACTTTGGGACTCAAGTTTTTTTGTTTTTGTTGTTTGTTCTTTTTTTTTTTCTTTTCTTTTTTTTCCTTCTTTTTTTTTTTTTTAGAGAACCCACAATTCAGTTTTATTCAGAGCAAAGAAAAAAACTTTTGATCATACTGGAAGAAACTCAGCCATAGGTTTGGAATCTGTACCCAAACTACACATGCAATGAAGACAATATTCTGCTATTGAAGACAATGGATTTGCTGCTGCATTTGTCTACTGTTTGTCTAATATTAACAATTATAAACAGAGCAGTGCAACTAGTATTTGGAACAATCCTTACAGTGTTACAGTGTCAGGCACAACATTTCACTTTTCTTCACACCACTGGTTCTCTTTGCGTACCTGGGCTTCCTCTTCCTCAGTAAAGTCATTTTTGATATTGAAGGTCTTGCGAATCTCCTCAGGAGTTTTCCCCTTGATCATGTTGGCAACAGTCTTGCATGTAACATCAAGCAAACCTTTGATGTCTAAATAGTTTGCAGCCAGAATAAGTTCAAAAAGTGTTCCTTGGTCAACTTTCAGGAATTCTTGGTCCCATACAGGAATATCATCTGTTCGCTTTTCTTTGTTCTCATCATCCTCAGGAGGAGGAGGATCATCCTTGTGGTGAGTGCACCACTGAATGACCTTTTTTAATATTGCTGCATTAACATTTGGTAGAGGAACTGGATCATCATCGCCTTCATCATCCATTCCCAAATCTTCTAACATGGTCTTGATAGTCACAGACTGTTTAACAATTTCAACATCGACTTCAAATATCTCTCCATCAGAACTCTGCAATTTAATTGAGAGCATCGTGCTCGGTCTCAAGAAGAGAGCGGGCCGGAGGCTGACGAAAGCGGAGCAGTCCGCAGACACAACAGAAGAAGGTGGGAAACAAGGCCACTTCCTCCTTTTCTTTTCTGCTTTTGTTCTTGGTTTTCCTTTATTTGTTTGTTTTTGTGGCATTTTGGGTACTTTTTACATTGCTTTTTAACTCACTAGCATTCCTCCCAACCCAAAGTCTCCATTGTATTTAGTCTTCACTCCACTTAATACAACAGATTTTTACTTACTATTTTTATTTTTTTCTTCTTTAAATATTATTTTTTCTCTCCTTTTTTCATTTTCCCTCTTATCCCTCTCACTATATCTCTTAGTCGACCATCACTTAAAAGCAAATCATTTTATGCTTGTCTAAGATACCCTCTTTTTTTTTTCTTTTTTTTTTGCACTTAGTAGGTCCCTACTCCCTTTTTTGCCCCTTGTACTCTTCACCCCAAATCAGGCCCTCTGTTATAGGCAGTTTTTGTTCCATTTAGAATAATATACTTCACAGGTCATCACGATATTTACCTAAAGAGGTGAGAGGAGGGGAGGAGAAGAAAGAAAAAAGGGGAAAATAAAAAATCACTACTTTTTTTTGTGTGTGGAGTGTTTTTCTTTTTCTTTTTTTTCGCTTTTTATTCTTTATTAATTCTAATTAACAATATCAACAAGACCACCTTCAGAAGCCAATAAGAAAAAGGAAATCGAATATTATGGATACAAAATATAGAGAGGTAACACAAATAGATGTGGAAACATCTATGGCGAAAAGATTAAACATACTGGAAGCCTTGGAGCCAAATGACAGAGAATTTAAAATAGAAATCTTAAAAATACTCAGAGATATACAAGAAAACACAGAAAGGCAATTCAGGGAAATCAGAAAACAACTCAACGATCACAAAGAATATATTACCAAGGAAATTGAAACTATAAAAACAAATCAAACAGAAATGAAAAACTCAATTCATGAACTGAAAATTGAAGCAACAAGCTTAGCTAATAGAACAGCCCAGATAGAAGATAGGATTAGTGAAATAGAAGACAAGCAACTTGAGGCACAACAGAGAGAAGAAGAAAGAGACTCAAAAATAATAAAAAATGAGAAAGCCCTACAGGAATTGTCTGACTCCATCAGAAAGAATAACATAAGAATAATAGGTATATCAGAGGGAGAAGAGAAAAAAATGGAATGGAGAACATAAACAAATAATAGATGAGAACTTCCCAAGCCTGTGGAAAGAACTAAAGCCTAAAATTCAAGAAGCAAACAGAACACCGAGTTTTCTTAACCCCAACAAAACCACTCCAAGGCACATCATAATGAAGATGACACAAACCAATGACAAAGAAAAAATTCTCAAGGCAGCCAGGGAAAAGAAGAATACAACATATAAAGGAAGGCCTATTAGATTATCATCAGATTTCTCAGCAGAAACTCTACAAGCTAGAAGAGAGTGGACCCCAATATTCAAAGCCCTGAAAGAGAGAAACTTTCAGCCAAGAATACTATACCCATCAAAGCTATCCTTCAAGTACGAAGAAGATATAAAAATATTCACAAATACAGAAAAGATGAGAGAGTTTATCATCAGAAAGCCCCCACTCCAGGAAATACTAAAGGGAGTTTTCCAACCAGATTCAAAGAACAAAAGAAAACAAAACCACAAGTAACCGGTCCACCAAGAAAACAATTAAACCAAACTTAAACTGTGACAACAAAAGAAAAAAAAGGGGGAGAAAGGATGAAGATTAACAGTAGCAAAGGACGATGAAGTGCAGAAATATTCATAAGAAAGGGTACTACAATGAATATGGTAGGTACCCTTTTCATTACTTAATGGTAACCACCCTTAAAAAAACCACCACAAAAACACTTGACTTAAAAAAGGTAGCAACAGAAGAAAGAAGTATGGAATACAAACAAACAAAAACAAATGATAGAAAAACAAAAGAGAAGAATCAAACAAGATACAAAACTAACAGAAAGCAATTTATAAATGGCAATAGGGAACCCACAAGTGTCAATAATTACACTAAATATAAATGGATTAAACTCACCAATAAAAAGACACAGAGTAGCAGAATGGATTAAAAAAGAAAATCCAACTGTATGCTGCCTACAAGAAACTCATCTAAGCAACAAGGATAAAAACAAATTCAAAGTGAAAGGCTGGAAAACAATACTCCAAGCAAACAACACCCAAAAAAAAGCAGGTGTAGCAATACTCATATCTGATAATGCTGACTACAATACAGAAAAAGTACTCAGAGACAAAAATGGTCATTTCATAATGATTAAGGGGACACTGAAACAAGAAGACATAACAATTCTTAATATATATGCACCAAACCAAGGAGCACCAAAATATATAAGACAGCTACTTATTGACCTTAAAAC
The DNA here is from genome assembly GCF_036850765.1 of Saccopteryx bilineata. Lineage (NCBI taxonomy): Eukaryota > Metazoa > Chordata > Mammalia > Chiroptera > Emballonuridae > Saccopteryx > Saccopteryx bilineata. Next base: position 96,009,740 of record NC_089498.1, read on the forward strand.
AAAAACTGACAAAAATACAATCATACTTGGAGACCTCAATACACCGCTGACGGCTCTAGATCAGTCATCCAAACAGAGAATCAACAAAGATATAGTGGCCTTAAACGAAATACTACAACACCTGGATATGATAGACATCTACAGGACACTTCATCCCAAAGCGACAGAGTATACATTTTTCTCTAGTGTACACGGAACATTCTCAAGAATTGACCATATGTTGGGCCACAAAGACAATATCAGCAAATTTAGAAAAATTGAAATTGTACCAAGCATATTTTCTGATCATAAAGCCGTGAAACTAGAATTCAACTGTAAAAAAGAGGAGGAAAAACCCACAAAATTGTGGAAACTAAACAACATACTTCTAAAAAATGAATGGGTCAAAGAAGAAATAAGTGCAGAGATCAAAAGATATATACAGACAAATGAAAATGAAAATACGATATATCAGAATCTCTGGGATGCAGCAAAAGCAGTAATAAGAGGAAAGTTCATATCACTTCAGGCCTATATGAACAAACAAGAGAGAGCCGAAGTAAACCACTTAACTTCACACCTTAAGGAGCTAGAAAAAGAAGAACAAAGACAACCCAAAACCAGCCGAAGAAAGGAGATAATAAAAATCAGAGCAGAAATAAACGAAATAGAGAACAGAAAAACTATAGAAAAAATCAATAAAACAAGGAGCTGGTTCTTTGAAAAGATCAACAAAATTGACAAACCCTTGGCAAGACTCACCAAGGAAAAAAGACACAGGACTCAAATAAATAACATCCAAAATGAAAGAGGAGAAATCACCACAGACATTATAGATATACAAAGAATTATTGTAGAACACTATGAAAAACTATATGCCACCAAATACAACAATCTAGAAGAAATGGATAAATTCCTAGAACAATACAACCTTCCTAAACTGAGTCATGAAGAAGCAGAAAACCTAAACAGACCAATCAGCAGGGAGGAAATAGAAAAAACTATTAAAAACCTCCCCAAAAATAAAAGTCCAGGCCCAGATGGTTATACTAGTGAATTCTATCAAACATTCAAAGAAGATTTGGTTCCTATTCTACTCAAAGTCTTCCAAAAAATTGAAGAAGAAGCAATACTTCCAAACACATTTTATGAGGCCAACATAACCCTCATACCAAAACCAGGCAAGGATGGCACAAAGAAAGAAAACTACAGACCAATATCTCTAATGAATACAGATGCTAAAATACTAAACAAAATACTGGCAAATCGAATACAACAATATATTAAAAAAATAATACATCATGATCAAGTGGGATTCATCCCAGAATCTCAAGGATGGTTCAACATACGTAAAAACGGTTAACGTAATACACCATATCAACAAAACAAAGAACAAAAACCACATGATCTTATCAATAGATGCAGAAATGGCTTTCAATAAAATACAACACAATTTTATGTTTAAGATTCTCAACAAAATGGGTATAGAAGGAAAATATCTCAACATGATAAAGCCATATATGATAAACCATCAGCCAACATCATATTAAATGGCGTAAAACTGAGGACTTTCCACCTTAAATCAGGAACAAGACAGGGTTGTCCACTCTCTCCATTCTTATTTAACGTGGTGCTAGAAGTTCTGGCCAGAGCAATCAGACAAGACAAAGAAATAAAAGGCATCCATATCGGAAAAGAAGAAGTAAAGGTATCACTTTTTGCTGATGATATGATCCTATACATCGAAAACCCAAAGGACTCCACAAAAACATTACTAGAAACAAGAAACCAATACAGTAAGGTCGCAGGATACAAAATCAACATACAAAAGTCCATAGCCTTTCTATATGCCAACAATGAAATATTAGAAAACGAACTCAAAAAAATAATCCCCTTCACGATTGCAACAAAAAAAATAAAATACCTAGGAATAAACATAACAAAGAATGTAAAGGACCTATATAACGAAAACTACAAGGCATTGCTAAGAGAAATAGAAAAAGACACAATGAGATGGAATAATATTCCTTGTTCTTGAATAGGAAGAATAAATATAATTAAAATGGCCATATTACCCAAAGTAATATATAAATTTAATGCAATTCCCATCAAAATTCCTATGACATTTTTTAAAGAAATGGAACAAAAAATCATAAGATTTATATGGAACTATAAAAAACCCCGAATAGCTAAAGCAATCCTAAGGAAAAAGAATGAAGCTGGGGGCATTACAATACCTGACTTTAAACTATATTATAGGGCCACAATAATCAAAACTGTATGATATTGGCAGAAAAATAGACACTCAGACCAATGGAACAGAATAGAAAGCCCAGAAATAAAACCACATATATATGGTCAAATAATCTTTGATAAGGAGGCCAACAACACAAAATGGAGAAAAGAAAGCCTCTTCAACAAATGGTGTTGGGAAAACTGGAAAGCCACATGCAAAAGAATGAAACTCGACTACAGGCTGTCCCCATGTACTAAAATTAATTCAAAATGGATCAAAGACCTAAATATAAGATCTGAAACAATAAAGTACATAGAAGAAGACATAGGTACTAAACTCATGGACCTGGGTTTTAAAGAACATTTTATGAACTTGACTCCAATGGCAAGAGAAGTGAAGGCAAAGATAAATGAATGGGACTACATCAGAATAAATAGTTTTTGCTCAGCAAGAGAAACTGATATCAAAATAAACAGACAGCCAACTAAATGGGAACTGATATTTTCAAACAATAGCTCAGATAAGGGCCTAATATCCAAAATTTACAAAGAACTCATAAAACACAACAACAAACAAACAAACAATCCAATAAAAAAATGGGAAGAGGACATGAACAGACACTTCTCCCAGGAAGAAATACAAATGGCCAACAGATATATGAAAAGATGCTCAGCTTCATTAGTTATTAGAGAAATGCAAATCAAAACTACAATGAGATACCACCTCACCCCTGTTAGATTAGCTATTATCAACAAGACAGGTAATAGCAAGTGTTGGAGAGGCTGTGGAGAAAAAGGAACCCTCATACACTGTTGGTGGCAATGTAAAGTAGTACAACCATTATGGAGGAAAGTATGGTGGTTCCTCAGAAAACTGAAAATAGAACTACCTTATGACCCAGCAATCCCTCTACTGGTTATATACCCGAAAACCTCAGAATCATTGATACGTAAAGACACATGTAGCCCCATGTTCATTGCAGCACTGTTCACAGTGGCCAAGACATGGAAACAACCAAAATCCCTTCAATAGAAGACTGGATAAAGAAGATGTGGCACATATACACTATGGAATACTACTCAGCCATAAGAAATGATGACATCAGATCATTTACAGCACAATGGTGGGATCTTGATAACATTATACAGAGTGAAATAAGTAAATCAGAAAAAAACAAGGACTACATGATTCCATACATTGGTGGAACATAAAAATGAGACTAAGAGACATGGACAAGAGAGTGGTGGTTACCAGGGGTGGGGGGAGGGAGGATGCAGGAGGGAGGGAGGAAGATAGTTAGGGGGAGGGGGAGGGGCACAGAGAAAACTAGACAGAGGGTGACGGAGGACAATCTGACTCTGGGTGAGGGGTATGCAACATAATTTAATGACAAGATAACCTAGACATGTTTTCTTTGAATATATGTACCCTGAATTATTAATGTCATCCCATTCACATTAATAAATATTTATTTAAAAAAATAAATAAAATGATTTGCTTTTAGGTGTTGGTTGTCTAAGAGTTATGATGAGAGGAATAAGAGGAAAACAGAAAAATGGGGGGACAAATTAAAAAATTACTATTGTATTTAGTGGAACAAGAACTAGATAAAATGGAGAGCCAGGGATTGGAGCACTGCTAGTGAGTTAAAAAGGTGAAGTAAAAACCCCCCAAAATGCCACAAACATAAGTTTGAGTCCCAGATAAGATAATTTGTTTGTTATTGAGGTTTGAATGAGAGGAAATGTAAAGGAGAAAGGAAGAAACTAATATAGAGGGAGAAAAGAGAGAGAGAGAGAAAGAAAGAGGGAACCACTAAATGAAGAATAAAGAAAAAAGAGGAGAGAGAGAGAGAGAGAGAGAGAGAGAGAGTTAAGGGTTTTGGAGTGCAACCCTCATAGAGAGAAAGGAAGAGGAGAGAAAAGATAATGGGAGATGTAACACTTATGGGTAGTGTAGTCCAAGGAGAGGAGAGAGTAAGACCGGCAGAGAGTTAATCGGCCAAATTGGAGGAGGAAAAAAAATATCAAGAATGAAGATAAGAGAAACAAACGAACAAATATAATAAAATGTGATAGGTTATAAAGTCTGCAGATTATTCTTGATTTTGAGAGGTTATCTTCTTGCTTTTTCTTTTCTCTCCCTCTTCCTGGTCGGTGACTCTGTACCCCAGGTTCTGCCCCTTTGGCATGCTCAGGTAGAGGTTTGCAGTTGATAAGTTTCTATGGTGATGTCATGTATTATGCTTTAGTCTCGTTGGCAGTCGAGGCTCATTAGCATTTATAGGCTCCGACAGTGAGAAAGTTTGTGTTCCTAGAACCTTTCTCCTAGTCTTTCCTTCCTCAATTAGTAGCCTGATAATCCACCTATGGGGTTGCTGCTGCCTCTGCCTGGATAGTAAGAGGCTCAAAGAACTGGCAACTCCCCACTCTATTTCCACTCAGCACAGGGCTCTGGGTAAGGCTCAGTCAGTCAGAGCTGCTACCATAATCAGGCGGGGTTTCCAACCACTCAAAGACCTCTGGCTCTGCCACTCTGTCCGGTAACAGAGGTGGGCGCCCACTTCCGGGTTGCTTGGAGGAAACTCTCGCTCAATATCTGCGTGCGCAGACCAGGATATCCGGCCAGCAGTCTCACGCTCTAAGTGAAACCCCCAACCGCATAGAAAAGTTGCAGCGTTGGAATTGGCTCTTGCTCCGTCCCTGTGTGCGGCTTTTGCAAGGCGCTGGGGCGGCCCGAGATTCCGCTTTGGCCCACACAAAGGCCCCTGACTCTGCCCCTTTGTGCGATAACACGGGCGCGCACTGCCGAGGCACTTGGAGGAATCTCTCACTCACTATCTGCGCACGCAGACCAGGATATGAGGCCAGCCGCGTTTCCCTCTGAGTGAAACCCCCACCAGCACGGAAAATTTCCACCGTTGGAATTAGTTCTTGCTTCCTCCCATGCGCGGCTTTCCCAGGGCGCTGGGGCTGCCCAGAGATTCTGCTTTCAGCCCACAGAAAGGCCTCTGACTCTGCCTCTCTGTGGGGTAACATGGGCACCCACTCCTGGGGTTTAGGAAGAAATCTCTCGCCCACTAACTGCGCGTGAACCTACCAGAAGATCGGGTAAAATGGCTGCCCCACTTGTCTTTCTTTCTTTGGGTTTGCCACAAGTGTTAGCTTGTATTGCCCGGGTTGCCACAGAATCAGTTTTTTCTCGGCTTGGATCTCTATGCCACAGCCTGGTTCGGCCGTTTGTGCTGCGGCCTGGATCTATTCACCCCCTTTGACCGCCTCAATTTCTATATTCACAGTTACCAGAGAAACCCACCCTGTTTAGGTTAGTGAGGAAGGCGGAGCATTTCTTACTCCCTTTTTCCTTCGGGGTTTGGTTATATATTTAGCCAATTTTTCACTCGACCATACCTTTGGGTGTATTGCGAAGCATCTTGAGGCTCCAAGTATAGGTTTTTCTGTTTCTGGTTGAAGATCTTGTTGAGTTTTGGGGGAGATTTATCGGTATTGCTTCCTACCCTGCCATTACTCTGATGTCATTTCGGAATTTTTTAATTTCTTCTTTGATCTCATTGTTAACCCATTTCTTATTTAATAACATGCTATTTAGTTTCCATGTGTTTGCGTATTTTTCAGTTTTTTTGTTGTGGTTAATTTCTAGTTTCATGCCATTGTGATCAGAGAAAATGCTTGATATTATTTCAATCTTCTTAAATATGTTGAGACTTCTTTTGTTCCCTAAATGTGGTCTATCCTAAAGAATGTATCATGAGAACTTGAAAAAAATGTATATTCTGCTGCTTTAGGGTGAAAGGTTCTGAAGATATCTATCAAATCGAGTTGATCTAGTGTGTCCTTTAAGTCTGCTGTTTTTTGTTAATTTTCTTTCTTGAAGATCTATCTAGTAATGTTAGTGGGGTATTGAAATCCCTTGCTATTATAGTATTGCTTTTTATCTTGCCCTTTATATCCATCAAAGTCTGCTTTATATATTTAGGTGCTCCTATATTAGATGTGGAGATATTTATAATGGTTATATCTTCCTGTTGGATTGCTCTTTTTATCATTAGATAGTGACCTTCTTTATCTCTTACTATATTCTTGGTTTTAAGGTCCATTTTGTCTGATATAAGTATTGCTACCCCAGCTTTTTTTTCATTTCCATTTGCATGAAATATTTTTTTCCATTCTTTTACCTTCAGTCTTTGTGTATCTTTTGTTTTGAGGTGTGTCTCTTGTAGACAGCATATGTATGGGTCCTGTTTATCCATGCAGCTACCCTATGTCTTTTGATTGGATCATTTAATCCATTTACATTTAAGGTTATTATTGATATGTAGTTGTTTATTGCCATTTTCTTCTTTAAAGCTGTATTCCTCTTTTACTATATTCTTTTCCCTCTTTGATCTGTTTTCATCTGGCCCCTTACCATTTCTTGCAGGATTGGTTTGGTTGGAATGAATTCCTTAATTGTTTGTTTGTTTGTTTGTTTTTGTCTGGGAAGCTTTTTATTTCTCCTTCAATATTAAATTATAGCCTTCCTGGATAAAGTAGTCTTGGTTGTAGGCTCTTGTTTTGCATTACATTGAATATTTCTTGCCATTTCTCTCTGGCCTCAAGTGTTTCTGTTGAGAAGTTGAATGTCATCCTTATGGGAGCTCCTTTGTAAGTGATAGCCTTTTTTTCTCTAACAGCATTTAATATTTTCTCTTTATCACTTAGCTTTGGTATTTTAATTATGATGTGTCTTGGTGTGGATTTTTTTGTGTTTCTCTTTAATGGAATTCTCTTTGCTTCTTGAACTTCTGTTACTTTTTTTCTGCATCAATTTAGGAAAGTTTTCAGCTATGATTTCATTGAACAAGGTCTCTAACCCTTGTTCTTTCTCTTCTTCTTCAGGAACTCCTATGATGTGGATGTTGTTTTTCTTTAGGTTGTCTCAGAGCTCTCTTGGAGTTTCCTCAGATTTTTTCAGTCTCTTTTCTTTTTGCTGCTCCGCTTCTGTGTTTTTGTTAATCTTGTCTTCTAAATTGCTGATTCAATCATCTGCTTCATCGAGCCTGCTTTTAATTGCTTCTAGTGTAGTGTCTATTTTTGATATTGATTTTTCATTTTAGACTGGTTCTTTTTTATTATTTCAATGTCCTTTTTGATGCTTTTTATCTCTTTATTTATTTGCTCACTGTGTCGATCTACTGTTGTTATAAGATCTTTCAGCATTCTAATAATCATTATTTTAAACTCTGCATCTGGTAGTTTGCTTATTTCTGTCTCAGTTCATTTTAGGGGGGTTTCTCTTGTTGATTCATTTGGATTGTACTTCTCTGTCTTCCCACTTGTCTTTGTTGTCTTGGACTTCCCTAGCTGTGGCCTGGTGCAGATCACTGGGGGTAACTGCCTATGAATGGTTCTTATTCACCTTTTGAGAGCTACATTTCATCCAGATCTTGTGGCTGCCTCTGCTAGGTCCAGGTGCCATTGTAAATATCAGCTGCATCCTAGGCTTGCTTTTATCTACACTTGGCCTGGGAGAAGTTCCTTTCAAAGTTCAAGTTCCCCTAAAATCTGCTTTCTGTTGCCTCTTATTGCTGGATACTTGTTGAGCTCAGTATTGTAATTCAGTGATTTGGTACCATATTAGATGTGGCCTATTTCTTAGTCTTGGGTGTCATTCTATCCAGACATTTTATTTATTTATTTATTTTAACTTTGTTCCTTTTCAGCACTCAGTAGGGTGTAGTCTCAGGGGTCCAGTGGGTGTGGCCCCTGTGCTCCCATTGTGTGGTCTGTCTACCAGGCCACCACCACTGTTGCTGCCTGAGCTTTTGGGCTCAGGTGTTGCTGGCATCAGCCCACCTCCGTGACCGCCACTGCCCTGGTCAGGCTTGTGTGTGCCTGCGTGCTTGTTTGGACTGCTTCTGGAGCTGCCTCAGTTGGTTCAGATTTCAGCAGCCACCTGGGGGGTGGGGGAGTCATGCACCCTCTGGGATCACGCCAAGGTTGCCTGTGCTTTCACTGCTGCTGAGGGAACACCTGCACCCCGAGCAGGTTTGTGCATCAGCCCGGATCCCTGCAGCAGCCAGCGTGACTTCTGCCGTTGCTGGTGGGTTCAGGCACCTGTGTGTTCCCCCTCAGCTGATGCTCCAGCCTCTTCCTCTGTTCGGATCACTGCCAAGGGTGAGCCCCACCCTGGGCAGGTTTGCATGCCGGCCTGGATCCCTACAGCAGCTGTGTGACAGCTGCCCTCACTGGTGGGCTTGTGCATGCCCACACACTCCCCCTCTACTGACTCTCAGGCCCCTGCACCCGCCAAGAGTGGGCCACTCAGTAAGCAGGGCTGTGTGTGAGCCCGGGCTTCCCCAGCAGCAGTGGCGGTTCTTGGCTCCACGGGTGGACTGGTGTGTGCTTGCTGGAACTTCCGCAGCTGCGCCATGCTGCATCCAATCTGCCTGCCCTGAGTGAGCACTCAGCAGTGCAGTGGGTGGTGTATCTTAGACCTCTGAACTTCCTATTTCTGTCCCTAACATGGCACCTGGTTCTAAGCACCTTTGTTCTAGCTAGGGTAGGGGAGCCTCTGGTGGTTGGGGCACTTTGTTTCCTTTGCTGATGATGCTGGTTCACTTTAAATCTGGGGTGTGACTCAGCTCAGGGGTTAGGTTGTCCTCCTGGAGCTCAGGAAAAGTGGCTGTTAGCAAGGCTTTCCATGCAGTTCCTTTAATATGGAGCCTGGGTCTGAGAGTCCTGCCTCCTTCTCTCAAACCATGTCTAGGCTTTTTTCTCAGCCATATATAGTCCGTAAGCCCCTTCCAGGTTCCGGGGCTCTAGGCTGGGATTCTGGTTTGGGGATAAGAACCTACAAATTGCTGGACAGCCCTCCTCATCACGAAAGTTTCTCCCGGGTGCCGCTCCCCACTTCTGGGAGTGGGGCAGCCCTTTCCGCATCTCTGCCTTTCCTACCAGACTCAGTGTGGGTTCTTTGGTGGTCCTTGGCTGTAGAATCCTCTTAGTTTAGTCCAAAGTTTGTCTTTCACAATGAGTGTTCTCAGATTTAAGTTGTAATCTGTCTTGGTTCTGGGAAGTGGGAGTTGGAACGCCTGCCTACTCTCTGGCCATCTTGGAACCTTCCATGTATAACACTGGGGAAGAATTTTTTTTTTCATTTTCTTTTGCATGAGGTTTTAGAACTGTTTCTATATATTTCTGCATTGCTGATTCCAAATCAAAAATCCATTTTTTGGTGCATGCTCTAGTTTTTATGCAATTTTAATTTCTTTTTGTTGTAATTAATGGCATGCATTTGTTTTTAAATTGGAGTTAAAGGGCAATGACTCTTGGATTGAACATAACCACAAGGCAATTAATGATTTACAAATATCACTTTTACATAATTGTTGTTGTTTTTAAATGTAAAAAATTATTATCTGATAAAAACACCCTCTTATTTTGTTTTAAGATTGAATCATGGCTTCTTTGAGTAGGCATAAATGTAAGAATAGTCCTGACACCTTCTGTTATATATGTGGCTGTTACACACTTCAACATCAAAGGTGCAATATTTCATCATTTGTGACATGTGCATATATTGCCTATTTTTAGCAGTTCCAATTGGTTATTCAACTCATCTGCAAGAAGATTATAATGACAAAAAATTGTCCTTGACTTTTTGAAGTATGAGGAGCATAACTAGATCATTTGTGTGGATCTTAAAATGGTAAATTTCCTGCTAGGACAACAAAGAGGTTTCACAAAGTATCCTTGCTTTCTGTGTTTGTGGGATAGCTGAGCTCGGGAGAAACACTGGATACAGAAGGAGTGGCCAAAATGTAAAGCTCTGGAAGTAGAGATGCAAAGTATTATGAATGAATCTGTAATTAATTGAGACAGGATCATTTTTCCTCCACTTTACATCAAACTTGGCTTAATGAAGCTGTTTGTTCAGACTTTGAATAGAGAAAATGAATGCTTTCAACATATTATTTCTGCTTCTCCTGCCTTGTCTTTCAAGAAGATAAAAGCAGGTGTATTTGATGGACCTCAAATTTAAACCCTCATATGGGATGATGAATTAATTTGCCAGGAAGATGAATAAGAAGGAGAAAGCAGCCTGGCAGTCTTTTGTGGCAGTTACAAAGAACTTCTTGGCAACAAAAAAGCAGAAAACTATGAACTTCTGGTTCAAAGCATGCTGTTGGCTTTCGGCAACATTGGATGTAACATGAGCGTTAAGATTCACTTCCTGAATAGTCACCTTGATAAGTTTCCTGAAAATCCTGGAGCTGTTAGTGATGAGCTGACAACTGCTGGAGCATCAAATGAGATTGTCCTCAACAAGTACACAAATGCAAGAGCTACAAAAGCAATTTTTTGCCTGAATAGAATTTAAATGTTTTGCACAAGTGTTATAATTAAAATAAGTGTTTTAATATGTTCTATTTCAAAATTGTAGACAAATTCTGATGCAATCATATCTTTTAGTGTATTAGTGCATTTACTGCATTATATAAATAATTATATTTTTACAAAGATGATGCCCAAGAAGATATTTTACTTCATTATGTTAAACTAAATATTGAAAATTTTACAATAAGATAAAAACATAAAATCTTGAATTACAAAAAAACTGTAGCTTACAGAGAAAAACTAATGTCAGATTTGAGATCAGCACACTCAAATTAGGTAAGAACAAGTGTTTTTGTTGATGCAACAAAAATTTTGTTTCCCAGTGAATAGTTTATTGTTATTTTCATATTGATAGACGTTTAGGTTGTTTGCATTGTTTGTTTGTTTCTGTTACAAATTGTAATGTAACAAGGATTTTTGAACATAATTGTTTTTTATTTCTGCTTAAGGGGCAGATCCCTAGAAGTAGAACTGCTGAGTCAAAAGGTAAATTCATATTCAGTTTTGCTAGATATTGCCGATCTCCCATCCACAGTGTCTGTATCATTTTACACTTTCAGGAGGGATGCATGGAAGAGTTCCTCCAAAAAATCTTGTCAGTAGAATAGGTTTCCAAACTTTGGAAATGTTTCAAATCTCAATGTACTTTTAATTTGTGTTTCTCTTATGAGTCAGTTCAAAAATCATTTGTGTTTCTTTGTATGTGTGTAAATTATCCTACTTAGATTTTTATTTATCCCATAAGGTCATTACTTTTTTTTAGAAGCTTCTTTTTTTTTTTTTGTATTTTTCTGAAGTTGGAAACAGGGAGGCAGTCAGACAGACTCCCGCATGCGCCCGAACGGGATCCACCTGGCATACCCACCAGGGGGCGATGCTCCACCCATCTGGGGCGTTGCTCTGTTGTGACCAGAGTCATTCTAGCACCTGAGGCAGAGGGCATAGAGCCATCCTCAGTGCTCGGGCCAACTTTGCTCCAATGGAGCTTCAGCAGCGGGAGGGGAACAGAGAGATAGAAAGGAAGGAGAGGGGGATGGGTGGAGAAGCAAATGGGCGCTTCTCCTGTGTGCCCTGGCCAGGAATCAAACCTGGGACTCCTGCATGCCAGGCTGATGCTCTACCACTGAGCCAACCAGCCAGGGCCTAGAAGCTTCTTTTTAATTAAGGATACTAACCACATTAATCCTTTTTGATATAAATTGTATTTTTCCTAGTCTATCTTTTTACTTTTTTTATGATGTTGTTTCCTATTTGTGTAAGGTTTTATGTAATGAGATTTATCAATCTTCCCTTTTATTGTTTCTGGATTTTGAGTCATACATATTTAGAAATTGGTTGTTTTTTTTTCACTTCAAAATTATAAAAAATGGTTTATCTCCACTGTTTTTAGTACTTGTATCATGGTTTGGCTTCTTAAAAGAGCTAGCCATTCAAACTCTCTCCATTTCCTCTATTCCTAATAGTCTCCTTATGAATTTTCAGGCAGATTTTTCTGGCCCTACCTCCAGGCCAGCACCTGAGCCTTAGCCATCAGCTCACCACACCTCAATAGTTCCAAATGTTTGTCATGATCTCACCATTACTGCTTTGCCTTGAATTGTGTTTATTTTTCTCTACTCCTCTTAAGGATAGGATTCTGCTTTGCATCTTGGACTCTCCAGTGTCTTCTGGTATGTTTCTTTTATAGTTAGGTACTCAATGCATGCCTTGGAATGCAGGGGTAAATGAACAGTGGTAATTCCGTTTTTTGAAAAGTGCTTAGAGCATGAAACTGCTTGTTTGAAGTTATTGCCATCATCCAAAATTCTACTCCTCTCCTGCCAAGAACTAGGCCTCTGACCCTGAACCATGAACATTTAGTTTCCTGATGTCCACGCTTAGTTATCCTTAGATGTAGAATGAGATTATCAGGACAAGTAATGTTTCCAAGTCATATAAATCTGCTCTTCTGGGCTTCGTGTTAAACTCTGTCCACCCAGGAAATGCATTTTAGCTCATTTAATAACCTGCGTTTCCTGCCTGAATCTTTGAAAGATTTCTCTTCGTGATTTGGAGCACAAGAACATCTGCCTGGACAAAGCTGGCCCAGGCAAGGGCCGCTGTGCATGGTGACCTGACGGTTCTTAGCAGTAGGCTTTGTTGTGCTCTGGAGGACACACATCTGGTAGCAGCACAGTGATTGCATAGCAGATACATTACTGGTATCTTCAGAACATAGATTCCATCCTCAAATCACTGACTTGACATCTCAGCTCATGATGTAAAGGGAAAAGTCTGACTTTGTCAAGTCCAGGCTCTGTGGCTTGATCTGCAGTGGTTCCAAACCTAGAAGAGCAGTGCGAGGCAGCCCAGCACAGCAGGGCTCTGCCGGGAAAACCAGTCACTCAAGCCAAAGTGCAGGAAAGAGAAGAGCAGGAACTGTCTGCCTCCACAGGGCTGCTGAGGTGCACCCAGTTCATCCTGTGCATATGGAGTGACCCACAGACCCTATGACCTAAGGATTTTTGGAAACATAGTGATAAATATCACTTATTCACTTACTCAGTTGATGAGTATTTGTGGGTTTACTATGTGTTAAACTTTGTTAACCATGGTAAACCCACAAATGAATAAAATTGTTACCCACAAATAAAATTGTAAACTGATAACCCGATAAAGTTGAAGGCTTTAGACCAGTGGTTTCTTAAACTCAGCTGCACATAGGAGCCACCTGGGTAGCTTTTAAATATTCTAGTCTCCCACTCCACAGGATGCCCCTTAATCAGAAAATATTTGGTGGCCATCCAGAACATTACTACTCTCTGAAGCTCTTTAGGTGAACTCAAGTTGGAGACTCTTGGCTTTAGAAAGTACAGTCTGGAGGAGAAACAGAAGAGAGAAAATGAGGCAGCACCTTTGCCAAAATGCCCTGGGCATGCTGGTAGGTAGCACATGGTGGCATGTCCAACTCAGAAATGATGAGACGAAATAATAGCTGAGACCCACAAAAGAAGCAGGAGTTTAGAGATGAAAATGCAGAGTTGAGAAGGGAGGGGTAGGGTTAGACATACAGGAAGAATATTGGGTATAGGGAAATGCTTGATTGAGCTTGAGGGTAAGACTTTAAAAAAGGAAACATCTAGAATATGTGATAGAAGGGAAGTTGGTACCAAAATTAATTTATAAGAAAAAACAGACACAATGCATCCACTTTACCATGGACTTTCTTTCACAGGCTGTACAGCCACTCACAGGGTGTGAAAGGCAGTGCAGCCAGTGAGGAAAACCACATGCACACAGGCCAAAGCTGGACAGGACTCAGGTGATCAGTTCCAGGACTTGAGCATTCCTGCACCTGGTCCCACCAACCTCCCGGGCAAACCTCCTGTCACCATCTTTCCACACTAAAACTCATAGCCAGACTCAACACTTGCCACATTCTTTCAGGTCTCAGGTCCTCATGTGGCATCCTTGTTGCCCAATCAATCCCTCCCCATCATTCTTGATAACCCAGCCCAGTGTCACCTCTATATAAACTCTTCTCTACATACTCTGACATCTCATATGCATGATGTCTCTCTTCCTGGCATGTAATCTACACTTCTTTGTGAACTTTATAATAGGCTCCCTGAGACTAACTCAGACCCCACTCTACCCCCCCTTAGTTCTGAAAGCTGGAATGAAGCAAGTGAATAAATGTGTGAGTGACCACAAGAGCAAGTGAGTGAAAGTAAAAGTTTTGTTATTGTATACATGCTTCCGAAAAACATTTGTTTTGGGAATTGCTGGGCATGGTGTCTATGGTACCTGCAGAATTAATTGTCACCATGGAAGCATCACTGTCTTGATCCCTGGAGGGAGAAGGATGTCTGCCTCAGCTTGGAGAGGATGGAGCAGGGTGGTGACACTGTGGGGTGTCCATCTACATCTGTGCTATCTCAAGGCAGGTAGGCCCAAACACTTGAGGTTTCCTTCCTTGATTTGGAGAAATTCAGATATTCTCATGCATTTTTTTTTATAATTTTATTTTTTTAATGGGGTGACATCAATAAATCAGGATACATATATTCAAAGATAACAAGTCCAGGTTATCTTGTCGTTCAATTATGTTGCATACCCACCACCCTAAGTCAGATTGTCCTCCATCACCCTCTATCTTGTTCTCTCTGTGCCCCTCCCCCTCCCCCTTTCCCTCTCCCATTCCCCCCTCCCCCCCGTAACCACCACACTCTTATCAATGTCTCTTAGTTTCACTATTATGTCCCACCTACGTATGGAATAATACAGTTCCTGCTTTTTTCTGATTTACTTATTTCGCTTCGTATCATGTTATCAAGATCCCACCATTTTGCTGTAAATGTTCCGATGTCATCAATTCTTATGGCTGAGTAGTATTCCATAGTGTATATGTGCCACATCTTCTTTATCCAGTCATCTATTGATGGGCTTTTTGGTTGTTTCCATGTCCTGGCCACTGTGAACAATGCTGCCATAAACATGGGGCTGCATGTGTCTTTACGTATCAATGTTTCTGAGTTTTGGGGATATATACCAGTAGAGGAATTGCTGGGTCATAAGGTAGTTCTATTTTCAGTTTTTTGAGGAACCACCATACTTTCTTCCATAATGGTTGTACTACTTTACATTCCCACCAACAGTGGATGAGGGTTCCTTTTTCTCCACAGCCTCTCCAACATTTGCTATTACCTGACTTGCTAATAACAGCTAATCGAACAGGTGTGAGGTGGTATCTCATTGTCATTTTGATTTGCATTTCTCTAATAGCTAAAGAAGATGAGCATCTTTTCATATATCTGTTGGCCATTTGTATTTCTTCCTGGGAGAAGTGTCTATTCATATCCTCTTCCCATTTTTTTATTGGATTGTTTGTTTGTTTGTTGTTGAGTTTTATGAGTTCTTTGTATATTTTGGATATTAAGCCCTTATCTGAGCTGTTGTTTGAAAATATCATTTCCCATTTAGTTGGCTTTCTGTTTATTTTGTTATCAGTTTCTCTTGCTGAGCAAAAACTTCTTAGTCTGATGTAGTCCCATTCATTAATTTTTGCCTTCACTTCTCTTGCCATTGGAGTCAAATTCATAAAATGCTCTTTAAAACCCAGGTCCATGAGTTGAGTACCTATGTCTTCTTCTAGGTACTTAATTGTTTCAGGTCTTATGTTTAGATCTTTGATCCATTTTGAGTTAATTTTTGTACAGGGGGACAAACTGTAGTTTCATTCTTTTGCATGTGGCTTTCCAGTTTTCTCAGCACCATTTATTGAAGAGGCTTTCTTTTCTCCATTGTGTGTTGTTGGCCCTTTATCAAAAATTATTTGACTATATATATGTGGTTTTATTTCTGGACTTTCTATTCTGTTCCATTGGTCTGAGTGTCTATTTTTCTGCCAATACCATGCTGTTTTGATTGTCGTGGCCCTATAATGGAGTTTGAAGTCAGGTATTGTTATGCCCCCAGCTTCATTCTTTTTCTTTAGGATTGCTTTGGCTATTCGGGGTTTTTTATAGTTTCATATAAATCTGATGATTTTTTGCTCTATTTCTTTAAAAAATGTCATTGGAATTTTGATGGGAATTGCATTAAATTTGTATATTGCTTTGGGTAATATAGCCATCTAGATTATATTTATTCTTCCTAGCCAAGAACAAGGTATATTCTTCCATCTCATTATATCTTTTTCAATTTCCCTTAACAATGGTTTATAGTTTTCATTATATAAGTCCTTTACATTCTTTGTTATGTTTATTCCTAAGTATTTTATTTTTTTTGTTGCAATCGTGAAGGGGATTATTCTTTTGAGTTCCTTCTCAGTTGTTTCATTGTTGGCATATAGAAAGGCTATTGACTTCTGTATGTTAATTTTGTATCCTGCGACCTTACTGTATTGGCTTATTGTTTCTAGTAGTCTTTTTGTGGATTCTTTGGGGTTTTCGATGTATAGGATCATATCATCTGCAAAAAGTGATACCTTTACTTCTTCTTTTCCGATATGGATGCCTTTTATTTCTTTGTCTTGTCTGATTGCTCTGGCTAGAACCTCTAGTACCACATTAAATAAGAGTGGAGAGAGTGGACAACCCTGTCTTGTTCCTGATTTAAGGGGGAAAGCCTTCAGTTTAGTGCCATTTAATATGATGTTAGCTGATGGTTTATCATATATGGCCTTTATCATGTTGAGATATTTTCCTTCTATACCCATTTTGTTGAGAGTCTTAAACATAAAATTGTGTTGTATTTTATCGAAAGCCTTTTCTGCATCTATTGATAAGATCATGTGGTTTTTGTTCTTTGTTTTGTTGATATGGTGTATTACATTAACCGTTTTACGTATGTTGAACCATCCTTGAGATTCTGGGATGAATCCCACTTGATCATGATGTATTATTTTTTTAATATGTTGTTGTATTCGATTTGCTAGTATTTTGTTTAGTATTTTAGCATCTGTATTCATTAGAGATATTGGTCTGTAGTTTTCTTTCTTTGTGCCATCCTTGCCTGGTTTTGGTATGAGGGTTATGTTGGCCTCATAAAATGTGTTTGGAAGTATTGCTTCTTCTTCAATTTTTTGGAAGACTTTGAGTAGAATAGGAACCAAGTCTTCTTTGAATGTTTGATAAAATTTGCTGGTATAGCCGTCAGGGCCTGGACTTTTATTTTTGGGGAGGTTTTTAATGGTTTTTTCTATTTCTTCTCTACTGATAGGTCTGTTTAGGCTTTCTGCTTCTTCTTGACTCAGTCTAGGAAGGTTGTATTGTTCTAGGAATTTATCCATTTCTTCTAGCTTGTTGAATTTAGTGGCATAAAGTTTTTCATAGTATTCTACAATAATTCTTTGTATATCTACGGTGTCCGTGGTGATTTCTCCTCTTTCATTTTGGATTTTGTTTATATGAGTTCTTTCTCTTTTTTCCTTGGTAAGTCTTGCCAAGGGTTTGTCAATTTTGTTGATCTTTTCAAAGAACCAGCTCCTTGTTCTATTAATTTTTTCTATAGTTTTTCTGTTCTCTAATTCATTTATTTCTGCTCTGAGTTTTATTATCTCCTTTCTTCGGCTGGTTTTGGGTTGTCTTTGTTCTTCTTTTTCTAGTTCCTTAAGGTGGGAAGTTAAGTGGTTCACTTGGGCTCTCTCTTGTTTGTTCATATATGCCTGAAGCGATATGAACTTCCCTCTTATCACTGCTTTTGCTGCATCCCATAGATTCTGATATGTCGTATTGTCATTTTCATTAGTCTGTATATATCTTTTGATCTCTGCACTTATTTCTTCTTTGACCCATTCATTTTTTAAAAGTATGTTGTTTAGTTTCCACATTTTTGTGGGATTTTTTTCCTCTTTTTTGCTGTTGAATTCTAGTTTCAAGGCTTTATGATCAGAAAATATGCTTGGTACAACTTCAATTTTTCTGAATTTGCTGATGTTGTTTTTGTGGCCCAACATATGGTCAATTCTTGAGAATGATCCATGTACACTGGAGAAAAATGTATACTCAGTCACTTTGGGATGAAATGTCCTGTAGATGTCTATCATATCCAGGTGCTCTAGTGTTTTGTTTAAGGCCACTATGTCTTTGTTGATTCTCTGTTTGGATGACCGATCTAGAGCCGTCAGCCATGTATTGAGGTATCCAAGTATGATTGTATTTTTGTCAGTTTTTGTTTTAAGATCAATAAGTATTATTGATCTTATATATTTTGGTGCTCCTTGATTTGGTGCACATATATTAAGAATTGTTATGTCTTCTTGATTCAGTGTCCCCTTAGCCATTATGAAATGGCCATTTTTGTCTCTGAGTACTTTTCCTGTCTTGTAGTCAGCATTATCAGATATGAGTATTGTTACACCTGCTTTTTTTTGGATGTTATTTGCTTGGAGTATTGTTTTCCAGCCTTTCACTTTGAATTTGTTTTTATCCTTGTTACTTAGATGAGTTTCCTGTAGGCAGCGTACAGTTGGATTTTCTTTTTTAATCCATTCTGCTACTCTGTGCCTTTTTATTGATGATTTTTTTTTTGTTATGATTCTTTGATTTTTATTACAAGAAAAGAAAGCATGACAACTATGTGAACAACTGAGTGCTACTTGTTTGCAAAACAAACCCAAGAGATTTAAATATTTATGTAAACAAGAACTGTGTTTTCTTTTTTTTTTTTTTTTTTTTTTTATAATTTTATTTTTTTAATGGGGTGACATCAATAAATCAGGATACATATATTCAAAGATAACAAGTCCAGGTTATCTTGTCGTTCAATTATGTTGCATACCCAGCACCCAAAGTCAGATTGTCCTCTGTCACCTTCTATCTTGTTTTCTTTGTGCCCCTCCCACCCCCTATCCCTCTCCCATTCCCCCCTCCCCCCCGTAACCACCACACTCTTATCAATGTCTCTTAGTTTCACTATTATGTCCCACCTACGTATGGAATAATACAGTTCCTGTTTTTTTCTGATTTACTTATTTCACTTCGTATCATGTTATCAAGATCCCACCATTTTGCTGTAAATGTTCCGATGTCATCATTTCTTATGGCTGAGTAGTATTCCATAGTGTATATGTGCCACATCTTCTTTATCCAGTCATCTATTGATGGGCTTTTTGGTTGTTTCCATGTCCTGGCCACTGTGAACAATGCTGCAATAAACATGGGGCTGCATGTGTCTTTACGTATCAATGTTTCTGAGTTTTGGGGATATATACCCAGTAGAGGGATTGCTGGGTCATAAGGTAGTTCTATTTTCAGTTTTTTGAGGAACCACCATACTTTCTTCCATAATGGTTGTACTACTTTACATTCCCACCAACAGTGTATGAGGGTTCCTTTTTCTCCACAGCCTCTCCAACATTTGCTATTACCTGACTTGCTAATAACAGCTAATCGAACAGGTGTGAGGTGGTATCTCATTGCCGTTTTGATTTGCATTTCTCTAATAGCTAAAGAAGATGAGCATCTTTTCATATATCTGTTGGCCATTTGTATTTCTTCCTGTGAGAAGTGTCTATTCATATCCTCTTCCCATTTTTTTATTGGATTGTTTGTTTGTTTGTTGTTGAGTTTTATGAGTTCTTTGTATATTTTGGATATTAGGCCCTTATCTGAGCTGTTGTTTGAAAATATCATTTCCCATTTAGTTGGCTTTCTGTTTATTTTGTTATCAGTTTCCCTTGCTGAGCAAAAACTTCTTAGTCTGATGTAGTCCCATTCATTAATTTTTGCCTTCACTTCTCTTGCCATTGGAGTCAAATTCATAAAATGCTCTTTAAAACCCAGGTCCATGAGTTGAGTACCTATGTCTTCTTCTATGTACTTAATTGTTTCAGGTCTTATGTTTAGATCTTTGATCCATTTTGAGTTAATTTTTGTACAGGGGGAGAGACTGTAGTCCAGTTTCATTCTTTTGCATGTGGCTTTCCAGTTTTCCCAGCACCATTTATTGAAGAGGCTTTCTTTTCTCCATTGTGTGTTCTTGGCCCCTTTATCAAAAATTATTTGACTATATATATGTGGTTTATTTCTGGACTTTCTATTCTGTTCCATTGGTCTGAGTGTCTATTTTTCTGCCAATACCATGCTGTTTTGATTGTCGTGGCCCTATAATAGAGTTTGAAGTCAGGTATTGTTATGCCCCCAGCTTCATTCTTTTTCTTTAGGATTGCTTTGGCTATTCGGGGTTTTTTATAGTTCCATATAAATCTGATGATTTTTTGCTCTATTTCTTTAAAAAATGTCATTGGAATTTTGATGGGAATTGCATTAAATTTGTATATTGCTTTGGGTAATATAGCCATCTTGATTATATTTATTCTTCCTAGCCAAGAACAAGGTATATTCTTCCATCTCATTATATCTTTTTCGATTTCCCTTAACAATGGTTTATAGTTTTCATTATATAAGTCCTTTACATTCTTTGTTATGTTTATTCCTAAGTATTTTATTTTTTTTGTTGCAATCGTGAAGGGGATTATTCTTTTGAGTTCCTTCTCAGTTGTTTCATTGTTGGCATATAGAAAGGCTATTGACTTCTGTATGTTAATTTTGTATCCTGCGACCTTACTGTATTGGCTTATTGTTTCTAGTAGTCTTTTTGTGGATTCTTTGGGGTTTTCGATGTATAGGATCATATCATCTGCAAAAAGTGATACCTTTACTTCTTCTTTTCCGATATGGATGCCTTTTATTTCTTTGTCTTGTCTGATTGCTCTGGCTAGAACCTCTAGTACCACATTAAATAAGAGTGGAGAGAGTGGACAACCCTGTCTTGTTCCTGATTTAAGGGGGAAAGCCTTCAGTTTAGTGCCATTTAATATGATGTTAGCTGATGGTTTATCATATATGGCCTTTATCATGTTGAGATATTTTCCTTCTATACCCATTTTGTTGAGAGTCTTAAACATAAAATTGTGTTGTATTTTATCGAAAGCCTTTTCTGCGTCTATTGATAAGATCATGTGGTTTTTGTTCTTTGTTTTGTTGATATGGTGTATTACATTAACCGTTTTACGTATGTTGAACCATCCTTGAGATTCTGGGATGAATCCCACTTGATCATGATGTATTATTTTTTTAATATGTTGTTGTATTCGATTTGCTAGTATTTTGTTTAGTATTTTAGCATCTGTATTCATTAGAGATATTGGTCTGTAGTTTTCTTTTTTTTTTGCCATCCTTGCCTGGTTTTGGTATGAGGGTTATGTTGGCCTCATAAAATGTGTTTGGAAGTATTGCTTTTTCTTCAATTTTTTGGAAGACTTTGAGTAGAATAGGAACCAAGTCTTCTTTGAATGTTTGATAAAATTCGCTGGTATAGCCGTCAGGGCCTGGACTTTTATTTTTGGGGAGGTTTTTAATGGTTTTTTCTATTTCTTCTCTACTGATAGGTCTGTTTAGGCTTTCTGCTTCTTCTTGACTCAGTCTAGGAAGGTTGTATTGTGCTAGGAATTTATCCATTTCTTCTAGCTTGTTGAATTTAGTGGCATAAAGTTTTTCATAGTATTCTACAATAATTCTTTGTATATCTACGGTGTCCGTGGTGATTTCTCCTCTTTCATTTTGGATTTTGTTTATATGAGTTCTTTCTCTTTTTTCCTTGGTAAGTCTTGCCAAGGGTTTGTCAATTTTGTTGATCTTTTCAAAGAACCAGCTCCTTGTTCTAGTAATTTTTTCTATAGTTTTTCTGTTCTCTAATTCATTTATTTCTGCTCTGATTTTTATTATCTCCTTTCTTTGGCTGGTTTTGGGTTGTCTTTGTTCTTCTTTTTCTAGTTCCTTAAGGTGGGAAGTTAAGTGGTTCACTTGGGCTCTCTCTTGTTTGTTCATATATGCCTGAAGCGATATGAACTTCCCTCTTATCACTGCTTTTGCTGCATCCCATAGATTCTGATATGTCGTATTGTCATTTTCATTAGTCTGTATATATCTTTTGATCTCTGCACTTATTTCTTCTTTGACCCATTCATTTTTTAAAAGTATGTTGTTTAGTTTCCACATTTTTGTGGGATTTTTTTCCTCTTTTTTGCTGTTGAATTCTAGTTTCAAGGCTTTATGATCAGAAAATATGCTTGGTACAACTTCAATTTTTCTGAATTTGCTGATGTTGTTTTTGTGGCCCAACATATGGTCAATTCTTGAGAATGATCCATGTACACTGGAGAAAAATGTATACTCAGTCACTTTGGGATGAAATGTCCTGTAGATGTCTATCATATCCAGGTGCTCTAGTGTTTTGTTTAAGGCCACTATGTCTTTGTTGATTCTCTGTTTGGATGACCGATCTAGAGCCGTCAGCCATGTATTGAGGTATCCAAGTATGATTGTATTTTTGTCAGTTTTTGTTTTAAGATCAATAAGTATTATTGATCTTATATATTTTGGTGCTCCTTGATTTGGTGCACATATATTAAGAATTGTTATGTCTTCTTGATTCAGTGTCCCCTTAGCCATTATGAAATGGCCATTTTTGTCTCTGAGTACTTTTCCTGTCTTGTAGTCAGCATTATCAGATATGAGTATTGTTACACCTGCTTTTTTTTTGGATGTTATTTGCTTGGAGTATTGTTTTCCAGCCTTTCACTTTGAATTTGTTTTTATCCTTGTTACTTAGATGAGTTTCCTGTAGGCAGCGTACAGTTGGATTTTCTTTTTTAATCCATTCTGCTACTCTGTGCCTTTTTATTGATGATTTTTTTTTTGTTATGATTCTTTGATTTTTATTACAAGAAAAGAAAGCATGACAACTATGTGAACAACTGAGTGCTACTTGTTTGCAAAACAAACCCAAGAGATTTAAATATTTATGTAAACAAGAACTGTGTTTTATTTTTTTTTTTTTTTTTTTTTTTTTTATAATTTTATTTTTTTAATGGGGTGACATCAATAAATCAGGATACATATATTCAAAGATAACAAGTCCAGGTTATCTTGTCGTTCAATTATGTTGCATACCCAGCACCCAAAGTCAGATTGTCCTCTGTCACCTTCTATCTTGTTTTCTTTGTGCCCCTCCCACCCCCTATCCCTCTCCCATTCCCCCCTCCCCCCCGTAACCACCACACTCTTATCAATGTCTCTTAGTTTCACTATTATGTCCCACCTACGTATGGAATAATACAGTTCCTGTTTTTTTCTGATTTACTTATTTCACTTCGTATCATGTTATCAAGATCCCACCATTTTGCTGTAAATGTTCCGATGTCATCATTTCTTATGGCTGAGTAGTATTCCATAGTGTATATGTGCCACATCTTCTTTATCCAGTCATCTATTGATGGGCTTTTTGGTTGTTTCCATGTCCTGGCCACTGTGAACAATGCTGCAATAAACATGGGGCTGCATGTGTCTTTACGTATCAATGTTTCTGAGTTTTGGGGATATATACCCAGTAGAGGGATTGCTGGGTCATAAGGTAGTTCTATTTTCAGTTTTTTGAGGAACCACCATACTTTCTTCCATAATGGTTGTACTACTTTACATTCCCACCAACAGTGTATGAGGGTTCCTTTTTCTCCACAGCCTCTCCAACATTTGCTATTACCTGACTTGCTAATAACAGCTAATCGAACAGGTGTGAGGTGGTATCTCATTGCCGTTTTGATTTGCATTTCTCTAATAGCTAAAGAAGATGAGCATCTTTTCATATATCTGTTGGCCATTTGTATTTCTTCCTGTGAGAAGTGTCTATTCATATCCTCTTCCCATTTTTTTATTGGATTGTTTGTTTGTTTGTTGTTGAGTTTTATGAGTTCTTTGTATATTTTGGATATTAGGCCCTTATCTGAGCTGTTGTTTGAAAATATCATTTCCCATTTAGTTGGCTTTCTGTTTATTTTGTTATCAGTTTCCCTTGCTGAGCAAAAACTTCTTAGTCTGATGTAGTCCCATTCATTAATTTTTGCCTTCACTTCTCTTGCCATTGGAGTCAAATTCATAAAATGCTCTTTAAAACCCAGGTCCATGAGTTGAGTACCTATGTCTTCTTCTATGTACTTAATTGTTTCAGGTCTTATGTTTAGATCTTTGATCCATTTTGAGTTAATTTTTGTACAGGGGGAGAGACTGTAGTCCAGTTTCATTCTTTTGCATGTGGCTTTCCAGTTTTCCCAGCACCATTTATTGAAGAGGCTTTCTTTTCTCCATTGTGTGTTCTTGGCCCCTTTATCAAAAATTATTTGACTATATATATGTGGTTTATTTCTGGACTTTCTATTCTGTTCCATTGGTCTGAGTGTCTATTTTTCTGCCAATACCATGCTGTTTTGATTGTCGTGGCCCTATAATAGAGTTTGAAGTCAGGTATTGTTATGCCCCCAGCTTCATTCTTTTTCTTTAGGATTGCTTTGGCTATTCGGGGTTTTTTATAGTTCCATATAAATCTGATGATTTTTTGCTCTATTTCTTTAAAAAATGTCATTGGAATTTTGATGGGAATTGCATTAAATTTGTATATTGCTTTGGGTAATATAGCCATCTTGATTATATTTATTCTTCCTAGCCAAGAACAAGGTATATTCTTCCATCTCATTATATCTTTTTCGATTTCCCTTAACAATGGTTTATAGTTTTCATTATATAAGTCCTTTACATTCTTTGTTATGTTTATTCCTAAGTATTTTATTTTTTTTGTTGCAATCGTGAAGGGGATTATTCTTTTGAGTTCCTTCTCAGTTGTTTCATTGTTGGCATATAGAAAGGCTATTGACTTCTGTATGTTAATTTTGTATCCTGCGACCTTACTGTATTGGCTTATTGTTTCTAGTAGTCTTTTTGTGGATTCTTTGGGGTTTTCGATGTATAGGATCATATCATCTGCAAAAAGTGATACCTTTACTTCTTCTTTTCCGATATGGATGCCTTTTATTTCTTTGTCTTGTCTGATTGCTCTGGCTAGAACCTCTAGTACCACATTAAATAAGAGTGGAGAGAGTGGACAACCCTGTCTTGTTCCTGATTTAAGGGGGAAAGCCTTCAGTTTAGTGCCATTTAATATGATGTTAGCTGATGGTTTATCATATATGGCCTTTATCATGTTGAGATATTTTCCTTCTATACCCATTTTGTTGAGAGTCTTAAACATAAAATTGTGTTGTATTTTATCGAAAGCCTTTTCTGCGTCTATTGATAAGATCATGTGGTTTTTGTTCTTTGTTTTGTTGATATGGTGTATTACATTAACCGTTTTACGTATGTTGAACCATCCTTGAGATTCTGGGATGAATCCCACTTGATCATGATGTATTATTTTTTTAATATGTTGTTGTATTCGATTTGCTAGTATTTTGTTTAGTATTTTAGCATCTGTATTCATTAGAGATATTGGTCTGTAGTTTTCTTTTTTTTTTGCCATCCTTGCCTGGTTTTGGTATGAGGGTTATGTTGGCCTCATAAAATGTGTTTGGAAGTATTGCTTTTTCTTCAATTTTTTGGAAGACTTTGAGTAGAATAGGAACCAAGTCTTCTTTGAATGTTTGATAAAATTCGCTGGTATAGCCGTCAGGGCCTGGACTTTTATTTTTGGGGAGGTTTTTAATGGTTTTTTCTATTTCTTCTCTACTGATAGGTCTGTTTAGGCTTTCTGCTTCTTCTTGACTCAGTCTAGGAAGGTTGTATTGTGCTAGGAATTTATCCATTTCTTCTAGCTTGTTGAATTTAGTGGCATAAAGTTTTTCATAGTATTCTACAATAATTCTTTGTATATCTACGGTGTCCGTGGTGATTTCTCCTCTTTCATTTTGGATTTTGTTTATATGAGTTCTTTCTCTTTTTTCCTTGGTAAGTCTTGCCAAGGGTTTGTCAATTTTGTTGATCTTTTCAAAGAACCAGCTCCTTGTTCTAGTAATTTTTTCTATAGTTTTTCTGTTCTCTAATTCATTTATTTCTGCTCTGATTTTTATTATCTCCTTTCTTTGGCTGGTTTTGGGTTGTCTTTGTTCTTCTTTTTCTAGTTCCTTAAGGTGGGAAGTTAAGTGGTTCACTTGGGCTCTCTCTTGTTTGTTCATATATGCCTGAAGCGATATGAACTTCCCTCTTATCACTGCTTTTGCTGCATCCCATAGATTCTGATATGTCGTATTGTCATTTTCATTAGTCTGTATATATCTTTTGATCTCTGCACTTATTTCTTCTTTGACCCATTCATTTTTTAAAAGTATGTTGTTTAGTTTCCACATTTTTGTGGGATTTTTTTCCTCTTTTTTGCTGTTGAATTCTAGTTTCAAGGCTTTATGATCAGAAAATATGCTTGGTACAACTTCAATTTTTCTGAATTTGCTGATGTTGTTTTTGTGGCCCAACATATGGTCAATTCTTGAGAATGATCCATGTACACTGGAGAAAAATGTATACTCAGTCACTTTGGGATGAAATGTCCTGTAGATGTCTATCATATCCAGGTGCTCTAGTGTTTTGTTTAAGGCCACTATGTCTTTGTTGATTCTCTGTTTGGATGACCGATCTAGAGCCGTCAGCGGTGTATTGAGGTCTCCAAGTATGATTGTATTTTTGTCAGTTTTTGTTTTAAGATCAATAAGTAGCTGTCTTATATATTTTGGTGCTCCTTGGTTTGGTGCATATATATTAAGAATTGTTATGTCTTCTTGATTCAGTGTCCCCTTAGCCATTATGAAATGGCCATTTTTGTCTCTAAGTACTTTTCCTGTCTTGTAGTCAGCATTATCCGATATGAGTATTGCTACACCTGCTTTTTTTTGGATGTTATTTGCTTGGAGTATTGTTTTCCAGCCTTTCACTTTGAATTTGTTTTTATCCTTGTTACTTAGATGAGTTTCCTGTAGGCAGCATACAGTTGGATTTTCTTTTTTAATCCATTCTGCTACTCTGTGCCTTTTTATTGGTGAGTTTAATCCATTTACATTTAGTGTAATTATTGATACTTGTGAGTTCCCTATTGCCATTTTATATCTTGCTTTCTGTTAGTTTTGTGTCTTGTTTGATCCTTTTCTTTCGTTTTTCTATCTTTTGTTTTTATTTGGTTGTATTCCATACATCTTTCCTCTGTTGCTATCTTTTTTATCTCATGTGCTTCTGTGGTGGTTTTTTCAATGGTGGTTACCTTTGAGTAATGAAAAGGGTCCCTACCCTGTTCATTGTAGCGAACTATTTTGTGAGTACTTTTGCACTCCATCGTCCTTTGCTACTGTTAATCTCCATCTTCTCCCTCCCCCCTTTCTTTTATTTGTTGTCACAGTTTAAATTTGGTTTTATTGTGTTCTTCTTGGAGCTTTTGCTTGTGGCTCTGTTTTTTTTTTTTTGTTCTTTGTATCTGATTGGAGAACCCCCTTTAGTAATTCCTGGAGTGGGGGTTTTCTGATGATAAATTCCCTCATCTTTTCTGTATCTGTGAATGTTTTTATTTCTCCTTCATATTTGAAGGATAGCTTTGATGGGTATAGTATTCTTGGCTGAAAGTTCCTCTCTTTCAGGACTTTAAATATTGGGGTCCACTCTCTTCTAGCTTGTAGAGTTTCTGCTGAGAAATCTGATGATAATCTAATGGGCCTTCCTTTATATGTTGTATTCTTCTTTTCCCTGACTGCCTTGAGAATTTTTTCTTTGCTGTTGGTTTGTGTCAATTTCATTATGATATGCCTTGGAGTAGGTTTGTTGGGGTTAAGAAAACTCGGAGTTCTGTTTGCTTCTTGAACTTGAGGCTTTAGTTCTTTCCACAGGCTTGGGAAGTTCTCATCTATTATTTGTTTGAGTATGTTCTCCATTCCATTTTATCTCTCTTCTCTCTCTGATATACCTATTATTCTTATGTTATTCTTTTTGATGGAGTCAGATAATTCTTGTAGCGCTATCTCTTTTTTAATTTTTGAGTCTCTTTCTTCTTCTCTCTGTTGTGCCTCAAGTTGCTTGTCTTCTATTTCACTAATCCTCTCTTCTATCTGACCTGTTCTATTAGCTAAGCTTGTTATTTCGTTTTTCAGCTCGTGAATTGAGTTTTTCATCTCTGTTTGATTTGTTTTTATAGTTTCAATTTCCTTGGACATATATTCTTTGTGTTCATTGAGTTTTTTTCTGAGCTCCCTAAATTGCCTTTCTGTGTTTTCTTGTATATCTCGGAGGATTTTTAGGATTTCTATCTTGAATTCTCTGTCATTTAGCTCCAAGGTTTCCAATATATTAAATTTTTTCTCCATAGATTTTTCCTCATCTAGCTGTGTTACCTCTCTTTCTTTTGTATACATGATATTCGATTTTCTCTTCCTTAATGGCATCTGAGGGTGGTTTTGTTGATAGTATTAATGAGATTTAATAAAGAATAAAAAGTTAAAAAAAATAAAAATAAAAAAATAAAAAATCGAAAAGAGTTGTTTTTTTTTTAAAAAAAATTAATAATGAAATAAAGAAAAATAAAATAAAAATTAAAAAAAGGAAATTATTCCCCCCCTCCTTTTTTCCTCTCCTCTCCTCTCCCCTCTTTTTTGAGAAAATCTTGTGGTAGACTGTGAATTATAACAAACAATGCCTGTGATGGAGGGCCTGAATTGGGGAAAAGTAATAAAGGGGCAAAAAAAAAAAAAAAAAAGGAAAAAAAAAAGAAAAAAAAAAGAGCGTATGTACCCACAAAAAGCAAATAAGGAAAAAATTTGGGTCAAGAATGAAATGATTTGCTTTTAGGTGTTGATTGTCTAAGAGTTATGATGAGAGGAATAAGAGGAAAACGGAAAAATGGGGGGACAAGTTAAAAAATTACTATTGTATTTAGTGGAACAAGAACTAGATAATATGGAGAGCCAGGGATGAGAGCACTGCTAGTGAGTTAAAAAGGTGAAGTAAAAACCCCCCAAAATGCCACAAACATAGGTTTGAGTCCCAGATAAGATAATTTGTTTGTTATTGAGCTTTGAATGAAAGGAGATGTAAAGGAGAATGGAAGAAACTAATATAGAGGGAGAAAAGAAAGAGAGAGAGAGAGAAAAAAAGAGGTAACCACTAAAAGAAGAAAAAAGAAAGGAGAGAGAGAGAGAGAGTTAAGGGTTTTGGAGTGCAACCCTCATAGAGAGAAAGGAAGAGAAGAGAAAAGATAATGGGAGATGTAACACTTATAGGTAGTGTAGTTCAAGGAGAGGAGAGATTAAGACCGGTAGAGAGTTAATCGGCCAAATTGGAGGAGGAAAAAAAAGTATCAAGAATGAAGATAAGAGAAACAAACGAACAAATATAAGAAAATGGGATAGGTTATAAAGTCTGCAGATTATTCTTGATTTTGAGAGGTTATCTTCTTGCTTTTTCTTTTCTCTCCCTCTTCCTGGTCGGTGACTCTGTACCCCGGGTTCTGCCCCTTTGGCATGCTCAGGTAGAGGTTTGCAGTTGATAAGTCTCTATGGCAATGTCATGTATTGTGCTTTAGTCTCGTTGGCAGTCGAAGCTCAATAGCATTTATAGGCTCCGACAGTGAGAGAGTCCGTGTTCCTGGAGCCTTTCTCCTAGTCTTTTCTTCCTTAATTAGTAGCCTGATAATCCAGCTATGGGGTTGCTGCTGCCTCTGCCTGGATAGTAAGAGGGTCAATGAGCTGGCAACTCCCCACTCTATTTCCACTCAGCACAGAGCTCTGGGTAAGGCTCAGTCAGTCAGAGCTGCTAGCATAATCAGGCGGGCTTTCTGCCCACTCAAAGACCTCTGACTCTGCCACTCTGTCCGGTAACACAAGCGGGCACCCACTTCTGGGGCGCTTGGAGGAAACTCTCACTCACTGTCTGCGACCAGGATATCTGGCCAGCAGTCTCACGCTCTGAGTGAAACCCCCAACCGCAGGGAAAAGTTGTAGCATTGGAATTGAGTCTCACTCCGTCCCCGTGCGCAGCTTTTGCAAGGCGCTGAGGCGGCTCGAGATTCCGCTTTGGCCCACACAAAGGCCCCTGACTCTGCCCCTCTTTGCAATAACACGGGCACACACTGCCGAGGCACTCGGAGGAATTGCTCACTCCTTATCTGCGCGCGCAAACCAGGATATGAGCCCGGCCGCGGTTCCCTCTGAGTGAAACACCCTCCAGCATGGAAAATCTCCGCCGTTGGAATTGAGTCTTGCTCCGTCCCCGTGCGCGGCTTTTGCAAGGTGCTGAGGCAGCTCGAGATTCCACTTTGGCCCACACAAAGGCCCCTGACTCTGCCCCTCTGTGCGATAACATGGGCCCGCACTGCCGAGGCACTCGGAGGAATTGCTCACTCCTTATCTACGTGCGCAAACCAGGATATGAGGCCGGCCGCGGTTCCCTCTGAGTGAAACACCCTCCAGCACGGAAAATCTCCACCATTGGAATTAGTTCTCACTCCCTCCCGTGCGTGGCTTTCCCAGGAAGAAATTCTCGCCCACCAACTGCGCACCGACCAGGAGACCGGGTAAAATGGCCGCTCCGCTTGTCTTTCTTTGTTTGGGTTTGGCGCGAGTGTTAGCTTGTATTGCCCGGGTTGCCACAGGATCAGATTTTCCTCGGCTTGGATCTCCGTGCCACAGCCTGGTTCGGCCGTTTTTGCCGCGGCGGCCTGGATCTATTCACCCCCTTTGCCCGCCTCAGTTTCTATATTCACAGTTACCAGAGAAAGCCGCCCTGTTTAGGTTAGTGAGGAAGGAGGAGCATTTCTTACTCCCTATTTCCTTCGGGGTTTGGTTATATATTTAGCCAATTTTTCACTCAATCATACCTTTGGGTGTATTGCGAAGCATCTGGAAGCTCCAAGTATAGGTTTTTCTGTTTCTGGTTGAAGATCTTGTTGAGTTTTGGGGGAGATTTATCAGTATCGCTTCCTACCCCGCCATTACTCTGACGTCATCCTCTCATGCATTTTTAATATTTTATTTTTAATATTTTTATTTTTTTTTCTGAGAAAAAAATCTATAGACCTTGTTGTCCTCCTCAGAGCTGTGAGGTCAGCAGTGTCAATAGCCAACACTCCCTTGCTGGCTTCACAGGGACATTGGGGGTCCCCAAGCTTCATGATCTCCCCACCTTTACTGGTTGACATGATATGTGGGCCCTGACTTAGTTTCAGCACCTTGAAAGAGACATAGAACACAGAACCAACAAGAGGTCCTGGAATAGCGGGAAGAGTGCAAACTGGGCCAGGCATGGTGCTGGAAGGGTAGGCTTTCTTCATGGGACAACACAGAGGCTAGAGCTTGTGCTGGGTGGCCTTAGGCCAATCACTCTACCACTCTGAGATTTGGTGTATTTTCCATTGTAAAAGCGATACTATTTCTCCTAATACTAGCATAAATCCCTGCTCTATTTCCTCCCAGGATTGTGACAGAAGAAAATTAATGTGAAATAAGATGCTTTTCTTAGACAAGGAAGAGCTCTGAAAATATCAGTCATTCTTAGTCAGAAATGACAAAACAATTATGAAAATGCAGTTTGGCCTAAATGTCAGATTCTGGAACTCTCTTTCTAAAGCTTCAGTTTAAAGCAGATGGGAAATACAATTGTGGTCAAGAATAACCACAGAAATGGAGAGACCATGTTTTCCCACTCATTTCTGAGTGCCTGTTGGTGATCTGCAGCCCTCCTGTCCATTCTGAACGTAAACATGCATTGCTCTTGTATGTATCCTGTTAGCAAATTTAGAAGTTCATTTCATTCTGATGATGATTATTCCTTTACTAATCTTGTTAGGTCTGATGTTTTTCCTTCATGAGAGGAGTGGAGGAGCCAGCTGCTGTGCAGATGCCCTGAGCACATCTGTGTTCAGTCCATTCATTAGGAGTTGAAGTACTGTGAACTCCAGGAGCCCCTTAATACTCTAACAACAAGCCAGCTTCTGTTAGTGTGATGCTGTCAGCAGATTCTAAGGTGATATTCTCAGAAAAGGAGATGTGGAGGATCTTGAGAGAACCCAAGCTTTGCTGTGCACCATTGTTTACTTAGACAGGGACCCTGCAAAAAATCTTTGCCTAAGACCCCATACAACCTGGGAAGCCCTCCAGAATACCTGTGGGAAGCTCTCCATGCTGACCAGCCTGCGGCTCAGAAGCACAGTCCAAGATGACCCCTTGCTGTGTCCTGAGGGAAGAATGATCCTTTTTGACTTCCCAGGGAGAGGGTCCCACAGGG
Source organism: Saccopteryx bilineata (assembly GCF_036850765.1). Classification (NCBI taxonomy): domain Eukaryota; kingdom Metazoa; phylum Chordata; class Mammalia; order Chiroptera; family Emballonuridae; genus Saccopteryx; species Saccopteryx bilineata. The sequence continues at coordinate 96,041,917 of NC_089498.1, forward strand.
AGCATTTAAATACCTCACCACAGACACTGGTTTCCAGAGGGCTGTCCTCCAGGGTGACACTTCTCTGGGGAGAGTTTATCATTTCATCTTTTCTCAGATCACACTGTGCCTGTAGCTCTGCAACTTACACTTTTCTTAACAAAGTGTACTGGGAGAAATTCACATTACACACACGGTGTTCTGAAGTAAGTGTGTGTCAGAAGCCATTCCATCATGTTCTTGTCAATAAACAGCTGTTTGAGTTTGTAAACAATACAATAAGAAATGTTCCTGTTGTACAGTCACTTTCTGGGAGAGTTAATGGAACCTACATTTCTCAGAAGAGGATGAGGTTGAATCCATTGGGGTGGGGAGAGGGGAAAAGGAAGAGTTGAGTGGAAAAGTGCTGGCTAGGTTTGGTGGGGATTAGCAGTTGTTGATGGACAGCAAAGGCAAGTTGAAGGGCTTCTGAAACACACTCCTAGAATAGTCCTCATCCCTGGCAGAACTGTAGTGCTGGGCAAGGCAAGGTTGGCAGATGGGTTGTAGCTCCTGATTTGAACCAACCCTCAGTCTTGAACTGGCTCCTCTGAGGTTTGAGGAGCCCCTCCACCCCTTCAAGCCCAGCACACCCTCATTTTTTTCTCTAAGAAGCAGGCAGGCAAGTGTTTTAAGTTCTCAGTGTCTGGGCCCAGGCTAGCAGCCTCAGCATTTTCTGAGAACTTGTTGGAAGTGCATATTCACGAGTACCCCCAGATCTGCTGAATCTGGCTCTTTGGGGATAAGACTGGGCCAAGAGTTCTTTAATAAGCCTTCCAGAAGGCCCAGGTGCACACTAATGTTAGGATTGCTGCTGGCTATCACTGGCACCAGCGAAATCTCTGCTGCACACTCCTGAGGATGTTATGATCAGTTCTTGCTGCGGACACCTTCTCTTTATTCCATGTCTTATTGAAGGTTCATCAAACACTGCTCAGATCCATTTCTCAGTAGTGACCACAAAATTTGCAGGAAGGTATCCTTGTTCCCAGCTGGATCCCCTGAAGTTAAGCAACTTCCCAAGATACAACAGTGAGTTAGAAAGCATGTGAATGGACCTACACCCTGGCTGATGGTCCCAGCTCACAGGGGCACTAAGGACAGCTGGGTTCCAAGCCCCAGCTTCGGTCACATGGCCCAGCCTACCCTGAACATTACCTGCTCAGTGGGCTAAGATGGCAGAGGCCTTAATCCCTTTCCTCATTTCACTGTGTATTTGTAAAGAAACTTATACCTCTCCAAATAAGTCTCAGTGTTACATATACTAAATCTATAATAATATACTTATAGATATTTTGAAGGGATAATTCTGAATGAGTTTAAGTTAAGCTCCCTTTTCTCTCTCCTCAGTTGTGTTGCCAGCCCACATGTGGTTGGCACATTGAGTAGCCAGGGTCAGAGTAGGGCCTGGAGGGCTGGGTCATCTCCAGGTATGGGACAGTGTGGAGGCATGATGTCCATCACCATGGTCACTGGCTATGCTGTCAGTATGGGCTGCTCCTTTCCCAGAACTGTCAGGCTGGGCCAAGGCAGCCTAGTGGAGATGTCCCTAGATTCTGCATTTCCATGGTCAAACCTCCTGGTGTGACGAGGTTGAGGGAGAAGATGGCAGTTTACACAGAGCCCCCTGTCTTTCAACATTCCCTCCCTACTTTTGTCTGTGCATCTAGAACTAGGTGTATAGCAACGACTCATTCTGCTTTAACTTTTGGCAGAGCAGAAGGGATGGTCTGGTCTTGAGACATGGCTGATTTCTTGTTCACCCAGCTGTTGTCTCTCTCTACCCACTGCTGGTGCTTACCCCTGCCTGGAACACATGTTTCCCATGTCTGCACTCTAAGGCACACAGGCCTGCAGCTGTCCACTGCTCTGTCTCCTGCCAGGTGAGGTCACCATTTCTAGGCTCCACACAACAGGGGTAATGGGGATGAAGAGAGTGTGGAGACCCATCCCAAGGTTGCATGATGTGGGGTAGTGCACTCTTATGAGGAATCCCATTTATGCCTCAGATAAATGACTTTGTATCAGAAACTTTCTTATTTTTATATTGGCTTAAAGGTTTTGATTTCTACACTATAAAATGGGGCAGACCAGGGGCACTCTTTCTCTTTCTCCCTCTCTGTTTCTGAAATTAGCATTGCAAGGAGAAGCAGCCAAGATGGCAGAGTGCTGAAGGAGAAGCCAATTAGTGCAGAGTTTATGCAGAGAGAAGAGGATGGGGAACAGAGGTGAATAAGGCTTGTGAGGTAGAAACCTTTGATCCTAGGAAACTCAGATGAGTCAGTGGCTTTGGGAGCCCTGAATGGAAAGGGAAGTGTTTTCCCACTGTGTGTATTTCTCGCCCGCCAGGTACAAGCTAGGATTAAACATAATGGCCCACCAGTTCTTAGCTCCATTGTTTCATTACCATCTGTCCAAATCAAATGTAAACCTGCACAGGCCAGGCAGCTGTGATAGTGGCCGTGGCTACTGGCTTTACAGTAAAGAAACAACAGAGTGAAAAACTGGTGAGGCATGCTTTTATTCTGGCCTCGCAACCAGTTGGCAAGTAAAAACAACACACAGAGGGCACCAAAACCCACTCACACATTCTCTGGTTCCACAACCAGAAGAATCTTTTCTAGTTATTCTTAGATTCAAAGACCCCTGCCGCGGACCAGCGTGGCTCCAAATAACGTGCAGAATTAAGGAAACACACTTGTCAAAACAAAAATGATGGGACCAGGAGGACTCTTCAAAATGCCTGGCAGTATCCGAGTGCCCCATAGCCCCAGTTTGCTTTATTATATAACCATATGCAAATCAAGGACCTTGATACAAAGTTGCACATCCAAGGCTAAGACAGGAACTCTCCCAAGGCAAAAACAGGATACATAAGTGAAATCTACCAACATCTGAAACAAACAAAAAGTTAGAGGAAGGGCATGTATATTGCTTCCAGCAACCCAAGGAAACAAGTAGAGTGGGTGCAAATACTCAACATCATAGCCAAATATGGAAGTGGAGGGGGAAAAACTTAGCCTTTTGCTAAGCCTCAAATCTACAAGGGCTTTTTGCCATTTACAGTTCACAACAGGCCCCCACCAGTCTCAGTCCCCTCTGGTTCTCCATCTCCTTCTTTCTTCTCATCTCTGCACAAAACTGGCTTCTCCTTCAGCACCCTGCCATCTTGGCTGCTTCTTCTCCTCAGCACACTTTCTCTCTATTCTCACTCAGCAAAAATATGGCGTCCTTTTTCCTCCTTCTTTCTCAGAAACTTTTTTTTGATGAGAAAACCCCTCCTCCAGCACACATTAACATAACAAAGCCCCTTCCCAAGCAGGAAGGTAATTTGTAGTTTCACAAATCACATAACTGGGCAGTGGCCATTTTTAACAATAAAAGTGAACAACTCAGAAAATGCAAATTTTACAAACTCATTAGCTCAACAGTGGACCTTTAGGAAAATGAAACTTCCTGTGCAGCTGACTTACCCAGCATCCAGACACAATTGAGGGCTGTGGTGCAATAAGTGTCTGTGACTTCACAGGGAGGATCCAGGTTGGGTGCACGTGTTGACAAGGCAGAGTCTGGCATCTGTGGCCTGGTCAGATTCCTGTCTCTGTGTGAAAAGAAGGACCACCTCGCAGACTTTCCTTCATCAAAAAAAAATGTTTCTGAAATCTCAAATACTGAAAGAGAAAGCAAAGGGCAAGAGACATTCCACAGCTGGGGAGACTGATTCCAAAGTCCTGTGGACTGGAGCTGTCTGTGATGAAAATCAGTGATTTAAATTTAATTTAAAAAGAGAAAAAAGGAGGAGAGTGATTTGCCCTTAAGATGCAATTTTTAAATATTTATGTGAGTTTGGGGGGCATTTGCTTGGGAGTATCCCAAGCATTCTGGTACACCCTTCTGTTAATGGAGCCTCTTTAACTCCAGAGTGGCTTCCAGGCATTTCAAGTGTGCTCATGTTTTTCTAAAGAGATAAAGCTGGGTGGTCTGGAGGAAGTTAAGCTCTAGTTTACATAACTCTCTAGAGTGCAAACAGCCCTTCCTACCTTTCCTTCTCCTCCTCCTCCACACTCAGCCAGAGACACTCCATTCCCTCCATGTTTTCTCCAGGGGGTGGAGTAGTTCTCCAATTAGAACTGAGTTATTTTCTTGTGGGTCAGGTTAAACCTTAACTCAATGACCTATAGAAATTCCAGCAGGGTTAATCTGGGTAACTGCTATTGTGAGGAGGCTGTGTGAAAATACAGCCCAGGAGAAAGGCCATTCATACTGATCCAAAACACACACACACACACACACACACACACACACAATGCCAGCCTTGGGCAGGGTGCGATGGGGTGTACTGTGGGGATGGACACAACACACAGCCCACTGTGTATGGCACCATGGTTCAAAGCTAAAGTGCAGACGCATTATGCCTCATCACCAGACAGGTCTCTGAGACTGTTTATTTTGGTTCCTACATTTCAATTAAAACATAATGCATTTTCCCATTTCTTTTTCCAGTAGCTTATTTAATTGCAAGATTATGGGTTTATCATAAAACCTTCATTGCTCTCATATTTCTTCTTGACAGGGTACAGGGAAGTTAATTTGGGTTTAACTTCAGAAGCATTCTAACAGAGCTTCCCTGCTATTTATCATTGCAAAGGCACTGACAGAGCTAATGAACATCTATAGTTGTCGATAATTTTATAAGCATAAGGTGCCCCCAAGATGCTGCCAATTAATTCTCCAATGAGGAGTTGATAAGGATCCATCCCAAAGAGAGCTAGCAATTTCCTCTGACAACTCACCTGGGGCTTGGCCTGAACGCGGCAGTTTGTGGCTTGTAGGGGAGGAATCTGCCCCTTTATGACTTCTGTTGACTTCTGCTCCCCGAGACATTGTTTATCTCAGCTGTAGTTAAAAAAATGCAGAAGCTTTTGGGGATGTAGCACACCAGTGCTGGACTTTGGGCTATGCACATGCTGGCTGTTCCTTCTAGAATGAGCCTTTCTACTCCATCTCCATTTCATATATATATGAAATATCTGACTCCACACACCCTCCCTCCAGTTTTCTCCCACTTCTAAGGCTAGCCTTTGTCCCTTTATCCCTAGCCTCTCCTGCATCCTGGCTGCTTTTCTGGATCATGCAACCCCCACCCTCCACAATGGACTATAGGCCATGAGCACAGTCCCTGGGTCCAGATCATGCCATTAGCCCCCAACAGGACCCACTGTGCAGAGCTTTCTATGCAGAAAACTCAGCTAGCCTTTAGTTAAAAGAATTAATGTATTTCTTAGAGCAAAATTAATAACGCCCTTTTAGATTTCTTTGAAAATTATGCTAAAAATATTTTTAGCTGAGGTGGTTTTACTTGATTGCATGCTCCCTCATTCCTTACCTCAACATGACGATTCTCTTGTACTATATAAATTGTGTTTTTCTGGAAAGGCATCACATATGTGTTATTTCCCCTTAAACTTGTGAGATATACGCAGAAAGGTAGGGCAGTGGAAGACTATTGAGCCATTGAGTATGTGTACTCAACTCCTGGCAGTGTTCATATTTGAGCTTCAACTCTTTTACAGGTTTGAGGAGAGCAAAACAGATGAGGAAGAAAAGGTGCTAAGAGCTGAGGAGAACACTGTACAATCAACCAAAAGAGAAAGTTATTTCATAATGCATCAAGTTATAAAGAAATAAAATAAGAATGTATGTCTTAAATGTAATTAGAAAGAACTGTTAAATGTAGGGTAGTAGAATATGTGTATGAGATAGAGAGAAAGAAGAGATTTATTTTAAGGAACTGGCTCATGTGGTTGTAGAATCTGGCAAATCTCAATCTGCAGGGCTGGCTGGTGGAATGAGGACCTAGACAGGAGCTGATGTTGAAGCTGAAGTTCAAAAGCTGTCTGTTGGCAGAGTCCTCTTCTCCCCGAGGAAGTCAGTCTTTTTCTGTTATGGCCTTCAACTGATTGGATGAAACCCACTCACATTATGGAGGGCGATTTGTTTTGTTCAAAGTCTACTGATTTAAATGTTAATTTTATCTAAAATTACATTTGCAGCAACATCCACACTGGTGTTTAACCAAATATCAGAATACCATGGTCTATAAAGTTTATCACATAAAATTAACCATCATTGAATTAATAAAATAAAAAATAATAATAATCACTTTAAAGCCTGACCTGTGGTGGCACAGTGGATAAAGTGTTGACCCAGAATGCTGAGGTCACTGGTTCAAAACCCTAGGCTTGCTTGGCAAAGCATATGTGGGAGTTGAGGCTTTCTTCTCCTCTCTTTCTTCTCTCTCTCTCTCTCCCTGGCCTCTCTAAAATGAATAACATAAAATAAAAATTAAATTAATTTAACCATCACAGGTAGTATAAGATAATATACTAATTTTTTGTTGCTATTGTTACTCTACTATACTGCCTACCCTAACTATACTGTGGAATGCCCAGGTCATTCTCAATTTTTGTTATTAACCTCCATAGAAAGATTTAAAATTGTAAAAATAAAAATCCTGGGTCCAGCCGGCCTTACTCCAGGTCACTATAAAATGCTTCTGGCAGCCAAAGACACGTGGGTTGCACCTGTACCTGCTTCTAGAGGAGGTCAGCTTTGTAGCTACTTCCTTCAGGCTTCTGGGGAGGGCCCAGATAGGTACAGAAAAGGGGACAACCTTTCAGAGCTTTGCATGCACAGGGACCCACTGTGCAGAGCTTTCTGTGCAGAAAACTCAGCCTTTAGTTAAAAGAATTAATGTATTTCTTAGAGCAAAATTAATAATGCCCTTTTAGATTTCTTTGAAAATTATGCCAAAAATATTTTTAGCTGAGGTGGTTTTATTTGATTGCATGCTCCCTCATTCCTTACCTCAACATGACGATTCTCTTGTACTATATAAATTGTGCACAGGCACAGGCACACCTCACTCATAGCTTTACATGGGGTGTGAGCAGAGGTGGCTGACCTGAGAGGAAGGGCTAAGCAATGCCATAAGCATTTCTGAGTTGTGCTTGAAAGGGACAGACCCCTCAGATATGACAGGTCGTACTTTCAGTTTCTTCAGGGGTTTCATGTGGAAGAAGGACCCGATTTGTTCTGTGGAGACCAGAAGGCATGATGTGTGCTAACCATGGAGACAGGTGGTGACTCAAGCTAACACCTAGCACTTTGAACTCTCAGCAGTGGTCACACATCCCCTATGCCTAGGGCCACTGGAGCACTGTGGGGTGATGTGGATAAAGGTTACGGACCAAACTTGGGAAGTGTTTCTAAGAGAAGGTGATGGAACAAGATTGCACAAATGTGGGAGAGTTGGAAGGAGAAGATAGACTCATTCAGTTCAGGCATGTTGAGTTTGAATGGCAAATGTCATCCAATGAGTATTATTTTATATGCCACTGTACATGTGGCATTAAAGGGTAAGAAGGCAGGTTGGGAGATTGATTTTTATGTTCAATTCACAGAGGAGAGTGAGTTAGGGTGTGGGTCAGATCATGTAGGAGCTAATTTTGAAGGTTAACAAGGGAAAACTTCAGCCAGGGGTCCCACCATCCCTTCTATGGGGTGAAGAATGTGGGTTCCAATTTTAACATCACCTTACTCATATCTCAGCAAAGAAAACCTCATCAGACTTTACTAGAGGGGGTGCTAAGGAAAGTGCTATGTTGATGCACCTTAGAAGAGTGAGAAAAAAGAGGGAAAGAAAGAGAGAGAGGCAGAGTAAAAAAAAGAACATCTGAGATGCCTTTGACCTTTTCTCTTATTCACACATACACACACACACACACACACAAACACACACATAGCTATTCAAGAAATATACTGAGCATTTTTATAAAAATTCAAACAATATTTGTAAAGGTGCATTTATCACCTACCCTTCAAATCTGTTTTCTTCTTTTTGACTTTACTAGTGATTGAAACCGGAGGCAGGGCTGGGTGTGTCTGGGTGACCATCTTGACGTGACATCTCCAGACTTTGTTTGTGGGATGAAGAAAGAACCTCTATATGTAAGTAGAGAGTTCTGAGTCAGTTGGTTGAATGCCCTTCTTTTTGGTCCAAGGAACTGTGTATGGTGTCTTCAGTGCATATTTATGACCATGTTACCGGCTTAAGGATTGTCATTTCTTTAATAAAATGGCACGCATGTGTGTCAGCACAAGAAACTCTGGAAAAACCTTCAAAAGAAAAAGATGCTTATGACTACATCATAGAACTCTAATATTGAATACATAGAAAGGTGAGTATTAAAGAAACACTAATGGGCTTCTATGGCTCTTCTAATATTCACATTATTCCAGGTGTGGAAAATAAAACCAACAGAATGGAAATGACGTGTCCACACTGATGTAAATGTTGCATTGTTACATCATCACTCAATCCCATATTTTATGACATTAGGAAGCATGCTTGTTATTCATATACAATAATAATAATAATAAATATTATGGTGATAACCTAAAAGGGCCAAAATTCATAGGTGTAGGAAATTTCAAAGGCAGTGGCATAGACTTCCTGGTGAATGCTCAAGAAAGAAGTGAAGAACGGGATCCGCTTGGGAAAGGCTGACCTGTACTCAGTGCTGACCTTTCTTTGCTTTCTCCTTTTACAACCAGTAACAGGTAAACATCCACAAATGCATGTCATTCTATTAGGAGTAGAGTGACAGTTTGATGAGTTTTGATGGTGTATAACTGAAACTCAGGAATGTTCAAATTCTGTCTCAAAGCATAGCAACACCTCCTGTGACACTCTCAAGGACAATACACACTCAAAGGTGTACTGGTTAGTAGCATGTACACTGATAAACTCCCATACAGGGTGGTCTGGAAAACTTAAGCAAAGCCAATGGCATATCATTCTCCTCCCCTTAATGTCAAACATGTACCTTCAGCTGGTCACTGAGCATGAGACCCCAAGAGAACCATGAGAACAAGGGTAAGTGAAAAGAGAATGAGGAGAGGTCTTCCTGAGACACTGGATAATGATGGACAGGCTGGCAGTGTGTCAGCAAGACCTCAGGGGAGAGACAAAGAAAGGGGTACAAGAGGAGAACTAGAGAGGAGACAGTGTACATAGACTGCAAGAAGCACATGGTGAGTGGAGAATGAGGCTTGGCCAAGAGTAAATCAGAGATGAAATATAGATATTTAGTTCCTGAAAAGGACCCTGAAAAACAGGCAAAATTTGAGACTCTGAGGAGGAGGCAGTTGAACTCTAATTGGAGGCAGATTTACCTATCTGCCTAAACTTGGGTCAAAAGTTCATCTCCCAAAACTCTTTTAAAAAGTAAGCATTTATTGCTTGTGAAAGACAAAGAGGAAAGGCACGACATGCCCTCTTCCTTCAGCAGTGGCCTTGGGAGAGCACTTCCATTAACAGCTTCCTCTGAACTTGTCCCCTGTGTTTTGTGCCAGTAGTTCCACACTTCTCCTCTGTGGTTCTGATTGCTAAAAGTTATCACCTGCTTGAATTACTTTTACACACACACACACATACACACACACACACACACACACACTGTAGTAGAAAGGGAATGGGAATTAATCAGGAACAGATGTGCACATGCACCATGGAATAGATGAGTTTGGGTGCACCCTTGTCTCTGCTTCCTTCATAACACAGCTGCTGCTTTCCCTTTGTGCTGGCCATCTGTGACTCAATGACAGTGCAGGGGTCTTGAATTATCAGTCTGGCCTTCATCTGACTGAGTTATACACCCAATTGCCTGCGTGAGTTTTGTCCTCTTTTACCAGGGAAAGATCAACTCCCTCTACAAAAGTATGTTAAAGAAGGGTGCCCTCAGATACCATTAGGAGAAAGAGTTGGCCATGAGAAATGTGGTAAGAATAAGAAATGATAATTGGGCCCTGGCCGGTTGGCTCAGTGGTAGAGCGTCAGCCTGGCGTGCAGAGGTCCCGGGTTTGATTCCCGGCCAGGGCACACAGAAGAAGTGCCCATCTGCTTCTCCACCCCTCCCCCTCTCCTTCCTCTCTGTCTCTCTCTTCCCCTCCCGCAGCCGAGGCTCCATTGGAGCAAACATGGCCCGGGTGCTGGGGATGGCTCCTTGGGCTCTGCCCCAGGCGCTAGAGTGGCTCTGGTCATGACAGAGTGACGCCCAGGAGGAGCAGAGCATTGCACCCTGGTGGGCAGAGCATCACCCCTGGTGGGCGTGCTGGGTGGATCCCGGTTGGGCGCATGCGGGAGTCTGTCTGACTGTCTCTCCCCGTTTCCATGTTCAGAAAAATACAAAAAAAAAAAAAGAAAGAAAGAAATGATAATTGTGACATGTCTTATTCCTTTTATCTCAGAAATTATAACAAATATGTTAAGACCTCCTCATCCTTAGGTATTTGAATTTGGGCATTCAAATCAGTCTTAGGAAAGAATTGGAAGGAGGTATATGGAGACCGAATTTTGAGTTGGGTTGAAAGACCCACAAGGATTCCAAACTGAAAACAGTGTAGGCAGACATTAAAATTGCTACCTCTGAGAGGAGACAAGATGGCGCTGGAGTAGGCGGACGTACCAGCATCTACCTCCCAGAACCAATGTGGATTACAAACTAATTTTATGAACTATCAGCTGGAAAAACCAACTTTGGACTAAACTAAAAGGACTCTTCAACCAAGGAATGCTGAAGAAGCCACACAGAGACTGGTAGGAAAAGCGGAAACGAGGAGAGGGCTGCCCAGCTTCTCTGAGCGAACGGCAGCAGGGAGAGACTCGCGTGGCAGGAAGTGAGTTTAGCAGAGGGGAAAGGGTCCTGAGCCCCAGGAACAAAGCCCCAGCCTGCAGCCCCAGTCCCAGAAGAAGCGTAAGGACAGTATTTAGCTGGAAAAAGTCAGGATACTGTTTGTGAGAGAGTCTGATTTCTCAGACCCAGGATCCTTCTTAAAGGGACCATGCAGAACATCTCTCTCACAAACACTCACCCGGGGCTCCTGGAGACGGAGGGAGAGGGGAGAGAACCACAGTAACAGGAAGAGAGTGCAATCTAGGAGGCATAGGGAAAAACATTTTGGGAGATAGCCACCCTAACCCCTGGGACGAGTCACTCCCCAAAGCTGAAGTGAATATTTCCCCTGGAAACAGCAATACCAGCAAAGGGAAGCAGGAGAGCAGCCAAACAAGCTCCCCCGCGGCATTCAGAGCAGAGTCGCATAGAAGGAGGGAGCTTTCGGGTCTACAGTAGTGAGTCTTAGGGTCCGAGCTGCAACGCCCCCACCCACGCGGCTGAGGGCGCACCGGAGAGCGGGCGGCAGCGGGAGACAAAAGCATGGTTCTGCTGGCAGGGGCGGAAGCCAGCTGGCCACCAGTGGGCTCAGGTGTGAGCTCAATCTTGCCCGGCTAGGGAGAAGGGGGCGTGCAAAAGCGGCCAAGCTCAGCTGCCGGCAGCCTGTAATCCAGCCTCCGGGAGAAGGGCGGGAAACCCAGAAAGGGTAGAAACCAGCCCCGGAGCAAGGGCAGAGGAGCACATCCCTGCCCCGCCCGTGCAACCCAGGATTGCGGTCTGACTTGGTAGCCTGCTCCTCCCGCGAGGGTGGAGCCAAAAGCCCAGAAGAGGCGGCTTCCACTACGAAGCTGAGCTTGGACACGTAGCCCTGCCTGGCAGTAGAGCCAAGGCTAGCAGCTGTTCCTTGAGTGGGATCATCCTGCAAAGGCAAGGGCGAAAGCTCGGAAACAGGTGGAGACCCGCAGCTGAGCAAAGGTGCTCTCCAGTGCCCTCACGACCGAGCATAATGTCACACACGGGGGCGGGGCAAAGGCCAAGGCCACCAACCCTTGTGCACCCGAGCACGTGATCACAGCCACTCTCGTGAAGAGAAAATGTGGAGGCAGAGAAATACAACACAAATAAACCAAGAGAAATCCCCAGAAAAGGACCTAAGTGAATCAGATATAACCAAATTACCAGATGCAGAGTTTAAAATAACAATTGTTAGGATGCTCAAAGATATTAGAACCACCATAGATGGCCATTACAAAAACCTAAATAAAGAGATAACAAATATAAAAAAGGACATTGAAATAATAAAAAAGAATCAGACAGAAATGACAAATACAATATCTGAAATAAAGAATACAATGGAAGGAATTAAAAGCAGGATGGATGAAGCAGAGAATCGAATCAGTGAGTTAGAGGACACAATAAATAAAGGCACAGAAGCAGAGCAGAAAAAAGAAAAGAGACTCAAAAAGTCTGAGGAAACTCTAAGAGAGCTCTGTGACAACATGAAGAGAAATAACATCCGCATCATAGGGGTTCCTGAAGAAGAAGAGAAAGAACAAGGGATAGAGACTTTGTTCAAACATATTGTAGCAGAAAACTTCCCCCAATTAAGGCAGGAAAACATTTCACATGTTCAGGAAGCACAGAGAACTCCATTAAAAAGAAACCCAAAGAAACCAACACCAAGACACATCATAATTAAATTACCAAAGCTAAATGATAAAGAGAAAATATTAAAAGCTGCTAGAGATAAAAAGACTATCACCTACAAAGGAGCCCCCATAAGGATGACTTCTGACTTCTCAACAGAAACACTTGAGGCCAGAAGGGAATGGCAAGAAATATTCAAAGTAATGCAGAACAAGAACCTACAACCAAGACTACTTTATCCAGCAAGGCTATCATTTAAAATTGAAGGAGAAATAAAAAGCTTTACAGACAAAAAAAAACCTCAAGGATTTCACTGCAACCAAACCAAGGCTGCAAGAAATGCTAAGGGACCTGTTGTAAACAGATCAAAGGAAAAAAAAGAATATAGCAAAAGAGAAAAACAGTTTTAAAAAAAAAATGGCAACAAACAATTACATATCAGTAATAACCTTAAATGTTAATGGATTAAATGATCTGATCAAGAGACATAGGGTAGCTGCGTGGATAAGAAAACAGGACCCATACATATGCTGTCTACAAGAGACACACCTTAAATAAAAAGATGCACACAGACTGAAGATAAAAGGATGGAAAAAAATATTTCACGCAAATGGAAATGAAAAAAAAGCTGGGGTAGCAATACTTATATCAGACAAAATGGACTTTAGAACAAAGACCATAGTTAGAGATAAAGAAGGTCACTACATAATGATAAAGGGAGCAATCCAAAAGGAAGATATAACCATTATAAATATCTACGCACCTAATATAGGAGCACCTAAATATATAAAGCAGACTTTGATAGACTTAAAGGGCGAGATCAACAGCAATATTATAATAGTAGGAGATTTCAATACCCCATTAACATCATTAGATAGATCCTCAAGAAAGAAAATTAACAAAGAAACAGCAGACTTAAAGGACATATTAGATCAACTCGATTTAATAGATATCTTCAGAACCTTTCACCCTAAAACAGCAGAATACACATTCTTTTCAAGCGCTCATGGTACATTCTCTAGAATAGACCACATGTTAGGGCACAAAAGTGGGCTCAACAAATTTAAGAAGATTGAAATCATATCGAGCACTTTCTCTGATCACAATGGCATTAAACTAGAAATCAACCACAATAGAAAAATTGAAAAACATTCAAACACTTGGAAACTAAATAGCACGTTATTAAACAATGAATGGGTTAACATTGAGATCAAAGAAGAAATTAAAAAATTCCTAGAAACAAACGATAATGAGCATACATCAACTCAAAATTTATGGGACACAGCAAAAGCAGTCCTGAGAGGGAAGTTTATAGCATTACAGGCATACCTCAAGAAGCTAGAAAAAGCTCAAATAAACAACTTAACCCTGCATCTAAAAGAACTAGAAAAAGAACAGCAAGTAAAGCCCAGAGCTAGTAGAAGGAAGGAAATAATAAAGATCAGAGCAGAAATAAATGACATAGAGGCTAAAGAAACAATACAGAGGATCAATGAAACCAGGAGCTGGTTCTTTGAAAAGGTAAACAAGATCGATGAACCTTTAACAAGACTCACCAAGAAAAAAAGAGAGAGGACTCAAATAAATAAAATTAGAAACGAGAGTGGAGAAATAACAACTGACACAACAGAAATACAAAATATTGTAAGAAAATACTATGAAGAACTGTACGCCAAAAAACTAGACAACCTAGATGAAATGGACAATTTCTTTGAATCATATAATCTTCCAAAAATCAATCTGGAAGAATCAGAAAACCTAAACAGACCAATTACAACAAATGAGATTGAAACAGCTATCAAAAAACTCCCAAAAAAGAAAAGTCCTGGGCCTGATGGCTTCACAAGTGAATTCTACCAAATATTCAAAGAAGAACTAACTCCTATCCTTCTCAAGCTATTTCAAAAAATTCAAGAGGAAGGAAGACTTCCAAACTCCTTTTATGAGGCGAGCATAATTCTGATTCCAAAACCAGGCAAAGACAACACAAAAAAAGAAAATTATAGGCCAATATCCCTGATGAACTTAGATGCAAAAATCCTCAATAAAATATTAGCAAACCGGATCCAGCAATATATGGAAAAAAATCATACACCATGATCAAGTAGGATTTATTCTTGGGAGGCAAGGCTGGTACAATATTCGCAAATCAATCAATGTGATTCATCACATAAACAAAAGAAAGGAGAAAAACCACATGATAATTTCAATAGATGCAGAAAAAGCATTTGATAAAGTCCAGCACCCATTCATGATCAAAACTCTCAGCAAAGTGGGAATACAGGGAACATACCTAAACATGATAAAGGCCATCTATAACAAACCCACAGCCAACATCATACTCAATGGGCAAAAATTAAAAGCAATCCCCTTAAGATCAGGAACAAGGCAGGGGTGTCCCCTTTCACCACTCTTATTCAACATAGTTCTGGAAGTCCTCGCCACAGCAATCAGACAAGAAAAAGAAATAAAAGGCATCCAAATTGGAAAAGAAGAAGTAAAACTATCATTATTTGCAGATGACATGATATTGTATATAGAAAACCCTAAAGTCTCAGTCAAAAAACTACTAGACCTGATAAAAGAATTTGGCAAGGTGGCAGGATATAAAATCAATACTCAGAAATCAGAGGCATTTTTATACACTAATAATGAACTGTCAGAAAGAGAAATCAGGGAATCAATCCCCTTTACCATTGCAACCAAAAAAATACAGTACCTAGGAATAAATCTAACCAAGGAGATTAAAGACTTGTACTCGGAAAATTATAAAACATTGATAAAAGAAATCAGGGAAGATACGAATAAGTGGAGGCATATACCATGCTCATGGTTAGGAAGAATAAACATCATTAAAATGTCTATATTACCCAAAGCAATTTATAAATTCAATGCAATACCAATGAAAATACCAATGACTTACTTCAAAGACATAGAACACATATTCCAAAAATTTATATGGAACCAAAAAAGAACACGAATAGCCTCAGCAATCCTGAAAAGGAAGAAAAAAGCGGGAGGTATCACACTTCCAGATATCAAGTTATATTATAAGGCCATTGTACTCAAAACAGCATGGTACTGGCATAAGAACAGGCACATAGATCAATGGAACAGAACAGAGAACTCAGAAATAAACCCACAGCTCTATGGACAACTGGTATTTGACAAAGGAGGTATGACAATACAATGGAGTAAAGACAGCCTCTTCAACAAATGGTGTTGGGAAAACTGGACAGCTACCTGCAAAAAAATGAAACTAGACCACCAACTTACACCACTCACAAAAATAAACTCAAAATGGATAAAAGACTTGAATATAAGCCGTGAAACCATAAGCATCTTAGAAGAAAACATAGGCAGTAAGCTCTCTGACATCTGTCGCAGCAATATATTTGCTGATTTGTCTCCACAGGCAAGTGAAATAAAAGACAGGATAAACAAATGGGACTTTATCAAACTAAAAAGCTTCTGCACAGCTAAAGACAATAAGAACAGAATAAAAAGACAAACTACACAATGGGAGAATATATTTGACATAGCGTCTGATAAGGGGTTAATAACCAAAATTTATAAAGAACTTGTAAAACTTAATACCAGGAAAACAAACAATCCAATCCAAAAATGGGCAAAAGAAATGAATAGACACTTCTACAAAGAGGACACACAGATGGCCAATAGGCATATGAAAAAATGTTCAACATCACTAATGATTAGAGAAATGCAAATTAAAACCACAATGAGATATCACCTCACACCAGTCAGAATGGCGCTCATCAATAAAACAACACAGAATAAGTGCTGGCGAGGATGTGGAGAAAAGGGAACCCTCCTGCACTGCTGGTGGGAATGCAGACTGGTGCAGCCACTGTGGAAAACAGTATGGAGATACCTCAAGAAATTAAAAATTGTACTGCCTTTTGACCCAGCTATACCACTGTTAGGAATATCTCTCAAGAACACCATAGCACTGTTTGAAAAGAAGAAATGCACCCCCATGTTTATGGCAGCATTGTTCACAATAGCAAAGATTTGGAAACAGCCTAAGAGTCCATCAGAGGATGAGTGGATTAAAAAGCTTTGGTATATATATACTATGGAATACTACTCAGCCATAAGAAATGATGACATAGGATCTTTTACAACAACATGGATGGGCCTTGATAACATTATACTGAGTGAAAGAAGTAAATCAGAAAAAACTAAGAACTATATGTTTCCATACATAGGTGGGACATAAAGATGAGACTCAGAGACATGAACAACAATGTGGGGGTTACAGGGTGGGGGGAGGAGAAGGAGGGGGTTGGGGGAATGGTGGGGCACAAAGATTATGGCTTTTCAGCATTTGCCATATTCCCCCCTTAATCTATAGACAGACAGCAAATATTTACGTATGGTGTTCCCACTATAAAGACTGCTGTCTTAGGGACAAATGCTGATAAACTATTTCAGCAGTTCCTCCTTCTTCAAAGACCTATATGTAAACATAGAGCTCCATGTTTCATAGGACATACTCAAGCTCACTCCATGCTCCCTGGTGCTTTAGCACAAGGGAATGCCCCCCCCTTTTTTTTAGTATTTTTTCTTTTATTTATTTATTTTTTGTATATTTCTGAGGATGGGGATGGGGAGGCAGTAAGACAGACTCCTGCATGTGCCTGACTGGGATCCACCTGGCATGCCTACCGGGGGGAATGCTCTGCCCATCTGGGATGTTGCTCTGTTACAACCGGAGCTATTCTAGCGACTGGGGCAGAGGTCATGGGGCCATCCTTAGTGTCCAGGGTGGATTTGCTCTGGTGGAGCCTTGGCTGCGGGCGGGAGGAGAGAGACCAAGAGGAAGGAGAGGGGGAGGAGTGGAGAGGTAGATGGGCGCTTCTCCTGTGTGCTCTGGCCAGGAATCGAACCCGGGAATTCTGCACACCAGGCCAATGACTCCGACGGGTCTACCATATCATGCTTTTTACTTTAAAAAAATTTTACATTTCTTTTGAATGCTGATGAACAGGAGACACCAAATCTTTTTCGCCTGCAAACTACTACCTTCTTTATTAGATCTAGCTAATAACACTGTTCTGTCTTTTTTCCAAATAGCTCCAGATATATGGAAAAGATTTATATAGGCGGAAGGGGATCCTCAAACCCCTCAGCGAGATCTTCTGAGAATGGCTTTTAAGATACCTAGAGGCAGAAAAAGCCCAATAGAGATCAGGGGAACTACCAGCTTTTAGGATAA
This sequence comes from Saccopteryx bilineata, assembly GCF_036850765.1. Classification (NCBI taxonomy): domain Eukaryota; kingdom Metazoa; phylum Chordata; class Mammalia; order Chiroptera; family Emballonuridae; genus Saccopteryx; species Saccopteryx bilineata. Next base: position 96,059,557 of record NC_089498.1, read on the forward strand.
CCCTTAAAGGCTCCAACACCCCAAAGGGTGTCATAGGATGCCATCTGGGTCCTGCTTCAATAGTGGAAAGGAAAGTCATAGAGCTAAAGCCTGCCAGGCTTACACACCTCTGCTGTGAGAAAACAGGGACACTGGAAGGTGGGCTTCCCCCTAGCTCCTCTAAGGGAGGGTTTAGTCTCTTCCAACCCTGCTCCAGCCACCTATGACATAACCTTGCCCAGAAAGCTGGGGTTTGCCACTGAAGGTTGAAGGTGCCCAGGGCCGTCGGCCCCATCTACGACACTGTGGACGAGCCTAGGGTATTTCTTCCAAGAAGCAGGTAAACTGATCTCATTTGCACAAGGGCCACTTAACTATGTTTTGCCTGAATAGTCAGGTTTTTTATTCTTCCCTCAAAGATCTCTGTTGTGGGTGTTGATAGTCCTATTTTCTGCTGCTTTGCTTAATATATAGTGTTTCCTTTATCCCTCCTACCTCAATGCCCCACTCATATTTCAGGCTGGGACCTACTCTTAATTTAGAGCTCTCTTTCCTCCTTTTGCCAACTTGTATTATGAATTTACCTTTGCCACCCAGCTTAGTGTATCCCAAGGTTCTCTTTACCAGGCCACAGTCACAGAGCTCCAGGGAAAAGCAACCTGGTCTCAACTCTCCAGGCAGAGGAGAACAGAAGCTCCATATCCACGCATGCTGCAAGTGGCTTTTTCCAGTCTACCTGAATCATTACCAGCTAGAAGCAGTGGTCATTGGGACTTGGACATGAGCTGCAAAGTATAGAATGGTGACAACAATTCCAGTGCCATACGGACTTTTCCTGTGGGGAACTTTCCTGGACTCCTGCTCCCTGTGACAGCTCCTAACAGACTGAACTGTGGTTGGGTTGCATTTTTCAGGGATTTGGCATGGTGAGGGGGCCAACTTGGACTTGGGGAACATGTTAAGGACACTACTCATTATGGATTCTTGCTGTATTGGCCAAGAGTTTGCTTAAAGGCTTTTAATCACTGTAAAAAAAATAGAGGACTAGATGAAGAAGATGGGGCACATATACACCTTGGTATATTATTCAGCTAGGAGAAATGGTGACATTGGATCACTTATAGCGGAATGGTGGAGTCTTGGTAGCATTGTGCGGAGTGAAATAAGCGAATCAGAAAAAAACAGGAACTGCAGGATTCCATACATTTGTGGGACATAAAAGCAAGACTGAGAGGCATGAACAGGAGTGTGGTGGCTATGGGGGTGGGGTGAAGGAAGGAGGGAGAGGGGGAGGGGAGGGGGAGGGGTACAGAGAGAACTGGATGGAGGGTGGCAGAGGACAATCTCTCTTTGGGTGATGGGTATGCAACATAACTAAATGACAAGATAACCTGGAAATGTTTTCTTTGAATGTATGTACCCTGATTTATTGATGTCACCCCATTAAAATAAAAATTTATTTATAAAAAAAAAATTGCTACCTCTCAGGACCAAATTGGATTATAACTTAATTTGAGAATAATCATCTTGAAAACTGACTTTGGACTAAATGAAGAGAAGTCATTTAGTCCAAGGATCACAGAAGAAGCCACACCGAGACTGGTAGAAAGGGCACAGATGTGGAATGGACTAGCCCACTCCCAAGAGAAAACAGCAGTGAAGGGTCCAGAGGGACTCTCACTATGAGGAGTGTTGCCTGAGAAGGGAGGGTCCTCATCAGCCCCAGTCTGAGTGCCCCAGCCTATTATCCCAGAGCCTAGAAGAGGTGCTCACACAGCATTTGGGGGTGAAAAGAGCCGAGGTTTCTGTCTGCAAGAAAGAGACAGGAATTCTCGGAGACACAGGCTCTAGCTTAAAGGGCCAGTGCCGAAAATATTTTCACAGCCACTTACCTGGGGCTCCAGATGAGGAGAGCTGAGAGGACTAGAATTTCATGAGGAGAGTGTGAAGTTGGTGGCCCAGGGAGAGACATCATGGGGGACAGCCACTGGAATGCTTGTGCTGAGTCATTCTCCAATGCTGCAGTTGCTATCTTTCTTGAGTGGAGCAGTCCCCTCAGAGCGGCATCAACCTGGGGAAAAGCAACATCCCTGCCCTCAGGAGTTTCTCTTGCCCCACCAATGGAGACTGGATTGTTCTGTGAAGCCAGAAAGCAGGGGTCCCATCAGTGACTCAGTTTTCTGGAATTGAGGCTGGAGATTTTCCCTTTATGCTCCCAAGTCTATGGCTGGTGCTTCTGTGCTTCTGCTTAATGGGAAATCCAGTAGAAATTGTCTGGACTGCACTCAGACCACATTTCTGTGTCTCAGAGGCCACATCCAATGGACTTCTGATGACCACACCTTACTGAGGTCTGTGGAAAAGATATAGACAGACTGCTTATCCAAATCCCTGCATTGCTGCAGAATTTAGATTCTATTAGAGGTTTTTTTTTTTCAGTGGCTGAGCCCAACAATCAGCCAGCAGACAGGAGGCAGAACTCAGAGAATCATGGTTTTTTAAGCAGACTATCCACCAGGCCCAGCATGGGTAAAAGCCACCCTAGGTATGCAGCTTGGTATTTCTATGTACACCTGGGCCCAAAAGAGGCAGTCACAAACTCCGGGTTGCTTGTAGCACCAAGAAGGTTGCTGAGGGCCAGTAATGAGCAGTATCTCCTGCTTGTCTGCACTGAGTTCCCTCCAGAGCAGGGGTCCCCAAACTATGGCCCGCGGGCCGTATGCGGCCCCCTGAGGCCATTTATCCGGCCCCCGCCTCACTTCCGGAAGGGGCACCTGTTTCACTGGTGGTCAGTGAGAGGAGCTCCTGGAGTACTGTATGTGGCAGCACTGCAAAGCAGGGCATCGCTCACATACAGTACTACTTCCGGTGACTCAGGATGCACGTGTCACGGCTCCGGAAGCGCGTCATATCACTTGTTACGGCTAGCAGTGACAAATATGGAACCGGACATTGACCATCTCATTAGCCAAAAGCAGACTCATAGTTCCCATTGAAACACTGGTCAGTTTGTTGATTTAAATTTACTTGTTCTTTATTTTAAATATTGTATTTGTTCCCGTCTTTTTTTTTTTTTTTTTTTTTTACTTTAAAATAAGATATGTGCAGTGTGCTTAGGGATTTGTTCATAGGGTTTTTTTTATAGTCCAGCCCTCCAACGGTCTGAGGGACAGTGAACTGGCCCCCTGTGTAAAAAGTTTGGGGACCCCTGCTCCAGAGAGGGCCCAGGGCTGGCACAAGTGGCCAGCTGTGGAGAGTATTGGTGTTGGTCAAATAAGTTTGTAAATATGATATATATGTTTGCTCGATTATAGTTTGCATTGGGTGTGGGGGACAGGTTGTAAGCAGGCAGGGTGGTTATAGGCTAAGGCTTAGTTTTAAGACTAAGCTTTTCCCCACACCCTTGACTGATTGCATGATGTGGAGTGGTGCACTTTCATGAGGAATCTCATTATGCCTCATATAAGTGACTTTGTATTAGAGACTTCCTTGTTTGTATATTGGATTAAAGGTTTTGATTTTTATACTATAAAGTGGGGCAGACTGAGAGCTTGCTCTCTCTTGGTTTCTGCTATCACTATTGCAGGGGCCTCCCTGATCCCTTGCTGTTCATGGGAAAAGATGGTTTTCATCTTTTCCCTTGTCTTCTCTTGCCTGTCTTGGTGAGACACCAATAAACAGAATGGCCCACCATCCTCTGACTCCACCATTTTTTTACTGTCTGCCCAAATCCAATGGGAACCTGCATGTGAATGGCCATGATGGTGGCTCCTGGCCTTACAATCAGTTCAAGACATAACCACCCTTGTTAATGGGGTATTCTAAGGAAGGGTTTCTCACACTTGACCCAGCTGAGTCGATTTCCGCTTTCTGTGATCAGCACTGGCAAAGTGGCTCATGTGCATTGGATAGGGTGGAACTATACAGGCAGCAGGCCTGGGTGCTGGATATCCTGCCCTGCTGGCCTAGATTACACATTGGGAAGAAAGAGAGGCTTTGAGCATGAACATTTAAAGTGTGGGTCCCTGTGAACCTATTGTTAGGTTGGCCATTTTCTGGGGGATGGCACAGTCAACACCAGGAAAGAACTTTCTCAGTCTTCCTCCCTGAAACCAGCATCTCACCAGCTATAAGAACTTCTACAGAGAAGACTGTTGACCTCACTTGATCTGAACTGCTGCTCACCTTGTTGAGAAGAAGTGAAAATTGAGTATTCAGCAGTGGCTAAGGGATTAAGCTCTGAAATAGGGGCCACATTCCCAATACTGAGCTCCTAACCAAGAGGCCCCTGAAATAAGGGGTCCCATTAATGTTGTATTCCCAACCTCAGCTGCCCTAACCTACAAAGCTTACAACTTGTAGAGGGGTTGGTTGGGTGAGGTAAGTCTGAACCCATATTACAGTCTTCCTGTAGAACTCTCTGTGGGAAGGCCAGGCAGCTTCAAGAGGAGGTGGAGCAGCTGAAAATGGAGGCAAATCTTAACACATTGTTGACCACTCATGAGTTAACTCATGTTTATACATGCATTAACTATTTCAACTTTTTAAACTCAGGGTAATATAGGATTACTATATTTGTGACTCTTTGCCCTGAGGATCAAAGTTCAAAGAACAGCATACTGTTCTATATTCTCATACAGACTCCTTTTCTTCCCACTCCTCCAGGCATGAGACCACAAAATCGAAGGTATGGTAAACAAAAACAATCACAGTGTCAAGCAGTCTAAACTTGGACTATCTTCTAACTGCTCGCAGTTTGAACATACATATCAAGGATATTTAAAAATCTTTCTTTGTTGTGTTCAATCCAACCAGAACATGTAAAGTGTGTGTTTCAAAAGGAAAATACAGTGGAACAAAATATATTTGCAGAATGTATTGTGTTCCATTACACATAGGTGATTGCTATACAGTATACCACACTAAAAAAATTACTAAAATATACACTATGTATAAAATATAATATGTAGCAGATATATACAAAGTTTTATTTAAATTCATTATGTATAAATAAAGTATACTGAAGTTTAGATTGTTTTACTTTTACACTCAATTATGAAAAAATAGGCAGTGACATGAGATAACTTCTGCAGAAAATGGATGGTAAACAATGTGTTAAGAAGCTTGGGGCTTTTACAGAGATGTTGTCATCTCTAAGCAGGAGGAAGCTGACCCTTATAAACTGGTTGGCACCTCTCACACTGCCCAGGCACAGGAACTGCAGACACAAACAGCAAAAAGAGCAGCAGTTGCATTCTGGAAGCCCACAGCAGGTTACATACAATGGCTGATGACAACCTAAGAAGACCTAAAACCAACACAACCAGTAGTGGGTGGCAGACAGCAACAACTCTAGACTCAGATAACTACACAAGCAGCATGCACAAAGGAAGAGTCCAGCAGGCACCAGACACTGTGGAGAATAAATACACCCAATGGGACACAGTGTCTAATACACATGATCAAGGTTGACCCATAGAGCCAACCAGCCTAAAGGAATAACTGCAACCACAAAAGGTCCAACTGCATTCAATACTCATATACAACAGGAGGGAAATTAGTACCCTCAAGAAGCATTTCTAGAGAGAGGAAATCAGGTGTTCTAGAGGTCAATACCACTGAGCTCATCTTCCTCATAAAGACAGCACAACAAATTTCAAAGTCAGACAGCACTACCTAATACACAGACAAAATAAACAAAGAAATACAACCCAAATGAATCAACAGGAGAAACCCCCAGAAAAATAACTAAATGAAATGAAAGTAACCAAACTATCTGACACAAGTTTAAAATAATAATTTTTAGGATGCTCAAGGATCTTAGAGCAACAACGTATAGTCATAATGAGCATCTGAATAAAGAGATAGCAAGTATAAAAAAACATTGAAATCATAAAAAAGAACCCATCAGAAATGACACATAAATTATCAGAAATGAAGATGGCACTAGAAAAAAAAAATAGCCTGCATGAAGCAAAGGATTGAATCAGCAATTTAGAGGACAAGGTAAATAAAAGCACAGAAGCAGAGCAGCAAAACAAAAAGAAGCTCAAAAAGACTGAGGAAACTCTAGCCTGACCTGTGGTGGCACAGTGGGATAAAGCGTCGACCTGGAACACTGAGGTCGCCGGTTCAAAACCTTGGGCTTGTCTGGTCAAGGCACATATGGGAGTTGATGCTTCCTGCTCCTCCCCCTTCTCTCTCTCTCTCTATCTCTCTCTCTCTCACTCCACTCTCTCTAAAAAATAAATAAATAAAATATAAAAAAATTGAAAAAAAAAGACTGAGGAAACTCTAAAAAACCTCTGTGACAACATAAAGAGAAACAACATTCTCATCATAGGGGTTCCTGCAGGAGAAGAGAATGAACAAGGGATAGAGAATCTGTTTGAAGAAATCATAGCTGAAAGTTTCCCTAAATTGATGAAGAAAAAAGTCACAAAAGTTCAAGAAGCACAGAGAGTTTCATTAAAGGGGAACCCAAGGAGGCCTACACCAAGATACATTATAATTAAATACCAAAGTTAAGAAATAAAGAAAGAATTCTAAAAGCTGTAAGAAAAAAGTTAATTACCTACAGAGGAACCCCCATAAGAATTACATCTGACTTCTCAACAGAAACAATAGAGGCCAGCAGGGATTGGCAAGAAATATTCAAAGTAATGCAAAACAAGAACCTACAAACAAGACTACTTTATCCAGCAAGGCTATCATTTAAAGTTGAAGGAGAGAGGAGAAGACAAGATGGTGCTGGAGTAGGCAGGCGTACCAACATCTACCTCCCAGAACCAAAGTGGATTACAAACTAATTTTAAGAACTATCATCTGGAAAAGCCAACTTTGGACTAAACTAAGAAGACTCTTCAACCAAGGAACACTGAAGAAGCCACACTGAGACTGGTAGGAAAAGCAGAAATGCAGAGAGGGCTGCCCAGCTCCCCAGAGTGAACAGAACAGCAGCCGGGAGAGACTCACGTGGCGGAAAGTGAGTTTAGCAGAGAGGGGAGGGTCCTAAGCCCCAGGAACAAATCCCCAGCCTACAAACCCAGAGCCCAGAAGAGGCATAAGGACAGTATTTAGATGGAAACAAGTAAGGATACTGTTTGTGAGAAAGAGTCTGATTTCTCAGATCCAGGATTCTTCTTAAAGGGACTGCACAAAACACCTCTCTCACAACCACTCACCCGGGGCTCTGGGAGTCAGGGAGAGAGGAGAGTACCAGAGTAGTAGAAAGAGAGTGTAATCTAGGAGGCAAAGGGATAAACATTTTGGGAGATAGCCACCCTAACCCCTGGGATGAGTCACTCCCCAAATCTGAAGTGAATATTTTCCCCGGAAACAGCAATACCAGCAAAGGGAAGCAAGAGAGCAGCCAAAGAAGCTCCTCCTGCGGCACTCAGAGCAGAGTTGCTTAGAAGGAGGGAGACTTTGGGTCTACAGTAGTGAGTGTTAGGGTCTGAGCTGCAGTGCCTGCACCCACGTGGCTGAGGGCTCTCCGGAGGGTGGGCAGCATTGGGAGATGAAAGCATGGCTCTGTTGGCAGGGGTGAAAGCTGGCTGACCACCACTGGGCTCAGGTGTGAGCTCAGTCTTGCTTGGCTGGGGAGAAGGGGGTGTGCAAAAGCGATAAAGCCCAGCTGCCCGCAGACTGTAAACCAGCCTGCAGGAAAAGGCGGGAACCCAAAAAGGGTGGAGACCAGCCCCTGAGCAAGGGCGCAGGAGCACCCTTGCCCTGCCGATGCAACCCAGGCTTGTGGTCTGACTTGGGAGCTGGGTCCTCTCACGGGGGTGAAGCCAAAAGTTTAGAACAGGCAGAGTTCCGTTACTGAGCTGAGTGTGGGCACGCAGTCCTGGCCGGCCAGTAGAGCCATGGCTAGCAGCCGTTCCACGAGTGGGATCCTCCTGCAAGGGCAGGTCAAAAGCCTGGAAACAAGTGGAGACTCGCAGCTGAGCAAAGGTGCTTGCAAGTGCCATCAGGACTAAGAATAATGTCATCCACAGGGGTGGGGCAAAGGCCAAGGCCACCAAGGCTTGTGCATCTGAGCTCATGATCACAGCCACTTCCATGAAAAGAAAATGCAGAGGCAGAGAAATGCAACACAAATGAACCAAGAGAAGTCCCCAGAAAAAGACCTAAATGAATCAGATATAACCAAATTACCAGATGGAAAGTTTAAAATAACGATTGGAAGGATGCTCAAAGATATTAGAACAACAATAGATGGACATTACTAAAACCTAACTAAAGAGATAGCAAATATAATAAAGGACATTGAAATAATAAAAAACAATCAGTCAGAAATGACAAATACAATATCTGAAATAAAGAATATAATGGAAGAAATTAAAAGCAGGATGGATGAAGCAAAGAATCAAATCAGCAAGTTAGAGGACATGATAAATAAAGGCACGGAAGCAGAGGAGAAAAAAGAAAACAGACTTAAAAAGTCTGAGGAAACTCTAAGGGAGCTCTGTTACAACATGAAGAGAAATAACATCCACATCATAGGGGTTCCTGAAGAAGAGAAAGAACAAGGGATAGAGACTTTGTTCAAGCATATCATAGCTGAAAACTTCCCTTAATTAAGGCTGAAAAACATCTCACATGTTCAGGAAGCACAGAGAACTCCATTAAGGAGAAACCCAAAGAAATCAACACCAAGACACATCATATTAAAATACCAAAGCTAAGTGATAAAGAGAAAATATTAAAAGCTGCTAGAGAAAAAAAGACTATCACCTACAAAGGAGCCCCCATATGGATGACTTCTGACTTCTCAACAGAAACACTTGAGGCCAGAAGGGAATCGCAAGAAATATTCAAAGTACTGCAGAACAAGAGCCAACAATCAAGACTACTTTATCCAGCAAGGCTATCATTTAAAATTGAAGGAGAAATAAAAAGCTTTACAGACAAAAAACAAAACAAAACAAAACAAAAAACAAAAACAAACAAACAAACAAAAACAACTCAAGGAATTCACTGCAACCAAACAAAGGCTGCAAGAAATGCTAAGGGACCTGTTGTAAACAGATCAAAGGAGAAAAAGAATATAGCAAATAAAGAATACAGTTTTAAAGAATAAAATGGCAATAAACAATTACATATCAATAGTAACCTTAAAGGTAAATGGATTAAATGATCCGATCAAAAGACAAAGGGTGGCTGTGTGGATAAGAAAACAGGACCCATACATATGCTGTCTACAAGAGACACACCTTAAAGCAAAAGATGCACACAGACTGAAGATAAAAGGATGGAAAAAAAAATTTCATGCAAATGGAAATAAAAAAAGCTGGGGTAGCAATACTTATATCAGAAAAAATGGACTTTAAAACAAAGACCATAGTTAGAGATAAAGAAGGTCACTACATAATGATAAAGGGAGCAATCCAACAGGAAGATAAAACCGTTAAAATATCTACGAACCTAATATAGGAGCACCTAAATATATAAAGCAAACATTGATGGACTTAAAGGGTGAGATCAAAAGCAATACTATAATAGTAGGGGATTTCAATACCCCATTAACATCATTAGATAGATCCTCAAGAAAGAAAATTAACAGAGAAACAGCAGACTTAAAAGACATATTAGATCAACTTGATTAAATAGATATCTTCAGAACCTTTCACCCTAAAACAGCAGAATATACATTCTTTTTCTTTTTCTTTCTTTTTTTTTGTACTTTTCTGAAGCTGGAAACAGGGAGAGACAGTCAGACAGACTCCTGCATGCGCCCAGCTGGGATCCACCCAGCACGCCCACCAGGTGGTGACACTCTGCCCACCAGGGGGCGATGCTCTGCCCCTCTGGGGCATCGCTCTGTTGCGACCAGAGCCACCCTAGCACCTGGGGCAGAGGCCAAGGAGCCAGCCCCAGTGCCTGGGCCATCTTTGCTCCAATGGAACCTCAGCTGTGGGAAAGGAAGAGAGAGACACAGAGGAAGGAGAGGGGGAGAGATGGAGAAGCAGATGGGTGCTTCTCCTGTATGCCCTGGCCGGAAATCAAACCCAGGACTTCTGCACACCAGGCCGATGCTCTACCACTGAGCCAACCTACCAGGGCCCAGAATATACATTCTTTTCAAGTGCTCATGGTACATTCTCTAGAATAGAACACATGTTAGGGCATAAAAGCGGTCTCAAAAAATTTAAGAAGACTGAAATCATGTCAAGCACTTTCTCTGATTACAATGGCATTAAACTAGAAATCAACCACAACAGAAAAACTGAAAAACATTCAAACACTTGGAAACTAAATAGCATGTTATTAAATAACAAATGGGTTAACAATGAGATCAAAGAAGACATTAAAAAATTCCTAGAAACAAACGATATTGAGCATACATCAACTCAAATTGATGGGACACAGCAAAAGCAGTCCTGAGAGGGAAGTTTATAGCATTACAGGCATACCTCAAGAAGCTAGAAAAAGCTCAAATAAACAACTTGACCCTACATCTAAAGAACTAGAAAAAGAACAGCAAGTAAAGCCCATAGCTAGTAGAAGGAAAGAAATAATAAAGATTGGAGCAGAAATAAATGACATAGAGGCTAAACAAATAATACAGAGGATCAATAAAACCAGGAGCTGGTTCTTTGAAAAGGGAAACAAGATTGATGAACCTTTAACCAGACTCACCAAGAAAAAAAGAGAGAGGACTCAAATAAATAAAATTAGAAACGAGAGTGGAGAAAGAACATCTGACACAACAGAAATACAAAATATTGTAAGAAAATATTATGAAGAACTGTACGTCAAAAAACTATACAACCTAGATGAAATGGACAAATTTCTTGAAACATATAATCATCCAAAAATCAATCTGGAAGAATGAGGAAACCTAAACAAACCAATTACAACAAATGAGATTGAAAGAGCTATAAAAAAAACACCCAAAAAGAAAAGTCCTGAGCCTGATGGCTTCACAAGTGAATTCCATCAAATATTTAAAGAAGAACTAACTCCTATCCTTCTCAAGCTATTTCAAAAAAAAAACTCAAGAGGAAGGAAGACTTCCAAGATCCTTTTATGAGGTGAGCATAATTCTGGTTTCAAAACCAGGCAAAGACAACACAAAAAAAGAAAATTATAGGCCAATATCCCTGATGAATTTAGATGCAAAAATCCTCAACAAAATATTAGCAAACTGGATCCAGCAATATATGAAAAAAACCATACACCATGATCAAGTGGGATTTATTCTTGGGAGGCAAGGCTGGTACAATATTTGCAAATCAATCAATGTGATTCATCACATAAACAAAAGAAAGGAGAAAAACCACATGATAATTTCAATAGATGCAGAAAAAGTATTTGAAAAAATCCAGCACCCATTCATAATCAAAACTCTCAGCAAAGTGGGAATACAGAGAATATACCTCAGCATGATAAGGCCATCTATGGCAAACCCACAGCCAATATAATACTCAATGAGCAAAATTAAAAGCAATCTTTTTAAGATCAGGAACAAGGCAGGGGTGCCTCCTTTCACCATTCTTATTCAACATAGTTCTGGAAGTCCTAGCCACAGCAATCAGACAAGAAAAAGAAATAAAAGGCGCCTGACCTGTGGTGGCGCAGTGGATAAAGCATCGACCTGGAAATGCTGAGGTCGCCGGTTTGAAACCCTGGGCTTGCCTAGTCAAGGCACATATGGGAGTTGATGCTTCCTGCTCCTCCCCTCTTCTTTCTCCCTCTCTCTCCTCTCTCTCCCTCTCTCTCTCCTTTCTAAAATGAATAAATAAATAAATATTTTAAAAAAGAAAAGATAAACAAACAAACAAACAAAAGAAAGAAATAAAAGGCATCCAAATTGGAAAAGAAGAAGTAAAACTCTCATTATTTGCAGATGATATGATATTGTATATAGAAAACCCTAAAGTCTCAGTCAAAAAACTACCAGACATGATAAATGGCAAGGTTGCAGGTTATAAAATCAATAGTCAGAAATCAGAGGCATTTTTATACACTAACAATGAACTGTCAGAAAGAGAAATCAAGGAATCAATCCCCTTTACCATTGCAACCAAAAAAATAAAGTACCTAAGAATAAATTTAACCAGGGAAATTAAAGACTTGTATTCAGAAAATTATAATACATTGATAAAAGAAATCAGGGAAGATATGAACAAGTGGAGGCATATACCATGGTCCTGGTTAGAAAGAATAAACATCATTAAAATGTCTATATTACCCACACTTTTATCAACAACTGATATTTGACAAAGGATATAAGAGCATACCTTAGAATAAAGACAGCCTCTTCAACAAATGGTGTTGGGAAAATTGAACAGCTACCTGCAAAAAATAAACTAGACCACCAACTTACATCACTCACAAAAATAAACTCAAAATGGATAAAAGATTTAAATGTAAGCCGTGAAACCATAACCTTCTTAGAAGAAAACATAGGCAGTAAGCTCTCTGACATCTCTCGCAGCAATATATTTGCTAATTTGTGTTCACAGGCAAGTGAAATAAAAGATGGGATAAAAAAATGGGACTTTATCAAACTAAAAAGCTTCTGCACAGCTAAAGACAATGAGAACAGAATGAAAAGACAAACTACACAATGGGAGAATATATTTGACAATGCGTCTGATAAGGGATTAATAACCAAAATTTATAAAGAACTTGTAAAACTTAATACCAGGAAGATAAACAATGCAATCCAAAAATGGGCAAAAGAAATGAATAGACACTTTTCCAAAGAGGACACACAGTTGGCCTATAGGCATATGAAAAAATGCTCAACATCACTAGTGATTAGAGAAATGCAAATTAAAACAACAATGAGATATCAACTCACACCAGTAGAATGGTGCTCATCAATAAAACAACCCAGAATAAGTCCTGGCGAGGATGTGGAGAAAAGGGAACCCTCCTGCCCTGCTGGTGGGAATGCAGACTGTTGTGGCCACTGTGGAAAACAGTATGGACATTCCTCAAAAAATTAAAAATTGAACTGCCTTTTGACCCAGCTATACCACTGTTAGGAATATACCCCAAGAACACAGTAGCACTGTTTGAAAAGAAGAAATGCACCCCCATGTTTCTGGCAGCATTGTTCAAAATAACAAAGATCTGGTAACAGCCCAAGTGTCCATTAGAGGACGAGTGGATTAAAAAGCTTTGGTATATGTATACTATGGAATACTACTCAGCCATAAGAAATGATGTCATCGGATTTTTTACAACAACATGGATGGGCCTTGATAACATTATACTGAGTGAAATAAGTAAATCAGAAAAAACTAAGAACTATATGATTCCATACATAGGTGGGACATAAAAATGAGACTCAGAGAAATGGACAACAGTGTTGGGGTTACAGGGTGGGGGCGAGGAGAGGGAGGGTGTTGGGGAGGGGAGGGGCACAAAGAAAACCAGTTAGAAGGTGACAGAAGACAATTTTATCAATGTCACCCCATCAAAATTAATAAAAAAAAAAGAATGTGTCCCACGGCTAATGTAAACAGTTAGAAGAATAGTATAAGGATGCTAATTCTGTTTCTCAGGCCACATCCTGCAAAAGGGGCCCCAAGCAAATTGGTGATTTGACTCCTCTGATTTTGCCAATTGGATTTAAAAAAAAATAGTTCAGGAATGCCCTGAAATGGAACTAATGATACATGAGCATAAATTTAAAGGACTTTTCAATACTGGAGCTGATGTATCTGTCATTGCTAAGCTACATTGGCCTCCTTCCTGGCCCACTCATGCAGCAGCCACAGAATTACAAGGTACAGGGCAGAGTAAAACCTCTCAACAAAGTTCTAGTTTTCTACATTAGGAAGATTAAGAAGGTCTTTCTGGATTTTTTAAGCCTTATGTGTTCCCTGGATGGCCAATTAATTTGTGAGGTAGAGATGTTTTGAAAAATATGGGAGCATTGCTTGTCAGTCCTAATGGTTAAGTCAGTACTCAGATGCTTGATCGGGGATTTTTGCCCACCAGGGTCTAGGGAAAAAACAGCGAGGAATTCTCACCCCCATAGAAGTGGCACCCAATACCAGAAGGTGTGGGTTAGGATATCAAAATTTAGCATAGGGGCTTTGGCTGCAGGAGAGGAAGAGAGAGACAGAGAGAAAAGAGAGGGGGAGGGGTGGAGAGGGAGATGGGCGCTTCTTCTGTTACTGTGGCTGGGAATCAAACCTGGGAATCCTGCACACCAGGCCAATGCTCTACCACTTAGACAACTGGCCAGGGTCTAGGAATGCCCTTATTGATCAAACTACCCAAAAGAAAATTATTTGGAGCAACCATGACAGATTGAGCAATTCAGTCTCATATTATTTATCACCAGAACGCTGCAGCCCTGTGTAAACAGTTTCAACTTTCTCAGGAATCAGCACAGCTGATTGGGAAATCCTGTCCAAGGTGTCCTATACTACAATCTGCCCCTTCATTTGGAGATAACCCTCAAGGACCCCTACCAGGACAACTTTGGCAAATGGATGTTACTCATATACCTTCATTTGGCAAACAGTCCTATGTCCACGTTACAGTGGATACATATTCTGGATTTATAGTAACCTCTGCCAGAACAGGAGGCTGCTAAGCATGTTATAGTTCATTGTCTGTATGCATTGTTCTATTATTGGATTTCCTAAACTGGTTAAACTGAAAATCCTCCTACATATGGAGCGAAAGTATTTACTTTATTTTGTCATTCTTACAATCTTTAAAGTTAAGGTATTATTAAATTGTACCCAGCCAATATTTTCAGGTCAATTTAAAAAAAATTTAAAAGGGGGTAGTCATATCCTGGCACTCCTATGGGTCTACCATATCATGCTTTTTACTTAAAAAAAAATTAAATTTCTTTTGAATGCTGATGAACAGGAGACGCCAAATCTTTTTCGCTTGCAAACTACTACCTTCTTTATTTCATCCAGCTAATAACACTGTTTTGTCTTTTTCAAAAAAGCTCCAGATATATGGAAAAGATTTATATAGGCGGATGGGGATTCTCTAACCCCTCAGCGAGATCTTCTAAGCATGGCTTTTAAGATACCTAGAGGCAGAAAAAGCCCAATAGAGATCAGGGGAACTACCAGCTTTTAGTATACGCCCTTAAAGGCTCCTACACCCCAAAGGAGTCTCATAGGATGCCATCTGCGTCCTGCTTCAATAGTGGAAAGGAAGGTCATTGTGCTAAAGCCTGTCAAACTTACATGCCTCTGCTGTGAGGGAACAGGGACACTGGAAGGTAGGTTTCCCCCTCGCTCCTCTAAGGGAGGGTTAATTCTCTTCCAGCCCTGCTCCAGCCATTTATGACCTAACCTTGCCCAGAATGCTCAGGTTTGCCACTGAAGGCTGAAGGTGCCCAAGGCTGTCTGCCCCATCTACGACACTGTGGATGAGCCTAGGGTATTTCTTCCAAGAAATAGGTAAACTGATCTCATTTGCACAAGGGCCACTTACCTATGTCTTGCCTGAATAGTCAGGTTTTTTATTCTTCCCTCAAAGATCTCTGTTGTGGGTGTTGATAGTCCTATTTTCTGCTGCTTTGTTTAATATATAGTATTTCCTTTATTCCTCCTACCTCAGTGCCCCACTCATATTTCAGGCTGGGACCTACTCCTAATTTAGAGCTCTCTTTCCCCCTTTTTCCAACTTCTATTATGAATCTACCTTTGCCATCCAGCTTAGTGTATCCCAAGGTTCTCTTTACCAAGCCACAGTCACAGAGCTCCAGGGAAAAGCTACCTGGTCTCATCTTTCCAGGCAGAGGAGAACAGAAGCTCCATCTCCACACATGCTGCAGATTGCTTTTCCAGTCTACCTGAATCATTACCAGCTAGAAGCAGCAGTCATTGGGACTTGGACATGAGCTGCAAAGTATAGAATTGTGACAACAATTCCATGCCATGCGAACTTTTCCTGGATGTGGACTTTTCCTTGACTCCTGCTCCTTGTGACAGCTCCTAACAGACTGAACTGGGGTTGAGTTGCATTTTTCAGGGATTTGGCATGGTGTTGGGGCCAACTTGGACTTGGTGAATATATTAAGGACACTACTTTTTTATGGATTCTTGTTGTATTGGCCAAGAGTTTGCCTAAAGGCTTTAATCGCTGTAAAAAATAGAAGACTAGATAAAGAAGATGTGGCACATATACACCCCGGTATATTATTCAGCCATAAGAAATGATGACATCAGCCCTGGCCGGTTGGCTCAGTGGTAGAGTGTCTGCCTGGCATGCAGGAGTCCCGGGTTTGATTCCCAGCCAGGGCACAAAGGAGAAATGCCCATCTGCTTCTCCACCCCTCCCCCTCTCCTTCCTGTCTGTCTCTCTCTTCCCCTCCTGCAGCCAAGGCTCCACTGGAGCAAAGATGGCCCAGGCACTGAGGATGGCTCTGTGGCCTCTGCATCAGGTGCTAGAATGGCTCTGGATGCAGCAGAGTGACACCCCAGAGGGACAGAGCATCGCCCCCTGGTGGGCATGCCGGGTGGTTCCCGGTTGGGCGCATGCAGGAGTTTGTCCGACTGCCTTCCTCTTTCTAGCTTCGGAAAAATAATAAAAATAAGGTTAAAAGAAAAGAAATGATGACATCAGATCACTTACAACAAAATGTTGGGATCTTGATAACATTATACAGAGTGAAATAAGTAAATCAGAAAAAAACAAGAACTGCAGGATTCCATACATTGGTGGGACATAAAAATGAGACTAAGACATGGACAAGAGTGTGGTGGTTACAAGGGACAGGGGGAGGGAGGAAGGAAGAAAGGGAGGGGGAGGGTTACAAAGAAAACTAGATAGAAGGTGACGGAAGACAATCTCTCTTTGGGTAATGGGTATGCAACAGAATTGAATGACAAGATAACCTAGACATGTTTTCTTTGAATATATGTATCCTGATTTATTGATGTCACCCCATTAAAATAAAAATTTATTTATAAAAAAATAAAAATAAAAAGTGAAATCACCCTTACCTTAACAAATAAATAAAATAAAATAAAGTTGAAGAAGAAATAAAAAGCTTCTCAAATAAAAACTCAAGGAATTCATTACAACCATACTAGTACTGCAAGAAATGTTAAGTGGCATGCTGTAAAAACAGCAAAAGAAAAGGAAATAGAAAAAAAGAGGACTGTAGATTTAAACAAAAAAAATGGCAATAAATAAGTACATATCAATAATAACCTTAAGTGTAAATGGATTAAGTGCTCCAATAAAAAGACATAGGGGCCTGACCAGGCGGTGGCGCAGTGAATAAAGGGTCGGACTGGGATGCGAAGGACCCAGGTTTGAGACCCTAATGTCGTCAGCTTGAGCGTGGGCTCATCTGGTTTGAGTAAAAAGCTCACCAGCTTGGACCCAAGGTTGCTGACTCGAGCAAGAGGTTACTCGGTCTGCTGAAGGCCCACAGTCAAGGCACATATGAGAAAGCAATCAATGAACAACTAAGGTGTCACAATGCACAATGAAAAACTAATGATTGATGCTTCTCATCTCTCTCCATTCCTGTCTGTCTGTTCCTATCTATCCCTCTCTCTGACTCTCTCTCTGTTTCTGAAAAAAAAAAGAAAAAGAAATGTAGCCATTCAAAAAAAAAAACATAGGGTAGCGACATAGATAAGAATACAGGACCCATACATATGCTGTCTACAAGAAACCCACCTCAGAACAAAAGATATCCATAGACTGAAAGTGAAGGGATAAAAAAATGTATTTGATGCTTGCTGAAATGAGGGGAGAAAAAAAGCTAGGGTAGCAATACCTATATCTGACAAAATAGCCTTTAAAACAAAGTCTATTGTAAGGGATAAAGATGGTCACTACATAATGATAAAGGGAGCAATCCAACAGGAGGATATAATGATTGTAAATATTTATGCACTTAATATAGGAGCACCTAAATATATAAAGCAGATTTTGATGGACATAAAGGGTGAGATTGACAGCAATACTATAATAGTAAGTGATTTTAATACCTTAGTAACATCAATGGATAGATTCTCCAGACAGAAAATAAACAAAGAAAAAGCAGCTTTAAATGACACACTAGATCAACTGGATTTAATAGATATCTTTAGAACCTTTCACCCCAAAGCAGAAGAATATACATTCTTTTCAAGTCCTCACTGTACATTCTCTAAAGTAGACCACATGTTAGGACACAAAACAAGTCTTAATGAATTTAAGAAGATTGAATTCATATCAAGCATTTTTTATGATCACAATGGCATGAAACTATAAATAAACTCCAATAGAAAAACTGAAAAACATTCAAACAGTTGGAACCTGAATAGCATGCTATTAAATAACAAATGGGTTAACAATGAGATCAAGGAATAAGTAAAATTTTTCTTGAAACAAATAAAAATGGGCATACAACAACTCAAAATCTATGTGACACAGCCAAAGCTATCCTATAGCATTACAGAAATAACTTAAGAAGAAGAACAAGAAAAAAATAACGCAAATAAACAACCATGCACTAAAAAGAACTAGAGAAAGAACAACAAATAAAGCCCAGAGAAAGTAGAAGCAAGGAAATAATAAAAATCAGAGCAGAAATACATTACATAGAGGCTAAAAAACACAATACAAAAATTCAATGAAACCAAGAGCTGGTTCTTTGAAAAGGTAAACAAGATTGATGAACCTTTAACCAGACTCACCAAGAAAAAAAAAAGAGAGGACTGGAATAAATAAAATTAGAAATGAAAGTGGAGATGTAACAAGTGACACCACATAAATACAAAGGATTATAAGAAAATACTATGAAGATATATGTGCCAAAAAATTGTACAACATAAATGAAATGGACAAATTCTTAGAAACATACAATATTTCAAAACTCAATTGGGAAGAATCAGAAAATGTAAACAGACCTATTACAACAAATAAAATTGAAACAGTTTTTAAAACCTCTCAGCAAACAAAAGTCTTGGACTGGATGACTTCACAGGTGAAAAACTCTGATGGCATTCAGAGAAGAACTAACACCTATCCTTCTTAAGCTATTTCAAAAATTCAAGAGCAGGGAAGACTTCCAAGCTTCTTTTGTGAGGCAAGTGGCAAGCATTGTCCTCATTCCAAAACCAGGTAAAGATACTATAAATAAAGAAAAGTATAGGCCAGGGGTTGGGAACCTTTTTGGCTGAAAGATCCATGAACACCACATATTTTAAAATGTAATTCCATGAGAGCCATACAATGGCCCGTGTGTGCTATGCATTATCCAATAAAAATTTGGTGTTGTCTTGGAGGACAATTGTGATTGGCTTTAGGCACCCGCAACCATGAACATGAGTGGTAGGAAATGAATGGATTATAATACATGAGAATGTTTTATATTTTTAATGTTATTTTTTTATTATAGATATGTCTGTGAACCAGATGCAGCCATCAAAAGAGCCACATCTGGCTCATGAGCCATAGGTTCCAGACCCCTGCTTATAGGCCATTATCCCTGATGAATATAGATGCTACCAGTAATGTCAGAGAAATGGCATCATAAGGAGTGATACCAATAAATCTCCCCAAAATTTTAACAAGTCCTTCAACCAGAGACAGAAAAATCTATCCTTGGAGTGTCTAGAAGTCTCACACTGAACAGAAAGGTATGATCAAGTGAAAAATTGACTAAATATATAATCAACCCTGAAGGAAATAGAATGGAGAAAGGAACACTCCACCTTCCTCACTAACCTAAACAAGGGCTGCTTTCACTTGGAACTGAGAGTATAGGAACTAAGGTGGGCAAAGAGTCAGTGAATAGAGCCAGGCTGTGGCACAAACGTCCAAGTCAGGCTGTGGCATGGACATCCAAGCTGAAGAAAAACTGTGCTTGTGGTGACCCAGTCAACACAAGCTAACACTCACGCCAAACTTAGACAAAGAAAGGCAAGTGCGGCAGCCATCAATCCCGATATCCTGGTCAGCGAGTTCGGATAGAGTGAGAGAGGTCCCTCCTAGTGCCCCGGCAGTGGGCGCCCATGTTACCGGACAGAGGGGCAGAGTCAGAGGCCTTTGCATGGGCTATAATCAGAGTCTCGGGGTACCCCCTGCACCCTGAGGAGCGGTGTGTAGGGTGTGCGAAAGTTAAATTCCCTACACTCAAACTTCTTTGGGCGGGCGGGGTGCCTCACCCAGGACGAGTGGCAGCCACCCCAATATCCTGGTCGGAAAGCGCGGATAATGGGCGAGAGGTTCCTCCTAGCACCCCAGAAGTGAGCACCCATGTTCCTGGACAGAGGGACAGAGTCAGAGACCTTTGCATGGGATGTGACCAGAGACTCGGTGTCGCCCCTGCGCCCTGAAGAGCAGCGTGCAGGGAGTGTGCAAAAGCAAAATTCCCTACACTCGAACTTATCTGGGTGAGTGGGTCACCTCACCCAGCCATACAAGCTAACAGACCCAGGAAGGATTCTCTTAACCCCTAGTTTACTCGCCTCCCAACTGACCTATGCAACCCTAACTGACAAGATCTCTCTCAGTTCAGTCATCTAAGACAAGAGGTGTGATATTATTTAGTGCCTCTTGCTATGCTATGCATGTAGGGGTGGGAGCAACTTCTGATTGGCAGAGCTTGCATACTCAGGGCTATATGTTTAAAAGAGGGATTTGGCAGCTTGTAAGTCCTCCTGCTTTGCAAACAGTAACTAGGACATCATCTACCCAGCCAAAACAGGTTACAAAGTGCCAAAAGCCTGGGGAAAGTGGTCCCACAGAGTGCTGAGGCATTCTGGACACACCTAGAGGTGCACAAAAAGGAACCTTGAAAACAATTGGCTCCCAGCCCCGCCTGATTATGCTAGTGATTCTGACTGATATAGAGCCTTACCCAGAGCCCTGTGCTGAGTAGGGACAGAGTGATGATTTGCCAGCTCTTTGAGCCTCTTACTCTCCAGGCAGAGGCAGCAGCAACCCCAAAGCTGGATCATCAGGCTGCTAATTCAGGGAAAAAAGACTAGGAGAGAGGCTCCGGGAAAATGAACTCTCTCATTGTCGAAGCCTGCAAATGCTAATGAGCCTTGACTGCCAATGAGACTGAAGCCTAATATATGACATCGCCATAGAGACTTATCAACTGCAAACCTCTACCTAAGTGTGCCACAGGGGCAGAACCTGGGGTACAGAGTCACCGACCAAGAAGAGGGAGAGAAAAAAAAAGCAAGAAGATAACCTCTCAAAATCAAAAAAAACCACAGACTTTATAATCTTTTACTTTATTTTATTTGTTTGTTTCTTTCTTTCATCTTCTTGTCTTGATTATTTTCTTCTTCTTCCATTTTGGTCATTTAATTCTCTGCCAGTTACTCTTTCCTCCTCTTGAACTGCATTACCCCTAAGTCTTACATCTCCCATTTTCTTTTCTTTCTTTTTCTCATCTCTCTATGACAGTTGCACTCCAAAACCCTTAACTCTCTTTCTCTCTCTCTTTTTGTTCTTTTTTCTTCTTTTTGTTTTTTCCTCTTTCTTTTTTCTCCCTCTATATTAGTTTCTTTTTTCTCTTTTACTTTTCCTTTCATTCAATCCTCAATCATGAACAAATTATTTTATTTGGGACTCAAATTTTTCTTTGTGGCACTTTTGGTGTTTTTTACTTCACTTTTTTAAATCATTAGCAGTGCTCCCAACCCTGACTTTCCATTTTATCTAGTTTTTGCTCCACTAAATAAAATAGCAATTTTTAATTTTCTTTCCTTTTCCTGTTTCCCTCTTATCACTCTCATAATATCTCTTAGTCGACTGTAAAGCCAGTAGGCAGGGCCAGGGCCACTATCACAGCAGCCTTCTGGCCCATGCAGGTTCGCATGCAGAGCCAAAAACTGGTGGGCCATAGTCTTTAATTCTAGCTTGCACCCGGCGGGCAAGTAAAAACATACACTGGACTCCAAAACCCACTCACATTCAGTGCTCACAAAGCTACTGACTTATCTGAGTTTCCTAGAATCAAAGGTTTCTAGCTCACCAGACTTATTCACCTCTGTTCCCCATCTCCTTCCTTCTCCAGCATCAAACTGCACAAACTGGCCTCTCACTCAATACTCCGCCATCTTGGCTGCTTTTCCTGGCCACATGGCCTCTTTCTGCTCTCTGCTCTGCTCCCTCTGCTCTCTCATGCTAATCAGTATTTTTACTTGGAACAGGTGAATAAGTCTGGTGAGCTAGAAACCTTTGATTCTAGGAAACTCGGATAAGTCAGTAGCTTTGTGAGCACTGAATGTGAGTGGGTTTTGGAGTCCAGTGTATGTTTTTACTTGCCCGCCGGGTGCAAGCTAGAATTAAAGACTATGGCCCACCAGTTTTTGGCTCTGCATGCGAACCTGCATGGGCCAGAAGGCTGCTGTGATAGTGGCCCTGGCCCTGCCTACTGGCTTTACATTTGGCATAGTCTGTGGCAGGATTCGATACAGATCGGCAAGGAGCCTTTGAGCGATGGAGTAGAGGACTGGCTAGTGTTAGGGTTCCCCATGGCTGTCCTTTTGGGGATTGTAGGCTGGCTGACTTTTACAGCCATGCGTGAGGAAACAGAGAGCTCTGTGAAAGAGGCTGCCTGGGACCTGAAAACCGAGCAGCAGAAGGAGTTGGAGCAAATGCAGGAGAAACCGATGCTGACCCTGGAGCTGAAGGAAATGCTGGAGGCGGAGGCCAAGCAGGTGTTCAAGATTCGCCTGGAAATGGAGCAAACCCTGGAGGAGGATTCAAAGGTTCATGAGTTGCAGATTGTCCTGGATGTTGTGGAGAGCCAGCAGCGGCGGGAGGCCAGGGCTGAGGCTGAGGCTGAGGCCGGGTCCGGAGCTGCAAGGTCTGCAGAGCAGAAGGCTGCAGCAGCCCAGGACTCGAGCCCTGCAGTGGGAGCTGGTGTTTTCAGTTCCTTTTTGGAAGATGAGGAGAATCAAGCTGGAGTTGTGATCTACAGTCTCCATAAGACGGGAGCCCAGCTGGAAGGAGCACCTACTGTGGCCCCGGTAGGTCTGCGATTTTGGGACATAGGGCTGGACATGCTATCCGGAGCAGAGATGGAAATGCTGACTGCCATTACCACGTGGCCCTCTTTGGGACAGTGTAAGACCTGCCAGGATGGCAGGAATGAGGGGGGTGGCTGATGACCCACGTGTGTGGACTGATTTCCTGGACTACGACCGGAGTGGGCATTGGCTCCTTTGTTGGATGGACTTACGGATTACGGATTTTGGACAATGTGAAATACCCTGATGGGGGTAGGGGTGGCTTTGCTGGAAGCACTCCCCTGCCCTGGGAAACTTTTCCCATAGGCCGAGGACATTTTGCGCTTTGGGCTAAGTGCTCAGAGACTGGTGAAGTGTACCTTTGTGATTGTTGAAATTGTATAACTTGTGCTGTTGTAATTTGTGTAATGTTCTAGTTTCCTTGCACAGGAATGTTGGTGATGTAAATTATAGGTAGTAAAGTGAGCATAGGGGTGGATTGTTGGGCAGATAAAATATATTATGCTCACTTTGTTAAAGATGGCGCTGTCCACGAGGAGGCCATTGCCGAGGTGATATTAATGTGTGTCTTTGTGGGCAGTTAGAATCCTTGTAGCCTGGGGCTTGGTTTTGGGATTAAGCCTTTCCCACCCTTTTTGGTGTGAGGTGGTGCAATCCTATCATGCCTCGGAGAAGTGACTTTGTATTAGAGACTTCCCTATTATGTATATTGGATTAAGGGTTTGGATTTCTACACTATAAAATGGAGGCAGAACGGGACTCGGCCCTTGGTTCCTGGAACAGAGGTGAATAATTCTGGTGAGCTAGAAACCTTTGATTCTAGGAAACTCGGATAAGTCAGTAGCTTTGTGAGCACTGAATGTGAGTGGGTTTTGGAGTCCAGTGTATGTTTTTACTTGCCCGCCGGGTGCAAGCTAGAATTAAAGACTATGGCCCATCAGTTTTTGGCTCCGCTGTTTCTTTACCGACTGTCCGAATCCAATGCGAACCTGCATAAGCCAGGAGGCTGTTGTGATAGTGGTCCTGGCCGTACCTCCTGGCTTTACATCAACCAACACATAAAAGCAAGTTATTTTATTCTTGACCCAAATTTTTTCACTTTTTGTATTTTGTGGGTCCATACCCCTTTTTTTTCTTCTTTAAGACTTCTTCTTCTCCCCAACTCAGGCCCTCCATTATAGGTAGTTTTTGTTCTACTAAGAGGGAAGGGGGAAATTTAGAGGGAAGGAGGCAAATGGGGTGTCATGTGGACACAGGGATGGGAGTGAGGGTGTTTTTTTGAGTGGGACACTTGATTCCATGTTAAAACAATAAAATAAAATTAATAAAAATTATTAAAAAATTTAACATGTATAAAACTCAGCACCTAGAGGACAAACAACCCAATTAAAAAATGAGTGAAGGGACCCTGGCCGGTTGGCTCAGCGGTAGAGTGTTGGCCTGGCGTGCGGGGGACCCGGGTTCGATTCCTGGCCAGGGCACATAGGAGAAGTGCCCATTTGCTTCTCCACCCCCCTTCCTTCCTCTCTGTCTCTCTCTTCCCCTCCCGCAGCCGAGGCTCCATCGGAGCAAAGATGGCCCGAGTGCTGGGGTTGGCTCCTTGGCCTCTGCCCCAGATGCTAGAGTGGCTCTGGTCATGGCAGAGCATCAGCCCCTGGTGGGCAGAACGTTGTCCCTGGTGGGTGTGCCGGGTGGATCCCGGTCGGGTGCATGCGGGAGTCTGTCTGACCGTCTCTCCCCGTTTCCAGCTTCAGAAAAATACAAAAAAAAATGAGTGAAGGATCTGAATAGATACTTCTTCAGTGGGGACATTCAGATGGTCAACAGACAAATAAATAAAAATACATAATGTCACTAATTATGTAAAATTGCAAATTAAAGCTATAAGGAGATAACACTTTATGATTGTCAGAATGGTTATGATCTATAAAAAAAAAAACAACTTCTGTCTTGGATGTAGAGAAAAGGGAAATCTCATGTGCTATTTGTTGGTAGGAATGCAGGTTGGTTCAGTCAGTGTAGAAAACAGTATGCAGTTTCCTCAAAAAAAAAATGGGACTATCTTTTCATCCAGTAATCCCACTTCTGGGAATATGCCCAAAGAAACCAAGAATACTAGTTTGAAAAAATATATGTACCCTATGCTCATTGCAACATCATTTGCAGTAGCCAAGAGAAGCAGTACATGAGTGGATAAAAAAAAAAGATGTGGTACATTTACATAATGGAATACTACTCAGCCATAAAAAAAGAAGAAAAATCTTTCCTTCTGTGACAGCATGAATGGATCTGGAGAGTATTATGCTACGTGAAATAGTTCAGTCAGTGAAAAATAAATACCATATGATCTCATTTATATGTGAAATCTAATAAACAAAGTAACTTAACAAACTAGAAACAAAAGCATAGACATATAAAACAGACTGATAGCTCAGCATGGATGAGGGTTAGAGTACAGGGTATTAAAAAAGTTGAAGAAATTAAGCAACAGGAATATATGGACAGCAGCAGTGGGACTGTGGAGTATCTGTCTGGGACCATGGTACCCAGCAATGTCATTCTGTGTAATCCTCTCTAACTTTACAGTGTGGGGGCAGTTTATAGATAAGAAATTTGTGTATTTCTGACTTGAGTAGTAAATATAGAGAAGGGAGTTTTGTATAAGGATGCTAAAGATACCTGTAGTTTTTCCACATTTTCTGAGAACTGACTGGCTTCTCTACTTACCTCACTAACCACTGAAGCTCCCAGGGACTAATGTGTCTCCTTGTGAAGTTCAGACCACTGGTGATTTATTTGAGGTTTTCTTGCCAAGCACTCTCAAGTTTACCAAGGTTTTCACCAGAGCATCTCATCTTACTTCCTGCCCCAACACAGTTTCTTTACTTCTCAGTATTAGATGCTAAATAGATTAGGATGGACAATTTGACTAGCTTGGCTCCTGCATGTCCACTGCTTGCGAGCTCCCACAAACAGAACCTAAGCTGACAGCAGTGTGACTTATGAAGACCAAGAAGAATGAGGTAGGCAGCTGAGGTCTCTATTTCCAGGCCAACTGCAAAGGCCGCAGATGCCAAAGGTAATTCGAAGAAAACAGTTTATCTGTTTCTGGAAACCTGGGGTTGAAAATATGCTGTAGTTCTTATTTGTCCTCTCTCCTCCAAATAGCTCCAGAGTTCCCAGAGACCCAGCAGGGCTACCTCCTCCTGCATTTGGGTGTGATTGTTGAAATCCCACCCAAGGAAGCAAGATAAATCTTGTGCTCCAGAGAGGTTTTTAGATTTTCACAAGATAACTTGTATGGTTTTTCTTCTGATCAGTGTGAGCTTGGTAACACTCCCTAGACCACCAATCAAAGCATTCCTGTTCCCTTTGCACTGGGCAGCCTCACTCCCCAGGGTGGTGTGTGGGCACTCTATATGTTCATGGATGTGGAAGACCTCTGGGGAGTTTATGTCTCACTGCTGGAATATTGTTCCTTTAGGAGTTAAAGGGGTCACAAGATATCAGTATGCTTTCCCCATCAGACTCATTTGCCTGATTGTATGTTCATGAGCTTCACAAAGTCCTTCTGCACACATAATTGGAAACATGCTCTTTCCAGCCTTGAAATATAAAAGAAACCAGTACACCAAACAAGCATTTGATTTCTGTTAAATATGCACATACATTTTATATATAAATGTAAATGTTTGTTTGTTCAAAATCTTAAATAAATAAAAATGTAAATGTTTGTTCAAAATCTTAAATAAATAAAAATGTAAATGTTTGTTTGTTCAAAATCTTAAATCTCTGAAAGTTCTTCATTGATTGCTTTGAAAATTTGACATAATGTTGCATTTGAATGCTTGTATGTTATGTCAAAATGACTCATTTGTGAAAACACTTCTGTATTCTGAAGTGCCTATGTATTACATATGGAATGCAAGTAGAAAATCATTTTAATGATGCAAACAAGGAGAACAAGTTGACAGACAACCTGGAATTGTCAAAGAAACTACAATAGGCAGACTGTACACCGTGCATCCCAATCAAGATGAATGCTTCTTTCTTTGCGTGCTGTTGGTAAATGTGCCTGGTCCAACGTCTATCCAGCAACTGAGAATTGTCTATGGCATTACACATGCCACTTTCTTCAGTGCATGTCAAGCTCTGAATTTATTGGAGAACGACCAACACTGGGATGTATGCATTAATGACACATGCAACACGTCATATCCAAATCAAATTCTTACATTGTTTGCAATCATATTGACCACCTGCTCTCCTTAATCTCCAACAGAGTTATGGGAGAAATATAAATCACACATGGCTGAAGGTATTTTTCATTGAATACACAAGGACAATTCAAATATGGACATGGATTTCACAGCAGAAATCTACAACAAAGCATTGATAATGATTGTAGATTTGTTCTTAGAAATCGCAAAGTTCTCAATTAACTGGGAATGCCATCACCAAATCGATCTGCTGCTGCTTCGTTCAATGTAGAATTGTGCCATGAACAAAATTACAACATGGGTGATCTTTTGTCATATGTGCAATCAAATATTCCTAAGCTAATGCTTGAGCAAAAAGGCATTTACGATCAAATAATGCAAACTGTCAATAATGGGGTTGGAGAAATCTTAGATGTGGTAGGAGGAACTGGTAAAACGTTCCTAATTAGATTAATTCTGGCAGCAATTAGATCCCAAAATGACATAGCCTTAGCTCTTGTGTCATTCGGAATAGCTGCAACATTGCTACCAGGTGGAAGAACTGCTTATTACAGTTTGAAATTGCCATTGAACATGCAATTCATTGAAACTCCCATGTGCAACATTTCCAAAGCATCCAGCATGGGAGAAGTATTTCAGAAATGCAAACTTATTGTTTGGGATGAATGCATAATGATGCACAAAAATATCACTTGAGGCTTTGATCAATCATTGCAAGATTTGCGTGGAAACATCAGACCGTTTGGGAACACATTAATATTGCTTGCAGGAGATTTCAGGCAAACATTACCTGTAGTTCCTTGATTGACACCAGTGGATGAAATAAATGCTTGCCTGATATACTCTTCTTTGTGGTAACAAGTAAAGATGTTAAAATTAACTACAAATATGCATGTCCAGCTGCAAAACAATCAATCAGCTGAGATATTCTCATATCAATTGCTGGAAATTGGGAACGGAAAGGTGCCAGGTGATCTGACCTCAGGATGAATTACATTGCCTCATAACTTCTGCAATTTAGTGATGTCAAAAGAAGAATTGGTTGAAAAAGTATTTTTCAATATTCAAACCAATTATAAGAATCATGATTGGCTGAGTGAATGAGCTATTCTTGCGGCCAAGAACAAAGACATCTATGAACTTAACAATATTATTCAGTCTAATATTCAAAGCAAGGCAGTCACATACAAGTCCATTAACACTGTTGTGGAAGCAGATGAAGTGGTTAATTATCCAACAGAATTTTTGAATTCACTCAATCTGCCAGGGATGCCACCGCACATATTGCAATTGAAAATCGGTGTGCCAATTATCATGTTGCAAAATATCAACTAGCCAAAGCTTTGCAACAGCACGTGGCTTGCAGTAAAAAAAATTAATGAGCAACATTGTAGAAGCAACAATCTTGACAGGACCTTTCAAAGATCAAGATGTCCTCATTCCTCACATTCCTATGATTCCAACGAATATGCCATTTCAATTTAAGAGATTGCAATTCCCAATTTAATTGGCATTTGCAATCATCATCAACAAAGCTCAGGGCCAATCTTTAGAATTGTGTGGTTTAGATCTAGACATGGATTGCTTCTCACATGGACAATTATATGTTGCATGTTCTAGAGTCAGCAAACCAGACAATCTCTATATCTGCACAGACAATGGAACAACAAAAAATATTGTATACCCACAAGCATTGTGAAAACAAACATATTAGAAACATGTGCTTTCTCTTTTCTTCTTTTCAATTTAACCAGACTAAGCCACAGCAACACATGGCCTGGTACAGCTAGATATACACACACACACACACACACTCACACATACATATAGGTAAACTCATATATTTATAAATGCACATATGTGCACATACAGAGAAATATCTAAATATACATATACATTTATATATGCATGTGCACACATAAATGCCCTAATTATTTCAGAATCTCTATTGACACTGGCAACACCTAAGGCATATTGAAACCTGGATAAAAAATTCACTAACTTCAACTCCTGTGGTGTGACTGTTTGGCTTTGAGAACTGGGCACTGAAGATGCAACAAGTTCAGAACTGGTCTACAGTAGAGACATTTGTCACATTAAGTCAAAAATGTGCTCAGAGAGAATGGCTTCCCCTGAGCAGAGAGCACTGCCTCTCACTGGACCAGGTCCCTAGAGGTTTAAATGGAGTCGTCAAATCCCAGCTCTCTTCACATCAGTTGTGGTGCTGGCCTTCACATAAACTCACCACTCTTTATAAGTGCATTTTATTTCAGACTTGCAATGCAATGCATGGCCACCCAAATGCTGCCCCTGAAAGTAAATACATTTGAGGAGAGGTTGTCATGAGGGCAGAGGTGGAGCTCCAAGAAGGTGCTCCCAGAGTTCTTCCTGCCTCAGCTGTCAAAGTGACAGCTTCCCAAAGCAGCAATTTTGTGTTGGATACTATGGAATATTCAAACTAAAAAGTAAGCTCAAGGAAAAGGAAAAAGATATGTCCCAAACAGATGACATTTGGAAAAACTGGAAGTGATAATTGGAAATAACTTAGAGTCTGTTCAGCTCACCAATCTCTGCTTTCGGAATGGAATGCCTCCCAGTAGCCCAGGTAGCAGACATTAGACTGTGCAGGCAGATTTTCAGTCCCTGAATTGTGGCTGAGGGGGGGTTGATGGATAGAAGTTTCATTTACCCCCTCAGTCTTTTCCTATTTGCTCAACCATCCCCAAGGAGATTAGGTAAAATCAACTTGATCATAATAAAAAGAAATTGCCTAAATATTTGCCTGAAATTGCTGTGACTACATCCAGCTCCTCAAAGAGACAGACAGACATGGTCTTAAATGAACACTTTAAGGTTTTTGAATAAATACTAATTTATGTCATAATCCAATGACCCTTGGATACAACGGCCTGTCACTATGACAAGCCAATTACATAACTCAGGTGCTGGTGGGAAGGAAAAAAGTTTATTCAAGTGTCAGCCACCTGACAAGATCATGGGACTCTGTCCTCAAACACCCATTTCCCTTTCTGGTGTAGGTAAGGTTGTCATAAGGAGGAAAATAAGGAGGAATGGGCAAAAATAAAACAAAGGAGTCACAAGAAGGTGGTTGATAGTCCTTTGCTAAAGGAGCAGGGGGCTGGCTTAGAGTGTTCAGATGACAGATTGAATGTCACATATCTTTTAGAGCTGGTACATCTGAAAATTGGGGAAACAGGCCTTTTAACTGTAATAAGAGCTTGGTCAGAGGTGAAAGCACAGAATTGATTATATATTATTGATTTGTTATAGAATATACAACTGTGATCACTAAACTAGTAACACTGACTTATGGTTATAAGAGCAGCAAGCTGGACTCAACATTTTACAGAAATCCTTTTATAAGCTTATTTTGATAGTACATTTTTACTGAGCTCTCTGTTATGGCTAGTCACAGTAATATTAGTAAATCAGTAATATAACATACTTATTCCTGTTTAAATTGCATAGGTATAAAATCACCAAAAACTAAATGTGTGTATAAGAATGACCAGAGTCCTTCCTTTCTTTTAAATCAAATTTAATTTTCCTGCAAGCGGAAGGGATTTTAGTTTTTATTGTTATTGGCAGAGACATGCAGTGTTCACACAGATTGCATTTCCTTGACTGTTGAAGTTAGATTGGATCATGTGACCAGCTCTGGCCAATGAACCACAAGCAAACTTGATACATCATTTATGAGGTGAAGCCGCATAAAATTTTAGCTCCACCTTCCAGCTTCTTCTTCCCTGCTCAGCAGCTTCCAGATGGTATCACTTCACAAAGAAGCAGTACTCAAGATCCATGTCCAGCTTTGTGCAAGCAAAAGGACATCTTTAGTGAGCTAAGCCAGGCACATTTAAGAATTAGCTAGCTATCATCACATAGCCTGGTATTCGCTGATTAATTTTGTTCTGTAGGCTCACATTGGGATGGAAAAAATATGCCTATGACAGGAAACATTCACTTGTCATGGTGGCCACAGGTCTGATCATTGTCCAAGCTCCAATGACTGATTAAAATCAGGTGCCGCCCTGGCCGGTTGGCTCAGTAGTAGAGCGTCGGCCTAGCATGCGGAGGACCCAGGTTCAATTCCCGGCCAGGGCACACAGGAGAAGCGCCCATTTGCTTCTCCACCCCTCCGCCGTGCTTTCCTCTCTGTCTCTCTCTTCCCCTCCTGCAGCCAAGGCTCCATTGGAGCAAAGATGGCCCAGGCGCTGGGGATGGCTCTGTGGCCTCTGCCTCAGGCGCTAGAGTGGCTCTGGTCACAACATGGCGACGCCCCGGAGGGGCAGAGCATCGCCCTCTGGTGGGCAGAGCGTCGCCCCATGGTGGGCGAGCCGGGTGGATCCTGGTCAGGTGCATGCAGGAGTCTGTCTGACTGTCTCTCCCTGTTTCTAGCTTCAGAAAAATGAAAAAAAAAATCAGGCGCCTTTGTTGATTCTACACCCTACCTAGGGGTCAGAAGTTGTGTTCTTGCTAAGGGCAGCAAGGAAAAAAGAAGTCTTGGATCCTAGATTAGCCAAGGATTGTGAGTGGGGTGGCAGACCTAATGCAACACCAGGCCTGATGCTGTTAGCACCAGCAGCCTCAATTGGGCCAGGGTGAGGCTATTGCCACCTGCAGGATGACAGCTGCCTGGGCTAGCCCATGCTCTGCACAAAATGACATAGCATCAGATATTTTCAGGAGAGAAGCAAGCATTCCTCCTCTGCCCACGCTGTGTCTAGCACCAAATCTTTGAAGAATGGACAACAGAAATTAGAAGAAAAACAGCAAAATAAAGGCTTCCTCAAACAGATATAAATTTAATGTAAATTCCTCACAAAATCTGAACATATATTTTATAAACATAAACAATCTTATTCTAAAATGTATATAGAGATGCACAGACACTGTAATAACTATACTACTAGTGAAAAAAATTTTGGTTGAGCCCTGGCTGGATAGCTCAGTTGGTTAAAGCATCTTGCTAAAGCACAGAGGTTGCAGGTTCGACCCCCCAGTCTAGGCACCTACAGAAACATATTGATGTTTCTGTCTCTCACTCTCTCTTTCTTTGTCTCTCCCTAAAATAAATAAATAAAAAAATTAAAAAAGAACTTTGGTGGGATAACTTGTTAATCAAGAGAGTGTGGTTGGTGGAGGAGTACAGCTCAATGAGACAGGACAACGAGTCCAGAAATAACCACTCTAATAATCCCACTTGGTTTCTGAACAAGATGCAAGAGCAAGTCAGTGGAGGAAAAAGAGCCTTTTCCGTAACTGGTGCTGATGCAATTGGCCAGACATCAACAACAATAACAAAAATTAATCTTAATCTAAACCTCAAACCTTTTACATAAATTAATTCAAAGTTAATTGTGGGCCTAAATATAGAAGCTAAAATTAGAAATATAAAAATTTTTAGAAAAAAAAGACTGAGGAGAAAATCTTCTAGATCCCAGGCCAGGTGAAGAGTTTTTAGACTTGACACTAAATGCACAACCCATAAAAAAAAACACTGATAAACTGGACAAAAATGTTAAAGTTTGCTCAGGGAAAGATTCTATAAAAATGAAGAAAATTTTCAGACTGAGAAAAATATTTGAAAACAATATATCTGACAAAACACTAGTTTCTAAAATATATAAAGAAATCTTGAAATTAAACAGTAAAAAAGAATCTACTTAGCAAATGAAGACAAGATATGGATGAAGATTTTACTGAAGAGGATACACAGTTGGCAACTAAGGGCTTGATGTTACAGTCAATGTTGTTAGTCACTGGGAAAGTAGAAAGTAAAACCATAATAAGATGTCACTACATACTTATCAGAAGGACTGAGATGAAAAAGTAGTGACTATGCCAGATTCTATGAGGACATGAACATCCTGTAGCATGAATACTGGAGACACAGATGGGAATGCAAAA
Source organism: Saccopteryx bilineata (assembly GCF_036850765.1). Classification (NCBI taxonomy): domain Eukaryota; kingdom Metazoa; phylum Chordata; class Mammalia; order Chiroptera; family Emballonuridae; genus Saccopteryx; species Saccopteryx bilineata. The sequence goes on from NC_089498.1 coordinate 96,092,624, forward strand.
TGGTGGTCAGTCTGAAAAACAGTTTGAGAATTTCTTAAAACAGTAAACTTGTGACTGTCATATGGTCTAGCAGTGACACTCCAGGTGTTTATCCCAAAGAAAGGAACCTGTGTGTGAGTGTTTACAGAAGCAGTATCTATGATCACCAAAGGGAAACAAACCCAGATATCCTTTATGGGATGAATAGTCAAACAAACTCCAGTCCATCCACACTGTGGAACACTGCCCAGCAACAAAAAAGATCAAATATTGATATACACAGCCATGTGCTCAGTAATAAAAGAGAGCCTCCAATGCTTACATATTGTATAATTCCATTTATATACCATTCTCAAAACAAAATTATATAAATGAAAGACAAATTAGTGGTCCCCAGGAGTTAGGGAAGGGAAGAGAGGTGAATGAGGCTATAAAAAAATGGCACACAGAGAAATATTCTTGGTGATGAACATTGTGGTCATGGCCTCACATATCTACATATGTGGTAAACATGTCTGGAACACACACGTGCTCACACAAAAGAACTTATGCAAAACCAATGAAATTTAGATAAAGTTTGTGGCTCTCCAAAGTTCATTTTTTGGGTTAAATATTGCACTGTAGTTATGCAGTATGTTACTATTGGGAGAAGTTAAATAAAGTGCACATAAAACTTTCCTATACATTCCTTTCCACTTTCTGTGACTCTATAAAATTATTTCAAAATAAAAATTTGAAGCCTCTGTTTGCAGATTGTTTCCCATACTTCAACAGGCTGCCTGCCAGCAGGGGGACCCCTGTCTGTGAGTGTACCCTAGTCCCCTGGTGGGGGCTCCAGATAAAGAATATCATGTGGGTCCAGAATGATTGACACCCAGTTACATAATGGTCCTTGGGGTTTTTTTAATTGATTTTAATTTATTGTGTTTACATAGATTCTAGTGTTGCCCCGAATGCAGCCCCTTCCCCAATATTCCTCTCAACATCTACCTTGCCCCCTCCTCATAGTGCCCTCCCCTCTTCCCTTCAGCTTTATCCCATCCTATCATCCCCTTTCCCTCTGTTCTCTTTTCCTCTGGTCCCTTTGATCTCTCCTCGGTCTCAGTTTTGTTCCTCAGTTCACATTATTCATTGGATTTCTCAAATGAGTGAGGTCATATGATATTTTTCTTTTTCTGCCTGGTTTATTTCACTCAACATAATAGTTTCCATATCCATCCATGTTGTTGCTTAAGGTCAAATTTTCTTTTTTTTCATGGCCCCACAGTATTCCATTGTATATATGTACCACTGCTTTTTAATCCACTCGTACACTGATGGACACTTGGGTTGTTTCCAGATCTTCGCTATTGTGAACAATGTTGCCATAAACATGGGGGTGCATTTCTCCTTTTGAAATAGTGCTATGGCGTTCTTGGAGTATATTCCTAAAAGTGGGATATATGGGTCAAAAGGCAGTTCAATTTTTAATTTTTTGAGGAATCTCCATACTGTTTTCCACAGTGGCTGCACCAGTCTGCATTCCCACCAGCAGTGCAGAAGGGTCCCCTTTTTCCACATCCTTGCCAGCACTTATTCTGTGTTGTTTTGTTGATGAGCGCCATTCAGACTGGTGTGAGGTGATATCTCATTGTGGTTTTAATTTGCATTTCTCTAATGATTAGTGATGTTGAGCATTTTTTCATATGCCTATTGGCCATCTGTATGTCCTCTTTAGAGAAGTGTCTATTCATCTCTTTTGCCCATTTTGGATTGGCTTGTTTGCCTTCATGGTCTTGAGTTTTAAAAGTTCTTTATAAATTTTGGTTATTAACCCCTTATCAGACGTATTGTCCAATATGTTCTCCCATTGTGTAGTTTGTCTTTTTATTCTGTTCTTATTGTCTTTAGCTTTGCAAAAGTTTTTTTTTTGTATTCTTCTGAAGCTGGAAATGGGGAGAGACAGTCAGACAGACTCCCGCATGCGCCCGACCGGGATCCACCTGGCACGCCCACCAGGGGCGACGCTCTGCCCACCAGGGGGCGATGCTCTGCCCCTCCGGGGCGTCGCTCTGCCACAACCAGAGCCACTCTAGCGCCCAGGGCAGAGGCCAAGGAGCCATCCCCAGCGCCTGGGCCATCCTTGCTCCAATGGAGCACTGGCTGCGGGAGGGGAAGAGAGAGACAGAGAGGAAGGAAAGGGGGTGGAGAAGTAAATGGGCGCTTCTCCTATGTGCCCTGGCCGGGAATCAAACCCGGGTCCCCCACAAGCCAAGCCGATGCTCCACTGCTGAGCCAACTGACCAGGGCCTGCAAAAGCTTTTTAGTTTGATATATCCAATTTGTTTATTCTGTTTTTATTTTTCTTGCCCATGGAAATAAATCAGTGAATATATTGCTGTGAGAGATGTCAGAGAGCTTAGTGCCTACGTTTTCTTCTAAGATGCTTATGGTTTTACAGATTATATTTAAGTCTTTTATCCATTTTGAGTTTATTTTTGTGAATGCTGTAAGTTGGTGGTCTAGTTTCATTTTTTATACAGGTGGTTGTCCATTTTCCCAACAGCATTTGTTAAAAAGGCTACCTTTACTTCATTGTATGCCCTTACCTCCTTTGTCAAATATCAGTTGTCCATAGAGGTGTGGGTTTTTTCTGGGTTCTCTGTTATGTTCCATTGATCTATATGCCTATTCTTATGCCAGTACCAGGCTGTTTTGAGTACAATGGCCTTGTAGTATTACTTGATATCATAAAGTGTGATACCTCACACTTTATTCTTTTAAAGATTGCTGAGGCTATTCCTGTTCTTTTTTGGTTCCATATAAATTTTGGGAATATTTTTTCTATATCTTTGAAGTATGTCTTTGGTATTTTAATTGGTATTGCATTAAATTTATAAATTGCTTTGGGTAATTAAAGGCCCAAAGTCCATCCAGACCAGGACTTTTCTTTGTTGGGAGTTTTTTGATAACTATTTTGATCTCATATGTTGTAATTGGTCTGTTTAGGTTTTCTGATTCTTCCAGATTAATTTTTGGAAAACTGTGTGTTTCAAGAAATTTGTCCATTTTATCTAGGTTGTCTAATATTTTGGCATAAAGTTCTTCATAGTATTTACTTACAATATTTTGTATTTCTGTTGTGTCAGTCGTTATTTCTCCACTCTTGTTTCTAATTTTATTTACTTGAGGCCTCATTTTTTTTTTTTGGTGAGTCTGGTTAAAGGTTCATCAATCTTGTTTATCTTTTCAAAGAACCAGCTCCCAGTTTCATTGATCCTCTCTATTGTTTCTTTAGCCTCTATGTCATTTACTTCTGCTCTGATCTTTATTATTTTTTTGATTTTACTACCTCTGGGCTTTACTTGCTGTTCTTTTTCTATTTTTTTTAGATGCAGGGTCAGGTTGTTAGTCTGAACTTTTTCTAGCTTCTTAAGATATGCCTCTAATGCTAACTAACTTCCCTCTCAGTACTGCTTTTGCTGTGTCTCACAAATTTTGAGTTGATGTATACTCATTATCATTCATTTCTAGGAATTTTTTATTTCTTTTTTGATCTCATTGTTAACCCATTTGTTGTTTAATAACATGCTACTTAGTTTCCAAGTGTTTGAGTATTTTTTAGTTTTTCTGTTTTTGGTTGATTTCTAGTTTCATGCCATTGTGATCAAAGAAAATGCTCGATATGATTTCAATCTTCTTAAATGTGTTGAGACCACTTTTGTGCCCTAACATATGGTCCATCCTAGAGAATGTCCCATAAGCACTTGAAAAAAAATGTATATTCTGCTGCTTTAGGGTGAAAGGTTCTGAATATATCTGTTCAATCAAGTTGATCTAGCATGTCCTTTAGGTCTGCTGTTTTTTTGTTAATTTTCTTTCTTGAGGATATATCTAGTAATGTTAGTGGGGTACTGAAATCCCCTACTATTATAGTATTGCTGTTGATCTTGCCCTTCATATCTACCAAAGTCTGCTTTATAAATTTAGGTGCTCCTATATTAGGTGCATAGATATTTATAATGGTTATATCTTCCTGTTGGATTGCTCCCTTTATCATTATTAGTGACTTTCTTTAACTTTTACTATAGTCTCTTTTAAAGTCCATTTTGTCCGATATATGTATTGTTACCCTAGCTTTTTTTCATTTCCATTTGAATGAAATATTTTTTTCCATCCTTTTATCTTCAGTTTATGTGCATCTTTTGTTTTAAGGTGTGTCTCTTATAGACAGCATATGTATGGGTCCTGTTTTCTTATCCAAGCAGCTGCCCTATGTCTTTTATTTGGATCATTAAACCATTTACATTTAAGGTTATTATTGATATGTAGTTGTTTATTGCCATTTTATTCTTTAAAGCTGTATTCCTTTTTTGCTATATTCTTTTACCCCTTTGATCTGTTTACAGAAGGCCCCTTAGCACTTTTTGCAGCATTGTTTTTGTTGTAGTTAATTCCTTGAGTTTTGTTTTTTGTCTGGGAAGCTTTTTATTTTTCCTTCAATTATAAAAAATAGCCTTACTGGATAAAGTTGTCTTGGTTGTAGGATTTTTTTCTGCATTACTTTGAGTATTTCTTGCCATTCCCTTTCTGCCTCAAGTGTTTCTGTTGAAAAGTTGGTTGTCATTCTTATGGGGGCTCCTTTGTAGGTGATAGCCTGTTTTTCTCTAGCAGCTTTTAATATTTTCTCTTTATCATTTAGCTTTGGTATTTTAATTATGATGTGTCTTTGTGTAGATTTCTTTGTGTTTCTCTTTAATGGAGTTTTCTGTGCTTCTTGAAATTGTGAGATGATTTTCTGCATTAATTTAGGGAAGTTTTCAGCTATGATATGATTGAAAAAATTCTCTATTCCTTGCTCTTTCTCTTCTTCTTCAGGAACCCCTATTATGTGGATGTTATTTCTCTTCATGTTGTCACAGAGCTCTCTTAGAATTTTCTCAGACTTTTTGATTCTCTTTTCTTTTTTAGCTCTGCTTTTGTTCCTTCATTTATCTTGTCCTTTAACTCACTGATTCAATCCTCAGCTTCATCCATCCTGCTTTTAATTCCTTCCATTGTGGTCTGCATTTCAGATATTGTATTTGTCATTTCTGACTGATTCTTTTTTATTATTTCAATGTCCTTTTTTATATTTACTATGTCTGTATTTAGGTGTTTATAGTGACCATCTATTGTTGGTCTAAGATCTGTGAGCATCCTATGAATCATTATTTTAAACTCTGCTTCTGGTAATTTGGTTATATCTGACTCATTCAAGTCCTTTTCTCAGGATTTCTCTTGATTAATTTGTGTTGCATTTCTCTGCCTTCTCATTTTGTTTGTTTATAAGAAGGTTTTGGCCACTGGAGTTCAATGGGTGTGGCCTCTGTGTTTCCTAGGTGTGGTCTATCTGCAGAAACACCACCCCTTCTGCCGCTGCCTCAGGCATTCGGGTATGGGTGTTGCTGTTGCTGGAAAGCTGTAGCTGTCGCTGCAGTTTTTTGCCTTTCCTCCACAGGAGGGATGTGTGTACGTGCCCGTGTCTACAAGCCTTGGCATTTGCCCTGCCACCATGGATGGTGCTGCATGGCCATCTGGGGCTGTAAGCCTCAGTACTGAGGGCAGGGCTGAGCACCTTTGCTCAGCCAAGGGTCTCTTCTTATTCCCAGGCTTTCGCCAGCCCCCCCCAGGGTGGAGTTGCACTCACACATCAGGCTGTAAGCCTTGGCTCTGTGGACTGGGTGGGTTGCATGCCAGTACTCAGCCACAGATCTCTGCAAATCCCAGGCTTTTGTCTTTCCCCTAGGGTGAGATTGCAGGCAGCCCCACAGCTGGCTGGACTGCTTTTGTGTGTCTTTCTTCCCCCACTGGGCGAGACTGAGCTCATGATGAGCCTCTGTCATGGCCAGCCCGGCTTCTGCCCCTGCCGATGGGGCTGTGCTTTTGCATCCTGGCACCTCCCACCCTTGGCTAGCTCTCAGCAGTGTGGTTGGGAGCCCTGCACCTCAGACCCTAGCATTCAATACTTTATTCCTTAGGGTTTCCTCCTTCTATCGACTCTGCTCTGAGTGCCTTAAAAGAGCTTGTTTGGCTGGTGTCCTGTTTCCCTTTGCTGGTATTGCTGGTTCCAGGGGAAATATTCACTTCAGATTTGGGGAATGACTCAGCCCAGGGGTTAGGGTGGCTGTTGCTCAAAGTGTTTCTGCCTGTGCCTCCTAAATTAAACTCTCTTCCTGCTGCTCCAGTCCTCTCCTCTCTCCCCATCCCCCAGAGTCCTGGGTGAGTGGTTGTGAAAGAGGTTTTCTGCACTGTCCCTTTAAAAAAATCCTGGGTCTGAGAAATTTGTCTCTTTCTCACAAACAGTATCCTGACTTGTTTCACAGCTAAATAGTGTCAATATGCTTCTTCTAGGCTCTGAAGCTGCAGGCTGGGACTTTGTTCCTGGGGCCCAGGGCCCACCCCTCTCCACTAAAATCACTTCCCACCATGCAAGTCTCTCCAGGCTGCCCTTCACTCCTGGGAGCTGGGCAGCCTTCTTCATGTTTACACTTTTTCTACCAGTCTCTGTGTGGCTTCTTCGGTGTTCTTTGGTTAAAGAGTTCTCTTAGTTCAGTCCAAAGTTGGTTTTTCCAGATGATGGTTTTTAAAATTAAGTTGTAATCCACTTTGTTTTTAGGAGGTGGAAGTTTGTATGTCTGTCTACTCCATCATCATCTTGTATGCCCCCTGGGTCCTTGGGTTTTATGCTTGATGCAAAGTGCAGAATTCATTCATGTTTTTACTATTTGTTCAATCATTAAGCAATCATCAAGTGAGTTCCTGCACTGTGGCAGACCCATGCTAAAGCTAAGATGGGCACTGAAACCTGCTTCCTGCATGTCAAGGGCATCTCCAATCATCTTGTTGCCATGGTGTGACATGATGGAGCCTGACAGATAGATAGATGATGGAGGTGAATGCAGGGCTCTGTGGGATCCCATGTAGGACCAACAACCTAGCTAATGGGTTTTAAAGTGAGGCTAAAAACATTTGAAATTAAGTCAAGAACAGACAGACCATTCAATGAAAATATTTCAGGTGGAGAAGGGTTATGATGCAGTGACATGTGGGAGGTCCCTAGGAACTGTGAGACATCAGGGTGATGAGGCCAAATCTGAGGGCAGGGGGTGGGCTGTAGCATGGTTTGGAGGTGGCCATCCTGAGTACACTGCCTCCAGACAGAGCTGAACAGAAGCCATTCAAGGCCAGCCAAATAGTGTCACCCATTTTAAAGAGATTAGATATAGGAGAGATGGGCTTCAGATGTGGCAGGATGGGGGTTGAGACAAAAGCATGTCCAAAGGAAAGGGTGGGAGGCAAGGCCTGAAATGGCTCCCAGGTCTACAAGGAGAGAATAACAATAATTCTTCATGTGTGTTTAGCTACAGGTTGGGCATGGCCAGAGTTGTGATACCACTGGCAAGCAGGCAGTGGCTCACAGCAGGGACACAGAATTTTAGGCATAAACGTGTTACTCTGGCAACTCAGCACCAGCACCAACATCTGGCCTGGGGAGAGCATCACAGTTTACAATGGGCTCTATAGAGCTCACTAATTATTGGTTCTGATTAATTAGCAGCACTACAGTGTGGTGCTTTGAGGACGGTAATTTTGAAATTATCTGTCTTGGCTCTTAGTTCTTGCTTTCCTAGTTACTAAAATAAAATAAAATGCTATCTTAAATAAGCTACTTAATTTCTCAGATTCTGTTTTCTTGCTTATATAGTAAAACATATTAACCTACATTATAACATTTTTTTGAGGGTTACATAAGATCATGAGTAAAGAGCTTATAAGAATGCTAGGTACAGAGTAATTAATAGTTACTTACAATTATTATTAAAGTTATCACTATGCTTATTATTATTATTATTATTATTGTTACTATTAGTATTAGATTTGATAACTACTGATACTTTGTTTCTGTGGCACCTTTCTTTAAAGAGGTGAGCTTTCCCAGGCTTGGCCATTAATCCTGCCTATCTCCCCAGAAAGATCAGGAATCTGGGGACCCAAGCTTTGATGAAGATATGTGTTAGAGGACTATCGAAGCTCTCCGGTGCAGTGTCATGACAGCCAGATATATATGTTCTGAATTCATGATATTCTTTCCATTGACCTTTTTATAGGCCTGGGTACAAGTCAAGTTTTTCAACCTTTTTCTCCCATAGCCCCTTACTTGGAAGTGAGATGCCATAAAGAGAAACCCCCGGGGTGCCCTGAATCATGAAAGCAAGGAAAGGTATTTCTGAGCACTGGTGAGCATCCTTTGATTTTCTTTCAGGACCATATATTTTCCCTCCAGTTTGCTTTGTCTCCTGATTCAAGGATTAAAGAAAAATTACACAAAATACCCCATGTATCTTTTGAAAGACAAAATAGAACCAGCTGAGCCTAATCAACTCTCAGAAGTGCCATAAATATGTATCAGGCTATTAAAGCACAGCCCTTCTAAAGAAGTGAGAGCTACAATGGGAAAACAGTCTCTAATCCCAGGATAAACACCTCTCAAACCATCCTTGAGGCCCTGCCCATTGAGCTTAGTGGTCAGGCTGAGGTCAAAGAAGAGAACCATGCCAAGGTTCCTGGAGGACCCATAGCTTGGTACAAGTGTTCCCTGAGGATGATAGCTGCACAGTACACATGCTGGAAAGAAATGGACAGCCTATGGAAGGCGGGCACAGCAGTGTTGAGTCATCTCATTTTCTGATTAAACAGTAAAGGCCAGTGTGTCTAACCCCATCTTCAGTGACTTCAGCGGACTGGAATGCTTCACAGTGTTTGTAACTTAAAGCTTTTCTCCTTCAGGGATTACTGGTAGGCTGTCACCTTCTTTGGAATGCTGGCCTGTCATGCACTCTAGCTCCACAGACACCAGCATGTAACTGATGGTCCACATCAGGCACATGATAACTTTCCAATGAAAGTTCACACTCTCCTCTCCCTCCAGAGAGGACTTCTGCCTGCTTCTTCTCTGTAGAAAAACTCACAACTTTCTTGGTTTTTCTTCCACTTCTATTTACTCTTCTGCTCTGTCTTCTTCTCCTTGGTTATTATGTATCACTGATACAGGTTATTGAGGAATATCAGAACAGTGGGGAGGCTGGGTAAAAGCTAGTCTGCTGGTTTGGATTCCCTGAGAGGCAGACTGTACTGAAACAAGCCTGAAGAGACTTGGCTTCCCCAGGTGCACACCCAGAGTAACACGTTTATGCCTAAAATTCTGTGTCCCTGCTGTGAGCCACAGCACAGCCCTAGCCAGATACGTTGTCAGTGCTTGTCTGAGGATGAAGAGATGGTGCTCTTTTGGGCTCTAAGAGTCCCATTTAAGTTCAAACTGGTTCTCTTGCTCCATCGATGGTCCTGTCACCTTGCATGAGCCTACAAACAATCTGTTCCTTAGGATGTTCTGAAATTCAACCCAGTAAATGTTCCAGCGATCTGAAACTCTAAAGGGAGGGACTCTTCCAGACCCTTGTCTCAGTCCTGGTTCTGACATTGTCAGCTGTGTCACTCGGGGCTAACAGCCAGGATGTCAGAGCAGCTGTTGTCACAACATTGGTTGGCACCAAAGCAAAACGGGAGCATGATGACATATTAGAGAAAAGACAGGAAAGAGAAAATAGGTGACTTCCTTTATCCTAAGCATCTTGCCTTCCTTCTTCCTTGGCTCTTGAAATCAAAGCCATTTTTTTCATTAGACTGGTTTATGAAGTCAAAGGTTAAATATATCTGGATGGGAGTCGCAAGTGTGTATGTATGAGTTGTGTGTGGTGTGTGTATGGTGTGTGTGTGTATGTATGAGTTGTATGGTGTGTGTGTGCATATGAGTTGTGTGTGGTGTGTGTGTATGAGTTGTGTGTGGTGTATGTGTGTGTATGAGTTGTGTGTGATGTGTGTGGTGTGTGTATGAGTTGTGTGGTATGTGAGTGTGTGTGTATGAGTTGTGTGGTATGTGTGAATGTATGAGTTGTGTGGTAGGTGGTGTGTGTGGTGTGTGTATGAGTTGTGTGGTATGTGAGTGTGTGTGTATGAGTTGTGTGGTATGTGTGAATGTATGAGTTGTGTGGTGGGTGGTGTGTGTGGTGTGTGTATGAGTTGTGTGTGGTGTGTGTATGAGTTGTGTGGTGGGTGGTGTGTGTGGTGTGTGTGTATGAGTTGTGTGTGGTGTGTGTGTATGAGTTGTGTGGTGTGTGAGTGTGTGTGTGAGTTGTGTGGTGTGTGAGTGTGTGTGGTGTGTGAGTGTGTGTATGAATTGTGTGTGTGAGTTGTGTATGGGTTGTGTGATGTGTGTGAGTGTAGTGTATGTGAGTGTGTGTGCATGAGTTGTGTGGTGTGTGTGTTAGTGTGTGTGAGTAGTGTGTGTGTGAGTTGTGTGTGTAGGGTGTGTGTGGTGTGTGTGTGAGTTGTGTTTTGTGTGTGAGTTGTGTGGTGTGTGTGTGAGTTGTGTGTGTAAGTGTGTGTGTGAGTTGTGTGGTGTGAGTGTGTGTATGAGTGTGTGTATGAGTTATATGTGTGTGTGAGTATGTGTGTGTGTGTGCGTGTGTAAGTGTGAGTGAATAAAGGGAAATATAGGCCCTGAGTTATCTTTTCATTCCTTTTCTGAAAACCTTTCCATGGACAATTTAAGTGCTTTACTATTAACCCTCTGAGTAGTGAGTTTTTTTTTCATGCTCACTGACCCTCGAGAGTGAGTTTTGTTTTGTTTTTCAAAAAATAAAATTAATTCCAGTTACAGTTTTATTAACTTAAAATTATGTTTGTTTGATAACCAATTTATGAAAACAAGAACATACATTTACCTTTTTTTTTTAATTTTGCCTTACACATTTTTAAAATAAATTGTCAGAGGTCCCCAAACTTTTTACACAGGGAGCCAGTTCACTGTCCCTCAGACCATTAGAGGGCCACCACATACAGTGCTCTTCTCACTGACCACCAATGAAAGAGGTGCCCCTTCCGGAAGTGTGGCGGGGGGCCGGATAAATGGCCTCAGGAGGCTGCATGTGGCCCGCGGGCCATAGTTTGGGGATGCCTGCAGAGGCACGAAGATGTACATGAATGTTTGTACCACTCAAAGGGTAATAGACAAAGAAGAAAAATCACAGCACTGGGGAAGGGACAAAGGTACTAACCTCCTTCCGAGGGCACTCTGGAACTCCTCTCACACTTTTACTCTCTGCTGCCATGCTTAACATTGGAGGTCATCAAACCTCACTCCCACCCCACTGGTTTCTGCCCCATCAACAGGTCAAGCCACTGCACTGGCTCTCAGATGCTAAGGCGATAGCAAGCACTGCTTGCCTTGAGGGCTCACTTGTAGTTGGAGGCCCTGCTGCCTGGCATGGTCTATCACTCTGGGTCTCAGTGGCTCACCTAAGCCCTTTCTCTCAGGAGTGCTCCTCACACCCTTATGTGTTCCCACCTTGTCGTGGAGGCATTGGTTATCCATGCAACTCCTCAGAGAATCTGATCAGAAAGCAGGGTTTAGAAGCAGGAGTAAGAATCTGGCCAGGAAGCATAAGGAAGGTGGTTTCCAACAAAGGGTTTCCATGTAGAGCAGCCAGGACAGAATGCTCACAGCTCCATCACACCTGTGACAGTGCTCAGCCCTGAAGGAATGCAGTGAGGAGAGATTCCTTCAGGATGGCAGTGGGGGCAACAGTAGCTCATCCTCTTGCACCATGATCACAGCAAGGATGACTCTTTATGCGGCACAGGGAAGCACTCTCTGATGTTTCTGGGTTCCCTTATCTCACCAGTAACTGTTTCAGGCTCCTTATCTATAAATGGACAAAACATCCATGTCCATATTTTTGCCACATCCTCCATACTCTATAACAGTGCAGCCAGAGGGGAAGGGAGGTGTGGAAGTATGGAGAGAAGGGCAAAATGGTGGGAAATGTTGATGAGCAAAGACTTTGCTTGGGGCAGAAGGGGTATGTTGCAGTATATAGATGTTGTTATATTGAGTTGTACACTTGAAACCTGTATGGTTTTGTGAACCATGTCATACCAACAATTAAAAATAATAATAGTAAAACATCTTTTTTTTTGTTGGCTAATTTTTTTAAAGGATGCAGTATTTTTCCCCTTCAAATTTTCTATCTTTGTTAGAGGTTTGATTTTAATTGAAACAAGGATCTCCTGATTCCTCAGAATGCATGATCTCCTCCCCAATCTAGGTTGCCTTCTTACTCTTTGGGGGGGGTCATTAATTTCCTCATCTCTTCATTAAAAAAATTTTAATTACAATTGATTTTTAATATTATATTAATTTTGGGTGCATAATATAACATAATGATTACACATGTATATACCTTACAAAGTGATTACACTAATAAGTCTAGTACCTATTTGACACCACACATAGTTATTACATATAATTGACTATTCCGTATGCAGCATTTGACATCCATGACTACTATTTTAGTTTATTTTATTAAAGAGTCACTGGTTAACATACAGGTTTTGGGTGCCCAATTCTACACCACATCTTTGTACACTATATTGTGAGTTCGTCTCCCACAAACCATGACTATTTTTCTGGGAATTTGTATTTCTTAGTCCCATTTACTTTTTCCTCCAATCCCCTTCTTCTGCCAACCTGGCAACTATCTATTTCTTCTCTGTATCTATAAATTTGTTTTGTTTGTTCATTTATTTTGTTTTCTTTAATATTTCACATATAAGTGGAATTATATATCATTTGTCTTTTTTCTAACTTATTTCACCTTCCATTTTGCAAATGACAAGATTTCACTTTTTTATTACTGAATATTACATTATACACACACACACGATAAATCTTCTTTATTCATTCATGTATGGATAAACACAGGTTGCTTCCACATCTTGGCTATTGTAAATAGTTATGTAATGAACAGAGGGGTATGTATATCTTTTCCAATTATTGTTGTAGATACCTTCAGAGAAGTACACAAAGTGGACTGTCTGGTTCTTATGGTACCTTTATTGATGGTTTCCTTTGCTGAACAAATATTTTAGTTTGATGTAGCCATTTGTTTATATTTTTCTTTGGTTTTCCTTGGCTGAGGAGATATAACATAAAAAATATTGCTAGAAAAATCTCAGATCATATACTGCCTATGTTTCCTTCTAAGAGTTTTATGGTTTGGGGTCTTTGATCTATTTTGAATGTATACTTGCATATGGTGTATAAAAAATAATTTATTTTAATTCTTTTGCATGAATCTGTTCAGTTTTATCAATACTATTTATTTATTTACTTATTTATTTATGTATGAGAGAGAGATAGAGACAAACAGAGATAGACAAGAAGGGAGAGAGATGAATAGCATCAATTCTTTGTGGCTTCTTCATTGTTCATTGATTACTTTCCCATATATGCCTTGACTGGGAGACTCCAACTGAGCCAGTGACCTTAGGCTTCAAGCCAGTGACCTTTGCACTCAAGCCAACAACCATGTGGTCATGTTTACACTCTCACACTAAAGCCGGTGACCCTGTGCTCAGGTCGGCAACTTCAGGGTTTCAAAATTGGGTCTTCAGCGTCCCAGGCTGATGCTCTATCCATTGCACTACAATCTGGCCAGGCTTGCCCTGCCATCCTGATGGGTGTCCAGATGCAGCATTCTTAACTGTATAACAGGGAGAGCTCATTTATGTCCTCTTCCCACAGGATATTTGGCAGGGCCTTGTGTTCCAAGTCTGGGCTCCTTTTCCTCAGTCAATGTTTTCAGGTTTTATATTTAGAAATTTTGGTAACATGGGATCATATTCACCCAAGAAAACAATTAGTTGCTGTTGAGAGTTGGATGCCTCCCCATTAGGTGCGCCATGATTCTACTGCTCAATGGTTTCTAATTTGGCCCATGCAAGCATTTGGATCAGTAGCTAGTTATCCAAAAGAATGTGTCTGAATTGCCTCAGAGGAGGAAGAAATGGAAACTCTTGTACTCCAAAGATAAAAGAGAGGCATGAAAAACCCTGGGAGGATGTTGAACTTCAAAAGTTGGAGGACAAAGAAATTGTATGTTCAAAATAACAAGGCCGGCAATTTGGACATCTGCATACTGAGCTCCACAAGCTTGGGAGCTGTAGTGAAGAAGGCAGTGGTGGAACATGGCCTGGCAATGATGGAGTGAAGGCTGATGTGAAGAGGAGGGCTAGAAAATGAGTTCCTCTATGGCAGAGGGCATATCTAAGAATGATTGACTAGAAACTAGAGATTCACCCTCAAATAATGTCAGAGAGAAAGGAACAGTCTTACCAACCAAATTAATCTGTTCTTCCAGGTTTAATTTTACATAGAAAATTATAGGAAAATGATGGTTCTTGTGCTTAAGAGTCAAGGAACAATCTTTGTGGTTTATAGCATAAAATCATATTATTCCCATGGTTTTGCCAAGATGTGTAGCATGTATTATCTCATTTGATCTCAAATGGAGTTAGCATTCTTGAAATTTGTATCTGTCATCTTAATGAGGAAGGAATTGGTTTATCTGATGATAATCATGTAACTATGTAGAATTCTCATTTTTATTCTTACTTTCAAGTGAAAATTCTGACACTCAGAGAAAAAGTGACTTGCCCTAAATTAAGCAGCCTGTAAATAATATTTGAACCCAAATTCAAGCCTTTTCCTAACCTCTTTAACTAATACAGAAAATTGGAATTTAGCCCTGACTGGTTGCTCAGTTGGTTATAGTATCATCCTAAAATGACAAAGTTGTAGGTTCAATTCCTGGTCAGGGCACACATAGGAAGCAACCAATGAATGCATGACTGGGTGGAACAACAAATGTTTCCCTTCCTCCTCCTCTCTCTCTTCCTTCTCTCTGTCTCTGTAAAAATCAATCATTAAATAAAAAATTAAGTCCTGGCCAGACAGCTCAGTTGGTTCGAGCATTGTCTGGAAGCACAAAGGTTGCCAGTTCTATCCTTGGTCATTGCACATACAAAAACAACTTGATGTTCCTGTTCCTTTGCTCTTTCTCCCTGCCTCTTTCTAAAAAATAAAAAATAAATAAAATGAAAAGAAAATTGGACTTCTTATTGTAAGCCTGAGTGCTTGGGTTTGGGCATCCCTTCTGATTTGCTTTGTAACCCTGGGCCTTCATACTTCTTCTCCAGGCCAAGGGATCACTTGTTTATAATATATCTACAAGATTTATTATGGTAAACAGAAAGAAAACAAGCTTCTGTGGTGTTAAGTCTTAGCTTTATTACTTATTAACTGTGCACATTAGAGAAAGTTTTTTAAATTCTCAAAGCATCCATTTCTTTAATTGTTAAAGGTACTTTAACAAGACAAATCTAACAGATCTGTAGTAAAAAGTATAAATAATGATTTCATGTTGGTGGGGAAACAGTAAACACAAAAAACATTTGTTTTGCAACTTAAAGCCAGGAGCAAGAATTATACTTTTGTTTTCAGTTTTATTTGACTGAAGAGTTCAGCCATTAAGTGCAGTCAAAGGGAAGTCTGTAGATGAACACAGGGCTTGGGACTTTGTCAGGCCCCAGAAGGGATTCCAAGCAAACCTGAGACCTGTTCACATTGTCAAGATTTTCACAAGTTGAGGGATAGTCTCTTGGGTGAACAGACCCATTAGAAAGATGAAATCCTGAGGATTTTGTTCCACATGTGTTGGTTTATTATGAACAAACATGATGACTTCATTTGAATGGGAGCTAATAGTGAACAGATGGTTTGGAAAAGCAAAGACCACAAAACACTATCTCCAAATATGTAGTTACATTCAGTAAACCCTGAATCCTGTTGTCACTTTTTAGTCCCTGTAAATGCTAGCTGAGACTAAAGAATATGGCTGACAGGTAACAGGGCATGGCCAAAGTATCTATGTTTTGTGACACCAAGATATAGCCACTGAACTGCCCCAGCAGGATGAAAGTGATGTGCTTGAAAAGAGAAAGGTTGTATAATATTTCCCTTGAAACTTACTTAAGAGATATCTACATGAAGATAGGCTCTTAAAATTGATTCTTATACTACTGTAAGACCCTACAAGGAGAAGAAAATGAACATCACTGAACTAATATCTGGATGCTTATATTACCAGATGTTATATGCATATAACATGTACACAATATTTATATCATTTACTTTCCAAAGTGATACCATATTATTTGTGTTTTGGTTTTACCTGTTTTGTTTTGTTTGGTTGGCACCAACATGCTATTGAAGTTTTGGGTCAATCTATTGTGGTCTGGAGTTTGGAGTAGAGTTTAGAGCCTAAATACTTGGTAGAAATGTCAAAATGCACTCTGTGACCCTCTTAAGTTTTTATAAAATTAACTATGACTCAATTGCACAGAAATTTATATGTAATTGAAATTTTATAGTTAGGTAAATGTGGAAACAAAACAGAGACAATATTGAAAAAATAAATATAGGGGAAGCTTACAGGTTTAAATTTAAGGCACCAGCAGAAATCTTGGTGAGGGATATGGCTTCCAAGGACATGGAATTCCAGCAGGTTGAAGTAAAACCAAACTGACTTTAATTTACATTATTTTATTTCACTGAAACTGATAAAAATCCTTGACTTGGAGAAGAGTGGTCCTGTGTTATTATATTAGGAAATTAAAGATCAAAGAATAAAGAAAAAATAACTAGGGCAATCAGCATTTTAGTGCAATTCTTTTAAATTACAAAAATTATGATTTATCACAATCACAAAGGTGCCTATTATTTTGGCCTGGGAACAAGGCAACCTTCCACAAGACTTGATCACATGTGCATATTTGATTCCCATCACAGAAGTCACTGACCCTGATTTAGTCTATCTTCTTAAGCTACTTTCTACTTAACATGTTAAAAAGAAACTTTTATTTTAAAAATTGATACCTACTAATTCTAAAAATAAAATAAAATAAACTTAAAAATAAAATTTAAGACATCTGTCAGGTAAAGTCCCACTCAGAGACATTATTGTAATTAAGACCAACAATATTGTCATCTTCCTATACAAGCACCAACAAGATATAGAGAATTCTATAAAATTGATATTACAATTTAAATCAAAATATTTATTGTGAAAATATACATTTTCCCAAGATTAATGTATATATAATGAAATTTCACTAGAATACCCAATAGGGCTTATTCAGATTTGACAAACTTTCTAAAGTTGATATGCAGGATCATAGCCACATATAGCCAAATGGAAAGGAAGGGAGAGAATACAAGACCCCACAAGAGTTAGCAAAATAGAGTCCATGCTGACCCGATACAGAGATATGCAAGCCACAAAAATAAATAAATAAAATTGGAGTTTATATATCATGTTGTGCACAATAGTCAATTTCAAGTTAATTAAACTTAAATAAGTATACAGAAGTAATGTAAATCTAAAACAAATATAGAAAGCTATATTTAACACTTAAGGTATGAAGAGAAGATAAAAAAACACAGTATTACAAACCATAAAGAAAACTTTGTAAATTATTATTTATATATATTCTATATTTCAATTATATTATAATTGAAAATAGGTGGTACTTCCTGCTATGATAAAGAGGATTGAAAAACTTCTCCCCCACAAAACCAAGTTTAAAATCAAACAAATAGACTTTAAAAGTGGATGTCAGAGAAACGGATGCGTGAGAGATACTTTCAACCTCTTCCCTTGAAATTTGTAGAACCATATTGTACAAATTGTACAACTATAATGCAGAGAAGGATCCCCAGATGAATTTTCAGGTGAACATGAAATATCCACATACTGAATGGACAAAGGTTTGATTGGGTGCAAAGGTGGATGAAAGATAGAATTCACTTCTGGAGGACAAAAGCCAGAGGACTGAGTTTTTTCTCTTTTCTCACTGATCTGAGGGAAGGAGGCACTTTTAGTGTGGGTTTTGTTTAGAGTCAGGAGAAGTGGAGAGCCTGAAGGGCAGAGGGGAAGAAACTGAATTCAGGTGGGCATGCAACCAAGAGCAGGAACATGGTGGATTCCTGGGGTCTATCGACATGCTGGGTTCCACCTACAATCACAGGCACTGGGTGCATGCACAAAGCCTAAAGTGCACTCTACATCTAGGTGGAGATCCACCCACAGGGTGTGGAGGCATACTCAATCTGTCCTTTCTGGGCCCACAAAGTTTGGCCTGCATGTGCAGAGGCACAGTTGATCTGCAGTTTGCACCTGTGCATGGTACTCCTGAAGCTCTGACAACTGGGTGTCTAGGTGCCTTCAGCTAGCAGCACCCAGCCCCTGCCCAGCCCACAGGTCACAGTTTGAGTGGTCTTGGAAGGAGAACCAGGCTATGTCTCCTCCAGATTCTGCATTACTCTCCTTGATGTGAAGACAATGCTGGTGGCAGACCCCTGTAGTTACCCTAAGTCTCCCTGCTGCTTTCTCCTGTGAGAGGCAGAGGTGCCTGGTCTGCGATCCCCTGTTCTCTTGAGATGTGGGGAGTGGCACCCAGAGACCTGAGACCGCCATTGCTAGAACCATAAAATTGCAAAGCCCTAACAACAAACCCTTTCCACCAATGCCATTGTGGCCCTCCCTACATTATTACAATAGCAACACCTCAGTGAAACTCTGCCCAAGAACTTCACAAAGCAAAACTTGTAGTACAGTACCCCTGTCAAAAAAAAGAAAAGAAAAAATAACCTCTCAAAACTGAAAATAATACATTTTTTGCTTTTTCTTCATTTTCTTCTTTCCTTTTTCTTCTCTATCTTTTTCTCATTTGAACTTTAATATCCTTAGTTGTTACAGTTTTTATTCTTGTTTTTCATGAGAATTTCATTTCTGACACTTTCTTTTTTACTTCCCTTTTCTTCCCCCCTCTTTTTTTTCCCTCTCAGATGAACTTCATTTTTCTTCAAATTATTAAATTTTGGATTCATACATTTTTGAGTTCTATTTGTTTTTTATTTTATTTTTTCTTTTTTTAACTTTTCCTCAGTTTTTGCTTCTTGTTCTCTATAGTTTTTGTTCTACTTACCATTATGTATAGAATTTTTATTTTTTCACCTATTTTTCAAGTTTTAATTTTTTTAGTTGTTTCTTATTATTGTTATTAACAATACCAACTCTCTAATGCTATCAAGGAAAAATAAATCAAATATCATGGATACACAAGACAGAAACATAGCTCAGTTAGATGATGAAAAATCTCCAGAAAAAAATCTCAATTACATGGAAACCTTGAAGCTAAATGACAGAGAATTCAAAATTGAAGTCCTAAAAATACACGATGAGAAATTAGAAAGCACTGAAAGGCAATTTAGTGAGTTCAAAAAACAAATTAATGAACAAAAAAGGTATTTTACCAAGGAAATTGAAACTATAAAAAAGAACCAAACAGAGATGAAGAACTCAATACATGAACTAAAACTAAGAGGACAACATGGTGCTGTCTGCTCTTGAGAAATATGAATGAAGATGAGGTATATGAGCCTTAATAAAAATAGAGTACGTATTAGGAAAAGGAGGTGCAGTATATTTAGTTCAGCTCTCTCATGTGGCTGTGTGGATGGATTCTTCCCAAGAGAGAACATGATGGTAGAGAATGTTTAGAGCTGCAGATATGAAATGAGCATAGCATATAGCTGAATATTTTTCTTGGCTTTATCTCTTTGCAGCACATATGTTTTACAAATCATCTTTAATTTAAGGCTGAGATAACCCAAATAGGTTTAAAAATGATTACATTTTCAAATTATGCCGTTTCCCAGCAGTGTACTCTGGAAGAGAGTTGGCCTCAGAAGAATATTACAACCATGACCCCCAGGGTCCTTAATTCAGAACCCAACAATTTTTCAACTGGGGTACCACATGAATTTTTAAAACATGCAATACCTGACTTTTTAGTCAGGGGAACTAACCTTTTCTTCCTTAGATTGTTAAAATATATATATTTTGGTGCACTATGATTTTAGTAATTAACTTACATGTGCCATGAGATAAAAAAAGGTTGAAAATCACTGCTGTACCCTCTGAGACTGCAAGTGTAGCCCATACACCCTCTGATATAGAGAAAGTAGGCACAGGGCCCACAGCAGTGCAGAGTCTCCTGAGGGCTGGTGCTTCCCTTCACATGGACAAAGGAGGAAGCACCAGCCATGAGGAGACTTAGCCATGGATAGCTTCAGGAAGGGACATCAAAAAATGAAACCCGTAGAGCAAGTTCTCACCAGATTGGCTGGTTATTGGCACTGGGAATATCTATGCTTTGGTGAAAAACTTTCTCCCTTGATGGCAGGAATGTGCTCTTGTGCATTTTATACTAAGAACATAATATTCCAAAAACAGTAATTACTCAGTGTTAAATACCTTTGCTGAAAGACTGATACCAGTCTAGTCTGAAGTATGGTAGATTGTAAAGCAAGCCAGTGTGGTCCTTTGCAGCCTGGTCTTCAGCTGGAGCAAGTGCCATGCCCAGGCTGGCACACCAACATACAGTCCAGTGTCCTGGGCTCTCTGGGACCGACTGCATGAACATAAACATGAAGCACGCACGCACGCGCGTGCACACACACACACACACACACACACCTCCTCGCAAAAGGATAAGTGATAATCTAGAACCCCTAAGATCCATTTATTTTTATTTATGTAGTCTCCAAAAGTGAAAGGTCTTCAGAAATTCAGCACTTGGTGCCAGACAGGAGGCTGAATGGAAACCTGTTTCAACATCTGCACTCAGGTGAATGATTAGGCCTATCCAAAACCCAGGGCTTTCCCAAACAGAAAGGCCAACTCTTACATGGGCATTTTGGAAACAGGAAGCAACTCTAGCTTCTCAGCTTCTAAAAGACTTCTAGTCTCTACTCATTAAAGTTCCCCAAGATCTCCTAGTCAGTTTCTCAGTCCCCACACCTTCATGTCCATGATTGAACTGATGCATGAAATAGACCCAAATGTTTGCTCACAATCATCTCATTGTGGCCAGACATATAGTCTGTTGACTCCAGAATCTGTGAGGTCTCTTTGTATGGTGCATCATGTATATAGACTGGAATGAGTACCTCCTCAGTAGAGATTGTGATCTCATGATGTCGAAGCTGGAAAGCCACTGCATCTTCCCCTTCTTTCATACAGGGGGAGGAGCTCCCAGGAGGGCCTGTGGCCAGGCCGATTACAAAGAAAATGAGCAAAGGAAAAGAACCAGAATCCAGGCCCAGAAATTCAGAGGCCAGATCTGAGATTTGTTTCAGGCATCTTCACTAACATTCATCTTAACTTTTATTTTTTGGGAAACTATAAGTGGATCATAGCTGCCAAAAGTCTATCCCTTCACGAGAACTTTTGTTTCTCCAAAATGACAAGCATATCAGTTTGCAACAAGCATTTGACACTCAGAGCCCTGGGAGACCCAGTGACACGATACAAGAGGACATTAAATTTGTTTCTTTTTAATAAATGTTTTTATATTACTAATAGGAAGTTAAATTTTTATGACCAGTCCAGGGTTCCAAACCAGACAGACTCTATTAATAAGAGGAATGTGAGTGAACAACGGCTCCAATGGCAAAGCACTAGGGTATTCCCAGATTGTAAGACAAAGGAGGTAATGTTTAAAATTGTATTAAAATCACACTGTTTTTCTTCTTTCTTTTGTTGAAGGAATTGGTGTTCTTTCCTCCTCTTTTGTTTGCAAAGTTAGAAGCTGCTACAGGCTTGAGTGAGGAGAACAGGGCTGCAGTCTGCAGTGAGCTCTCTGTGGCCCAGCTGGACCATGTACAGCTGTTCTGTGCTTTAGAGCTGTCTGGAAAGCTACAAAATCACCCACACTGAAGCACCACCCTGGAAATGAGGCCTTGGCACAAATATCTTTTAAAGTTTACTCCAGTGAAGTTCACATGCAACCAGTATGGACAGTCACCAGGGCAGAAATACAAATTTCCTCTTTTGACTTCTCACATTTGCTATGGATCCACTCAGGGGCCAGGCCCTTTGGTGCCTGCTGAGAGCAGAGATGTCACCTCCACAAATTACTGCAAATCTCTGAGACTGAACAAAGGGTGCAGTTCATGCAACAGAAGCAGAGGTTGTGAAAATGGTGAAGGGATTAAACAAAAGAATAAAAAACCTTATAGACAGACAGCAGTGTGGGCATTGCAGAAGGGAATGGAGGTGGGTAAAGGAGGACAGATGGTGTTGGAGGGAGGCTTACCTTGGGGTGGTGAGCACAAAATACAGTGTACAGATGATGTATTATAGAATTGTACACTGAATCCTGTGTAATTTTTTTAACCAATGTCACCCCAATAAATTCATTTAATAAAATAAAAAAGTAAAGCAGAGACATAGCAAAATAATAATAATAATAATAATAATAAAGGAAAAAAGCAAAAAAAAAAGGAAAAGATGGCTGTGACAACCTTTGAAATCCCCTCTTCCAAACTTAGGGTTTTTGAGTCAACTGTGCATCATGTTCATTTCCTTGTAGAAGCAGGACTTTGCAACATTTCTCTGTCTGGTCTCACCACTGACAGGAGGCAGGTAAGCTCTGTCTTTGTTTCTGCTGATTGGGCAGGGATCATCTGCAATGTGGGGATATAGGTGAGGAGATCATTTTGTGGCTCCTTGGGAAAGAGAAACAGGACCCCTCATCTACATCCCTGGTATCAGGGATCGGGGAGGGCAGCACACAAAACAGTGTCTGACTAATTCTAGTCTAACTCTGTTCTTATGTTTTTTGAAACTTTTATTTTCAAAATCAAACATCTTGACTTTTGCATACCCTCTTTTCTTCCTTCCTTCCTCCCTTCCTTCCTTCCTACCTTCCTTCCTTCCTTCCTTCCTTCCTTCCTTCCTTCCTTCCTTCCTTCCTTCCTTCCCTTTCTTTTTTTCTTTCATTCTTTCTTTCTTTTGGGGGTGTTTTTTTAACAATGTCAATCTCAGCCTAGTGAAGGTAAAAAGTACTCATTTTTTCTTTCCTTTTCTTAGGCTAATCCTCATCCATAACATTTGACACCCATTTCAGTTTTGGGGGAGTCTTTACATCTTGTTGAATTTTATCATTTTACATTCAGTTTCTCTGTTTGGACCTCAGACAGCATTTTGGAGCCTGTTTTTTTTCTTTGCATTCTCTTCTTCACCCTTCCCTACTTAATGTGTCTGCAAACATGATCAGCCTGGTGTCAAAGTTATCATCTAAGACACTGAGAAGTTGACTAAGATTTATCTCCTGGGCTGTACATTAGCACCCTCTGCCCACACTGAACCTTTTAAACCACTCTTATGCTCCTGACTAGCTCTGAAGGAAGATTCCACTCACAGTCTTTATAAGTTATCATCCTTTCTGTGGATGACTTTTAATAGAGGGCTCTGCAAGCCTTCATGTTATCTCACAGCAGTACAGGATTGAAAAGCACGGAGACAGTGGTAACACTGGGTTGGGTGGATTGCACAGACAGTAAGAGCAGTGAGTGCCAAGAGAGCATATGGAAAAAGTTCCCAATCCTAAAAGGGTGCTTATGTGTGTCTATGAGTGGTGGGCAAACATGCCTGGCCCTAGAGATAAGCCATGGTGGCCTCCATTGTCTGACTGCTCCTTTAACTCTGCTCAGCTGGATGGTTTCTGCTGAGAAGATCTCTCACCAACAGCTCCCAGGTCTCATATGCGTGGATGGGTAGGGTCAGCAGGGGCATTTTAGACACCCCTCAACCCCACCAGCCAGAGACTTGATCTGGGTGGGCTTCTGACCTTTATCATGATGATGTTGTTATCATACTTTATGTGATTACAAGGTAATTGAGCACAACACTGTGCCTCGTAACAGCTCTGGAGCAGGAACACCAGGTATAGCATATTTTTCACCCTTCCTTAAAGTTTCTTTGCTAAGAAATGTCAGTTTTCTTCTTTATGTATACAAGGCAAACTGACTAATCATCTACACTTTATTTTAATTATAACCAGTTATAAGAGGAAATAAAACCCTAGATTAACAATCAAGAAAGATTTTTTTTATTTAGAAAATTAAATTTAACAGGGTGACATTGATCAATAAGTGTACTTGATTTCAGGCAAACATCTCTACATCATTCCAATAGTCAATTATGTTGTATACCCATCACTCAAAGCCAAATCATTTTCTGTCACCTTATATTTGTCTCTCTTTACATGCTTCCCCCAACCTTCCTCCCTCCCTTATATCTCCTTTCCCCA
Organism: Saccopteryx bilineata; assembly: GCF_036850765.1. Taxonomy (NCBI): domain Eukaryota; kingdom Metazoa; phylum Chordata; class Mammalia; order Chiroptera; family Emballonuridae; genus Saccopteryx; species Saccopteryx bilineata. Next base: position 96,116,741 of record NC_089498.1, read on the forward strand.
TGTCCCCTTCCTCCTGGTAACCACTGCACTCTAGCTATGTCCATGAATCTCAGCTTTTTATCTCACTTATGTGTGAAATCATACATTTTTTAGCTTTTTCTGATTTACTTATTTCACTCCATATAATGTTCTCAAAGTCCATTCATGTTGTCATAAGAAAGACTTTCTAAAAATTATTTCTAACTCATAGAATACCAACCTTTGAATAACCTCACCCCAGAGATTCAAATCTATAAGTAGTTTTATTGAAGATAAGAGCAGATACGTAGGCTCTGAAAATTAGGAGGCCTGGGGTCTAATCTCAGCAACAAAATTTAGCAGAAATCTAGAGCCCAGAGAGGAGCTATAGAGAGGAGGGCTCCAAGCCATGCTGAATGAGTCGTTTACAGAGATTAGAGACTAAAGCAGTCCTACACCCAGAGACAGAAGAGGAACTGAGACCAGAGACCCAAAACATGGGTAACATGCTAGGAGAACCATGTCACTTTGAAAAGGCCACTTCCATGGGCACGTTGAAGCAAAGCAGCGAGGGCTGCCTTCAGGTAAAGCCAAGATCTGCAGCTGCTTCAGGCCTGGGCCTGAAGTAACTTTGCACCTGGTGGCCGCAATATCCCTATTGTCCACAAAGTTCCTCTTTATGAATGGGGCACACCATAATGTCACAGAGTTTGGCTTTCCACTTATTGTGTGACACTAGGAAAGTCACTTAACCTCTTAAAGCCACAGTCAACTGATTTGGAAAATAAGGAATGTGGGCCAGAAGTTGTGCTCCCTCTGCTTTCTTAAAATGACTCTTTAATTTTATGACAGGACCGTTGAAGTGTATTAACGTGCAAAAAACACATATTCAAGTAAACTCAGTTGAAATATAATAGCAAGTCAACATGGAGTTTATTCTAGGTACACAGTCAGTTGTTTTCTGAATCACCACATCTCAGCAGAGCTTGAAAGTGACCGAGCAGCCCACATAGCGCAGTGCAGCTGTGAGGCTGCAGCGTGAAGCCACTCAGCTCAACTCATAGCAGCATCATTGCTTATATTTGGGATGTTTCTTGGGCTAGAATGAAGGGAATGCATACTGATGTTGATGGCAACACAGATTCTTAGGGAGGCTATGGGAGGTTTCCCCCAGAAATCAGAATAATCCATCCTGGAGCTCTGCTCTGAGAGGAATTTGGGGCATGCAGAGTCAAAGGCTATTTTGGCCAAAGTGTGCAGTCAGAATCCCTCTGCTGTCATCTATAAAACTGTCCTGAGACCCAGGCAGGAACAGAGATGGCCAGTTTTATGGCTTCTCATTTGTTTTCTTAACCCCTCCGCATCTGAATGAAATGCAGAAACTCTCTTGAAATGGCAAATCGTGCTGGCCTGATGCAATAGTGTTGGTTGTGACTGGTTCATGCATATTGAATTAAGGACAAATCAGCACAAAAAGAGCTCTTAAAGGACAGAACACTAAATACTGCTTTGGCCAGGGAAATTGAAAAATAAAAACCAATAAAAAGCAATCGCAGAGTCAAGGGGCCACAGTCAGGAGGGACTGCTTGCATCCTCAGAGAGGTTTCTGAGGACACTGGACACTGTTACCTGGACAGAGTGGAATCAGAACAGTATGCCTAACTCTGTCAGGTCAGAAATACTATTTTCCTCAAAGCTTTTCTATCTACTTGGAATTAGTTACCCTGGTAAACTTTTTTTTTATTATTTAGTATACATTTACTGATAAAAATGCATGTTCAGTAAAAATAATTGAAAAAATATACAAAGCATTAGAAAAATCAGCTATAATTCTAATATTCAAAGAAAAACTTCAATATGCCATAATATTATTTGAGGAGATTTAGAAATTACATACTATTGCATTTTCTTAACTAAAGTTTACCATGTCATTTTTCTCAATATATATACTACTTCTGCTTCACTCAGTAATGTTTTAAATTTTTCAAATATTGATCCTATATTTATCTCTCTGTTTTCATCCTAAGAGTCTCTCTCTTTTCTTTCTTTTTTTTTCTTCTTCTTCTTTTTCTAAGTGAGAGGAGATAGAGAGACAGACTCCCGCATGTGTCCTGATTGGGATCCACCCAGCAACCCCTCTTTGGGCTGATGCTCTATCTGGGGTTATGCTTGAGGCTGAGTTATCTTTAGTACCTGAGGTGAAGGCTTCACGGAGCTAACTTCAGTGCCAGGGCCAGTGTGCTCGAAGGAATAGAGCTGGCTACAGGAGAGAGAGAGACAGAGACAAAGAAGGGGAAGGAGATGGATGGAGAAACAGATGGTTCTTTCTCCTGTGTGCCCTGACCGGGAATTGAACCCAGGGCATCCACACACAAGGCCAATGCTCTAACACTGAGCCAACTGGCCAGGACCAATTTTTCTCTTGGTTGTTATTTTCTTTTTTTGCTTTAAGGTGGACCTTTATTATAGGATTTTTCTCATTTCTCATTTATGATCCACAAAGAAAACTCAAGCATTTTGTGTATTTGTTTTATACTAAGCCACTAGGTTAAATTTTATTATAAATTATATTAACTCAAGTACATTGATTATTACAGGTTTTCAGCAATGTGAATGATGTGTTTGTCTTCTTTTTAATGATTTTAACTTTTAAGTTTCTTATCATATATAATGGCTAGAACTATTCCTAGTCATTATTATTTTGTCTTTAATTAAAATATTTACAAAATAATACCATTGTGCTGTACAATTAGTTGAAGTATTACTACTCTCAAGTATTTTCTACCACTTTTTAAAAATGTTTCCATTTATTCATAGTGTCAATAAATTTTTAAAAACAATTTAAAATTAATAATGGATGTTAAATCTTATCAAATGCTTTCTTCATGTCTACTGAAATATTTTTAATGGTTTTCTCTTTCATTTGAATTCCCTGTTGTGGTGTTATATTGACTTTCCTCCTATATTAAGTCATCCTAAAAAAGATGGGACATATGCAATAATCAGGGGCTGAGAGTCCTTTCTGGATCCCCTAACTCTGGCTAATGGATAGGGAAGAAAGAGTATAGAGGACAGGATGCCAGCTCCTGTAGCTGGAGACATTTCTTGCACATTCACATGCCACTGGTGAGACCTATCATATGATCGCATCCAGATGGAAGCTGGGCTAGGAATGCAGTGCTGCCTGTGCGCAGGGGAAAGGGAGTGGGCTTTCACAGATGCATGGCATCATCTCATGCAACTTTCTTCTTCTTTTTTTATTTAATTTTAATTTATTGTGTTAATGTGGATTCAAGTATCCAACTGAATATAACACCCTCACCCCCAACCCTGTGTCCCTTTTTATATCCCCTTTGCCTCTCTCCCCATAACTCCCTCCCCCCTTCCCTCTGGAATTTGCTGTCCTGTTATCTGTATCTCTGTATTATGTATATATAGTTTCACTAATCCTTTCACCTTCTCTGATCCCATTCCCTCATCCTCTTTCCTTCTGATAGCTGTCCCTCTGCTCACTGTGACCCTGCCTCTGCTTCTACTGTTCCTCAGTTCACCTTGTTCATTAGATTCCACATATAAGTGAGATCATATGATATTTGTCTTTCTCTGTCTATTTTACTATACTTAACATAATAGCCTCAGATCCATCCATGCTGTTGCTAAAGATAAGATTTCCTTCTTTTTCATGGCTGTGTAGTATTCCATTGTGTATATGTACCGCTGCTTTTCCATCTACTCATCCACTGAAAGACACGGGCTGTTTCCAGATCTTGGCTATTGTAAACAATGCTGCAATAAACATGGGAGTGCATATCTTGTTTTGAACTAGTGATTTGGTATTCTTAAGATATATTCCTAATAGTGGGACAGCTGGGTCAAAAGGCAGTTCCACTTTTAATTTTTTTGAGGATATACCATTCTGTTTTCCACAGTAGCTGCACAAGTCTGCATTCCCACCAGCAGTGCAGGAGGATTCCCTTTTCTCCACACCCTCACCAGCTTTTATTGTGTGTTGTTTTGTTAATAAGCACCATTCTGACTGGTGTGAGGTGGTATCTAATTGTGGTTTTAATTTGCATTTCTCTGATGATTAGTTATGTTGAACATTTTTTCATATGTCTACTGGCCATTTGTATGTCTGCTTTGGAGAAGTGCATTTAGTTCTTTTGCCCATTTTAATTAGATTATTTACCTTCCTGGGGTTGAGTTTTAGAAGTTCTTTATAAATTTTGGTTATTAACCCCTTATCAGAAATATTAACAAATATATTCTCACATTGTGTGGGTTGTTTTCTTATTTTGTCAATAGTGTTTTTTGCTGCACAAAAGCTTTTTAGTTTGATATAGTCCCATTTGTTTATTTTGTCCTTTATTTCACTTGCTCGTGAAGATATATGGGCAAAAATATTGCTTCAGGAGATATCAGAGAGTTCACTGTCTATGTTTTCTTCCAAGATGTCTATGGTTTTGTGACTTACATTTAAATCTTTTATTCATTTTGAGGTGTGTTTTTTTTTAATGGTGTAAGTTGGTGGTATAGTTTCAATTTTTTGCACACATCTGTCCAATTTTTCCAACATTATTTATTAAAGAGACTGTCTTTATTTCATTGTATGCTCTTACCTCCTTTGTCAAATATCAATTGTTCATAAAGGCGTGAGTTTAATTCTGGGTTGTCTGTTCAGTTCCATTGATCTATATGTTCGTTCTTATGCCAGTACCAGGCTGTTTGGAGTACAATGGCCTTGTAGTATAACTTCATAACTGGAAGTATGATACCTCCCACTTTGTTCTTCGTTTTTAAACTTGCTGAGGCTATTCGAGTTCTTTTTTGGTTCCTTATAAATTTTTGAAATATTTGTTCTATATCTTTGAAGTATGCCATTAGTATTTTGATAGGAATTGCATTGAATTTATAGATTGCTTTGGGTAATATAGACATTTTAATGTTGTTTATTCTTCTTATCCATGAAAACACTATATGTTTCCACTTGTTTGTGTCTTTCTTGATTTCTTTTATCAGTGTTTCATAATTTTCTGAGTACAAGTCTTTCACTTCCTTGGTTAAATTTACTCTTAGATACTTTATGCTTTTTGTTACAATAGTGAAAGGGATTGTTTCTTTAAATTCTCTTTCAAACTGTTTATTGTTAGTGTCTAAAATTGCCACTGATTTCTGAATATTCATTTTATATCATGCCACCCTGCCGAATTCATTTATCAAGTCTAGTAGTTTTTTGACTGAGACTTAAGGTTTTCTATGAATAGTATCATGTCATCAGCAAATAGCGATAGTTTTACTTCCTCTTATCCAATTTGGCTGCTTTTTATTTCTTCTGGTCTGATTGCTGTGGCTAGGACTTCCAGAACTATGTTGAATAAGAGTGGTAAAAGGGGTCACTCCTGCCTTGTTCCTGATCTTAGGGGATTGTTTTTAATTTTTTCCCATTGAGTATGGTGCTGGCTGTGGGTTTGTCATAGATGGCCTTTATTATGTTGAGTATGTTATTTGTATTCACACTTTGCTAGAATTTTGATCATAAATGGGTGCTAGATTTTATCAAATCATTTTTCTGCATCTAATGATATAATTATGTGATTTTTATCCTTTCTTTTTGTTTAAGTGATGAATCACATTGATTGATTTGCAAATATTGTACCAGCCTTGCCTTCCCAGAATAAATCCTACTTGATCATCATGTATAATTTTTTTCATATATTTCTGGATCTGGTTTGCTAATATATTGTTGAGAATTTTAGCATCTAAGTATATCAGGGATATTGGCCTATAGTTTACTTTCTTTGTAGTGTCTTTACCTGGTTTTGGAGTGAGGACAATGCTTGCCTCATAAAAGGAGCTTGAAAGTCTTCCCTGCTCTTGAATTTTGAAATAGCTTAAGAAGGATAGGTGTTAGTTCTTCTCTGAATGCTGGGTAAAATTCACTTGTAAAGCCATCTGATTTAGGAATTTTGTTTGCTGGGAGGTTTTGATAACTGTATCAATTTCATTTGTTGTAATCGTCTGTTTAGGTTTTCTGATTCTTCCTGATTGAGTTTTGGAAGATTGTATGTTTCTAGGAATTTATCCATTTCACCTAGGTTGCCCAATTTTGGGGTATATAGATCTTCATAGTTTTTTCTTACAGTCCTTAGTACTGTATTTCTACGGTGTCAGTTGTTACTTCTCCACTTTCATTTCTAATTCAATTTATTTGAATTATATTTTTTTCTTGATGAGTCTGGTTAAAGGTTCATCAATCTTGTTTACCTTTTCAAAGACCATTTGGTGGGCTGAGACTGGCCTCAGCCAACTAACCCCTCTACAGGTTGCAAGCTTGTTGGGTTAGGGCAGCTGAGGTTGGAAATACAACATTAGTGGGACCTTCTACTTTAGGGGTTTCTTGGGAAGTAAATCAGTACAGGGAATGTGTTTCCTACTCCAGAGCTTAATTCCTCAGCCACTGCTGGATACTCAAATATTATTTCTGCGCAACAATGTGAGCAGCAGGTTCAGTTCATGTGGGGCTGACAGTCCCCTCTGCAGAAGTTCTTACAGCTGATGAGACCCTGGTCTCAGGGAGGAAAGGGAGGAAGACTGAGAGAATCTTTTCCTGGGGCTGACTGTGCCCTCCAGAAAGTTGCTAAGCCCCTGGACCAGATCCAACAATGGGCTCACTGGGACCCACACTTTGAATGTGCATGCTCCAAGCCTCTCTCCCTTCTCCCTTTGGAGTTTAGCCCAGCAGGGTAGGATATCCAGCACCCAGACCAAGCTGACTATGAAACTCCACCATATCCAATGCACATGAGCCGCTGTGCCGGTGCTGATGACAGAGAGCAGAATTCACCTCAGCTGGGCCATGTGTGAGAAGCCCTTCCTTAGGATACCACTCTAGCAAGAGTTGTTAGGTCCTGAACTGATGGTCTCTGCAGCTGGCCACTGAATATGCCAGCCCTGGTCCTCCCTGGCTAGAACCCAGCACAGACCAGTGGGAGACACTACCAATGATGGCCCTCAGCAACTTTCTTGGAGCTACAAGCAATCCAGAGTTTGTGGCCCCCTCTGGTGGGCCCAGGTGCACATGGAAATACCAGCTGCACACCTAGGCTGGCTTTACCCACACTGGGCCTGGGGAAAAGTCTGCTTAAAAGTCCGGAGTTCCCTGAGTCTGTCCTTCTGCAGCCTCTGTCTGCTGGCTACTTGTTGGTCTTGGCCGCTGAATAAACTGCTAGTATCTAAGGCAGGCGTGGCCAACAGTTTTTGCCCCTGGGCCAGATTAGAAAGAAAACTTTTTTCATGGGCTGGATGAAATATTAAAATTAAAAAATGTTAAATACAGCCTGACCAGGTGGTGGCGCAGTGGATAGAGCTTTGGACTGGGATACCGAGGACCCAGGCTCGAGACCCGAGGTCACCAGCTTGAGCACAGGCTCATCTAGTTTGAGCAAACTCACCAGCTTGGACCCAAGGTCGCTGGCTCGCACAAGGGGTTACTTGGTCTGCTGAAGGCCCATGGTCAAGGCACATATGAGAAAGCAATCAATGAACAACTAAGGTGTTGCAATGCACAACAAAAAACTAATGATTGATGCTTCTCATTTCTCTCTGTTCCTGTCTGTCTGTCCCTATCTATCCCTCTCTCTGACTCTGTCTCTGTAAAAAAAAAAAAAATGTTAAATACAAAATTGATTCGTTTAAGTAAACAAAATTTTATTATGTAATTTGTTTATGAATAAATGTGAGTGAAAAATTTAATATACAATATTATTTTAATAAAAATATAATTATAATACCATAAAAATATTCAAACTGTATCTCAATCAATAAAACAATATTTAATTAATAGAATGGGCTTCAAAGGGCTATATTGCAAATGAAACAATTTTTTCATTTTACAAATAGCCTGGACACATTTTCAGTTATCAACTGCAGCTATCATCTATGCTACAATACCACTTGATTCAGCACACTTGACCACAAAAATAACGAATTGTTTGACCTTGGGTGCACACTGGCAAACTCCGCCTAAAAGAATGTGGGTTTTTATATCGCTGGCATTAAATGTCAAACAGTTTACATCAAGTACAGATGAGTACAAAAGTTGTAAATCTTTATAATGGAATTTTTTAGAAAACAAAAGTATCATGAATCCATTCAACCAATTATTGGAAGTTAACCCTAGATTAGTCACACATGGAATTCTTTTTTTTTTTCCCCTTTTTTTTTATTATTAAATTTAATGCAGTGACATTGATAAATCAGGGTACATATGTTGGGAGAAAATATCTCTAGATTATTTTGACATTTGATTGTGCTGTATACCCCTCCCGCAAAGTTAAATTGTCTTCTGTCACCTTCTATCTGGTTTTCTTTGTGCCCCTCCCCTCTCCTAACCCCTCTCTCCTTCTTCACCCCATCCCCCCTCCCCCAACCTCCCGCCCCTGTTGCCATCACATTCTTGTTCATGTCTCTGAGTCTCATTTTTATGTCCCTTCTATGTATGGATTCATCTCAGTTTTTTTTCTGATTTACTTATTTCACTCCGTATAATGTTATCAAGGTCCATCCATGTTATTGTAAATGATCCGATGTCATCATTTCTTATGGCTGAGTAGTATTCCATAGTATATATGTACCAAAGTTTTTTAATCCACTCATCCTCTGACGGACACTTGGGCTGTTTCCAGATCTTCGCTATTGTGAACAATGCTGCCACAAACATGCGGGTACATTTCTCCTTTTCGAGCCGTTCTATGGTGTCCTTGGGGTATATTCCTAAAAGTGGGATAGCTGGGTCAAAAGGCAGTTCGATTTTCAGTTTTTTGAGGAATCTCCATACTGTTTTCCACAGTGGCTGCACCAGTCTGCATTCCCACCAGCAGTGCAGGAGGGTTCCCTTTTCTCCACCTCCTCGCCAGCACTTATTCTGTGTTGTTTTGTTGATAAGCGCCATTCTGACTGGTGTAAGGTGATATCTCATTGTGGTTTTAATTTGCATTTCTCTAATGATTAGTGATGTTGAGCATTTTTTCATATGCCTATTGGCCATCTGTATGTCCTCTTTGGAGAAGTGTCTATTCATCTCTTTTGCCCATTTTTGGATTGGGTTGTTTGTCTTCCTGGTGTTGAGTTTTACAAGTTCTTTATAAATTTTAGTTATTAACCCCTTATCAGACGTATTGTCAAATATGTTCTCCCATTGTGTAGTTTGTCTTTTTATTCTGTTCTTGTTGTCTTTAGCTGTGCAAAAGCTTTTTAGTTTGATATAGTCCCATTTGTTTATCCTGTCTTTTATTTCACTTCCCCATGGAGATAAATCAGCAAATATATTGCTCCGAGAGATGTCGGAGAGCTTACTGCCTATGTTTTCTTCTAAGATGCTTGTGGTTTCACGGCCTACATTCAAGTCTTTTATCCATTTTGAGTTTATTTTTGTGAGTGGTGTAAGCTGGTGATCTAGTTTCATTTTTTTGCAGGTAGCTGTCCAATTTTCCCAACACCATTTGTTAAAGAGGCTGTCTTTACTCCATTGTATTTACTTACCTCCTTTGTCAAATATCAGTTGTCCATAGAACTGTGGGTTTATTTCTGGGTTCTCTGTTCTGTTCCATTGAACTATATGCCTGTTCTTATGCCAGTACCAGGCTGTTTTGAGTACAATGGCCTTGTAGTATAACTTGATATCAGGAAGTGTGATACCTCCCACTTTATTCTTCTTTTTTAAGATTGCTGAGGCTATTCGTGTCCTTTTTTGGTTCCATATAAATTTTTGGAATACGTGTTCTATATCTTTGAAGTATGTCATTGGTATTTTAATTGGTATTGCATTGAATTTATAAATTGCTTTGGGTAATATAGACATTTTAATGATGTTTATTCTTCCTAACCATGAGCACGGTATATGCTTCCACTTGTTTGTATCTTCCTTGATTTCTTTTATCAATGTTTTGTAATTTTCCGAGTACACGTCTTTAGTCTCCTTGGTTAAGTTTACTCCTAGGTACTTTATTTTTTTGGTTGTAATTGTGAAGGGGATTGTTTCCTTAATTTCTCTTTCTGACTGTTCATTGTTGGTGTATAAAAATGCTTCTGATTTCTGAGTATTGATTTTATATCCTGCCACTTTGCTGAATTTATTTATCAGGTCCAGTAGTTTTTTGAATGAGACTTTAGGGTTTTCTATATACAATATCATATCATCTGCAAATAATGATAGTTTTACTTCTTCTTTTCCAACTTGAATGCCTTTTATTTCTTCTTCTTGTCTGACTGCTGTGGCTAGGACTTCCAGGACTATGTTAAATAAGACTGGTGAAAGGGGGCACCCCTGCCTTGTTCCTGATCTTAAGGGTATTGCTTTTAATTTTTTCCCATTGAGTATGATGTTGGCTGTGGGTTTCTCATAGATGGCTTTTATCATGTTGAGGTACATTCCCTGTATTCCCACTTTGCTGAGAGTTTTGATCATGAATGGGTGCTGGATTTTATCAAATGCTTTTTCTGCATCTATTGAAATTATCATATGGTTTTTCTCCTTCTTTTTGTTTATGTGATGAATCACATTGATTTACGAATATTGTACCAGCCTTGCCTCCCCAGAATAAATCCCACTTGATCATGGTGTATGATTTTTTCCATATATTGTTGGATCCGGTTTGCTAATATTTTGTTGAGGATTTTAGAATCTATATTCATCAGAGATATTGGCCTATAATTTTTTTTCTTTGTGTTGTCTTTGCCTGGTTTTGGAATCAGAATTATGCTCGCCTCATAAAAGGAGTTTGGAAGTCTTCCTTCCTCTTAAATTTTTTGAAATAGTTTGAGAAGGATAGGAGTTAACTCTTCTTTGAATATTTGGTAGAATTTCGTTGTGAAGCCATCGGGCCCCGGACTTTTTTTTGTTGGGAGATTTTTGATAACTGTTTCAATCTCATTTGGTGTAATCGGTCTGTTTAAGTTTTCTGATTCTTCCAGATTGATTTTTGGAAGATTGTATGTTTCAAGGAATTTGTCCATTTCATCTAGGTTGTCTAGTTTTTTGGCATACAGTTCTTCATAGTATTTTCTTACAATATTTTGTATTTCTGTTGTGTCAGTTGTTATTTCTCCTCTCTCATTTCTAATTTTATTTATTTGAGTCCTCTCTCTCTTTTTCTTGGTGAGTCTACTTAAAGGTTCATGAATCTTGTTTACCTTTTTGAAAAACCAGCTCCTAGTTTCATTGATCCTCTGTATTGTTTCTTTAGCCTCTATGTCATTTATTTCTGCTCTGATCTTTATTATTTTCTTCCTTCCACTACATTTGGGCTTTACTTGTTGTTCTTTTTCTAATTCTTTTAGATGCAGGGTTAAGTTGTTTATTTGAGCTTTTTCTAGCTTCTGAAAGTGTGCCTGTAGTGCTATGAACTTCCCTCTCAGCACTGATTTTTCTGTGTCCCATAAATTTTGAGTTGTTGTATGCTCATTGTCATTCGTTTCTAGGAATTTCTTTATTTCTTCTTTGATCTCATTCTTAATCCATTCATTATTTAACACCCTGCTATTTAGTTTCCATGTGTTTGAGAATTTTTGAGCTTTTCTGCTGTGATTCATTTCTAGTTTCATGCCGTTGTGATCGGAGAAAGTGCTTGATATGATTTCAGTCTTCTTAAATTTGTTGAGAGCACTTTTGTGCCCTAACATGTGGTCTATCCTAGCGAATGTACCATGAGCACTTGAAAAGAATGTATATTCTGCTGCTTTAGGGTGAAAGGTTCTGAAGATATCTATTAAATCGAGTTGATCTAGTGTTTCCAATAAGTCTGCTGTTTCTTTGTTAATTTTCTTTCTTGAGGATCTATCTAGTGATGTTAGTGGGGTATTGAAATCCCCTACTATTATAGTATTGCTGTTGATCTTGCCCTTTAAATTCATCAAAGTCTGTTTTATATATTTGGGTGCTCCTATATTAGGTGCATAGATATTTATAATAGTTATATCTTCCTGTTGGATTACTCCCTTTATCATTATGTAGTGGCCTTCTTTATCTCTTACTATATCCTTTGTTTTAAAGTCTAATTTGTCTGATATAAGTATTGCTACCCCAGCTTTTTTTTTCATTTCCGTTTGCATGAAACGTTTTTTTCCATCCTTTTACCTTCAATCTGTGTGTGTCTTTTGTTCTAAGGTGTGTCTCTTGTAGACAACATATGTATGGGTCCTGTTTTCTTATCCACGCAGCTACCCTATGTCTTTTGATTGGATCATTTAATCCATTTACATTTAAGGTTATTATTGATATGTAGTTGTTTATTGCCATTTTCTTCTTTAAAGGTGTATTCCTTTTTTTTTTTCTGTATTCTTTTCCCACTTTATCTGTTTACACCAGGCCCCTTAATATTTCCTGCAGCATTGGTTTGGTTGTAATGAATTCCTTGAGTTGTTTTTTGTCTGGGAAGCTTTTTATTTCTCCTTCAATTTTAAACAATAGCCTTGCTGGATAAAGTAGTCTTGGTTGTAAGTTCTTGTTCTGCATTACTTTGAATATTTCTTGCCATTCCCTTCTGGACTCAAGTGTTTCTGTTGAGAAGTCGGATGTCATCCTTATGGAGGCTCCTTTGTAGGTGATAACTTTTTTTTCTCTTGCAGCTTTTAATATTTTCTCTTTATTGCTTAGCTTTGGTATTTTAATTATGATGTGTCTTGGTATAGGTTTCTTTGGGTTTCTCTTTAATGGAGTTCTCTGTGCTTCTTGGATTTGTGAGAGTTTCTCTTGCATTAATTTAGGGAAGTTTTCAGTTATGATATGATTGAACAAAGTCTCTATCTCTTGTTCTTTTTCTTCTTTTCAGGAACCCCTATGATGCGGATGTTATTTCTCTTCATGTTGTCACAGAGCTCTCTAAGAGTTTCCTCTGACTTTTTGAGTCTTTTTTCTCTTTTCTTCTCTGCTTTCATGCCTTCATTCCAGTTGTCTTCTAACTCACTGATTCGATCCTCTGCTCTATCTATCCTGTTTTTAATTCCTTCCATTGTGGTCTTTATTTCTGATATTGTATTTGTGGTCTCCAACTGATTCTTTTTTATACTTGCTATTTCTTTATTTAGGTTTTCAAACTGCCCCTCCATTGTTGTTCTAAGATCCCTAAGCATCCTTACAATCATTATTTTGAACTCCGCATCTGGGAGTTTGATTATTTCCATATCACTCAGTTCATCTCTCGAAGGTGTCTCTTGTGGTTTCATTTGGATTGCACTCCTTTGTCTTCTCATCTTCTTTTTTTTTATTTTTTTATTTGTAGAGGTGGTTGAGTCTAGGCTTGGTGTTGTCTGCCTCCAGTTTTCAGTTGTGTTATTTTTAGGTCTTCGTGGGTTGGTATCAGCTATTATTTGTAATCCACTTTCGGATTTGGGCAGCTTTGAAGTCTTGATTTGTTTGTTTTCTTAACAGGTGATAGTCTTGTTAACTGATCTCAGCAGGGGGCTTCCTTGAAACTGTAACCAGGTATGCTGTGGGTGTAACCTGAGACGCTGAAGGTCTCTTCCTCCAACTAATCTCACTGGGGGCAGGGTTTTTTCTCAGCTTCAGTAGGGGGAGGTGTATCTCAGATCTCCATGGAGACCTGAGTTACTGCCCCTCCTCCCCACTTCTTGTTTTCAGCTGTGTCTTGTTGTGCTGATTGGAGCTGGATAGATGTCCGGAGATCTCTGATCCGGAAGCACTTCAGCTCTGTTTTGTGAAAGGTTCAGTCCCTCCCCCAGCTATGGCCGCCTCCAGCACGAATGAGTCAGCTTTTTTATTTCATTTCTTGCATACCTTATCCCCTCACAGTCTGTCCCTCTCCCTGTCTTTTCCACTTGGGAGATAAGCTGGTCTTTTCAACCCACCTTGCTCCCTGGTCGCCAGGTAAGTGGCTGTGAGCAGTAGTTTCTGCTCTTTTTCCTCTGTGAAATCCTCTCTGGGCTCTCAGCCTCACCCCCCTCCTTCCGCTCCTGTAAGCAGAGGAGATTCAGGCACTCCTTACCAGAATTATTGTGGCTTCCTCTTTGCTCCTTGGTTTTTGAGAGCTGTTCTTGCAGTTCAGTGTTGGTTTTTCATGCTGATTTTTTCTAAATTGATTTGTATTCCAGTTTGGTGTTGAGAGCTGGGCGTCTGTGCATCCGCCTACTCTGCTGCCATCCCACACATGGAATTCTTTTCATGTATCACTATCTTCTTAAATATCTCGATTTTCAATAATTAAAGATGCCTCTGCTTCTGAGTAGGTGAGATTTTAAAGTAGTGGATCATATTAAAAATTTAATTGCAGGCCACATAAGCTCATTACACGGACCAGATCTGGCCCGCGGGTCATATATTGGCCATGCCTATTCTAAGGCCTTCATCAAGTCAGGGATTGGGAAGGGTGGTGGGTGTGGCTCTGCCCATCTTCCCCAGGTGTCAGTCTGTCCAGACTTTTTTCACAGATTTCAGTAAGTTGTGGCCCCAGGAGTCCAGTGAGTATGACCTCTGAGACCCAGAGGTGTTGTCTGTCTGCCCTCTGGACAGTTTCAACTGAGTCTCCCTTAAGGTGGAAGCACCAGTCATAGACACAGGAGCATGCAGGTTTGGGGGAGGGGGTAGCTCTGGCTTCAACACCAGAAAACTGAGTCACTGACTTGCCCCTGCATCCTGGCTTCTCAGAATGACCCCTCTCCATGGGTGGGGAAGAAGAGACTCCCGAGGGCAGAGTAGTTGCTTTTCTCCAGGCTGATGATGCTCAGAGGGGACTCTACACCCAAGGAAGATGGCGACTGCAGTATTGGAGAATGACTCAGCACAAGGGTTCCAGTGGCCATCCCCCACAGCGTCTCTCCCTGGGCCTCCAACATTACACTCTCCTCATGCAGTTCTAGTTCTCTCAGCTCTTCCTCCACCAAAACCCCAGGTAAGTGGTTATGAATGAGATTTTCTGTGTAGGCCCTCTAAGACAGAGACTGCATCTCAGAAAGCTCTGTCTCTTTCTTGCAGACAGAAACCCCAGCTCATTTCACAGCTAAATGCTGTCTGGGCACCTTTTCTAGACTCTGGGGCTCTAAGCTGGGGTTCTGGGCCTGGGGCTGAGCATCACACCTCCTAGGGTGACCCTCCCCACAGTGAGAGTTCCTCCAGATCCTCAACTGTCCCTCGGTCCTGAGAGTAGGGAAGCCTTTTTCACATCTCCACCCTTCCTACCAGTTTTGATGTGGCTTTTTTTGTGATCCTTGGTTATAGACTCTTCATTGTTTAGTCCAAAGTTGGTTTTTTAAGATGATTATTCTTAAATTAAGTTGTAATCCAATTTGGTCCTGGGAGGTGGCAGTCAGAATGTCCACTTACTTCGTTGACATCTTTTTATTTATTTTTACATGAGCCCTTTAAAAGCAAAGTTTTCCGTGGCTGGTCTCAGCAGAAGTCCTCATACAATTTTCATAGTATACACTATTCTTTGAATTATCTGCTTGATTCTATTCCTAGTATTCCACTTAGAACACTGCATATTAATTCAAGACCAAAACTGGTTAGTTATTTTTCTTTGTCTGTAATACCTTTGTAAGATTTTGTTATTAGACAGTCAATGAAATGCTTCCTCCATGCTCCCAAATTCATCGTTCTATGTGAAGAAGCACTATATGAAGTATCTAGATTGTTTATGAACACTTCTTTCCATGTTTATTTCCATATTGGAACTTTATATCCAGATTTTAATTATTATTCCAGTGTTTTATTTTACTTAGTTAATAATTATTTAATGAATTTTCAAAAGTAACTATTTATATCAAGCTCTAGTTAAAAAAAAATGAGTTTTAACCTTTCCCACCAACATGTATGTATTATGAAGTTTCCATGCAAATTCCAGGACATGAAGTCATCTCCTTGTCATTGGGCATGGCCTGTTTTACTCTCATAATTGTGGGGGCTTTTCATAAGTGAAAATATAAGGTTCTTGCACAAGTAGACACTTTGTGGAGGCATAGATTCTTCTAATTCTTTTAACATGATTTCTCTCTTTATACCTAGACTCTTTTTATATGTCTTTTGTCAGAATTGGAAGAAGTTTGAAGTTAGACTAACTTTTTCTTCCATTAAAATTTTATTCTTCCTCATATCCCTCCTCCTTTCTCTCTTCTCTTCTCTTCTGCTCCTACTTCCTTTCTCTCCATGTTTCCCTCCTTTTCTGCAGTTTTTATTCTTAAAATTAAAAAGAAATAAGTAAATGCTTAGAAACAGGAATACTTTAGTCAATTTTGAAAGTAATTAGTGAACTTTTTCTGACTAAGGTTGTCTTTTTTTAATTTTTATTTATTTATTTTTATTTCTGAAGCTGGAAACTGGGGACAGTCAGACAGAATCCCGCATGCGCCCGACCGGGATCCACCCGGCACGCCCACCAAAGGTGACACTCTGCCCACCAGGGAGTGATGCTCTGCCCCTCCGGGGGTCACTCTGCTGTGACCAGAGCCACTCTAGCGCCTGGGTCAGAGGCCAAGGAGCCATCCCCAGCAACCGGGCCATCTTTGCTCCAATGGAGCCTTGGCTGCGAGAGGGGAAGAGAGAGACAGAGAGGAAGGAGGGGGGGTGGAGAAGCAAATGGGCGCTTCTCCTATGTGCCCTGGCCAGGAATTGAACCCGGGTCCCCCCCACGCCAGGCCGACGCTCTACCGCTCAACCAATCGGCCAGGGCTGACTAAGGTTGTCTTACAGAATATCACATTAACTGCATTTAGTATATTTTCCCATATGGTTTCCTGTTAAATATATATTCAATCATCTGAATATCTCTTACATCTCTGTATTAATTAATAGAAGGCCCAACTTAACCTAGCTTGAACAGTAAATGAAACACATTGGCTCTGTTTTTGAAAATCCAGAGGGAGCTCAAGTTTTAGTCAAGAAATTAGAAGAGTCTTGACAGTGATTCTTCCAATTCCCTTGCTCCAGAGTCCTTCCTGTGTTCTTCCCACCTCCAGGCTAAGTTTTCCAACAGTATAAAAAGGCTACCAACACCATTCAGGATGGAAACCTTCCTGGTTCACACCAGGCACACCTTTTCTCACAGCCACTGAACAGAATCCCATTCTCCTTAGTCAGGTCACCTTGACTCAAATGCTCAGTCCAGTAATAATCACTGTGGAAGGAAAGGTGTGGGTAGTGGTGGGTCCACACCACCCAGACTAGTGGGTTGTGCTCTGTGTGACAACTGCAGCATCCCTCCAAAGCACTCAAATCTTCAGCCTAATTTTCATATATTAATATGATTTTTGGGTAATTTTCTCTCAAGTTAATTCTATCTTGGACTCATTAAGTTCTGTGTGATTGTGAAAGTAAAGAGAGAGAATTATACTTCATATTTTTATTTTAGTTTTAAAAATGTATCTTAAGATGACGTCAGAGTAATGGCGGGGTAGGAAACGATACCAATAAATCTCCCCCAAAACTCAACAAGATCTTCAACCAGAAACAGAAAAACCTATCCTTGGAACCTCCAGATGTTTCGCAATACACCCAAAGGTATGATCGAGTGAAAAATTGGCTAAATATATAACCAAACCCCGAAGGAAACAGGGAGTAAGAAATGCTCCGTCTTCCTCACTAACCTAAACAGGGCGGCTTTTACTGGAAACTGAGAATATAGAAACTAAGGCAGGCAAAGGGGGTGAATAGATCCAGGCCGCGGCATAAATGGCCGAAACAGGCTGTGGCACGGAGATCCAAGCCGAGGAAAAACTGTTCCTGTGACAACCCAGGCAATACAGCTAACACTCGTGCCAAACCCAGACAAAGAAAGACAAGCGTGGCAGCCATTTTACCCGATCTCCTGGTCAGCGCGTGCAGAGAGTGGGCGAGAGATTCCTTCCAAAGCCCTGGGAGTGGGTGCCCATGTTACCCCACAGAGAGGCAGAGTAAGAGGCCTTTGTGTGGGCCGAAAGCCTCTGGGCCACCCCAGTGCCCTGGGAGAGCCGCACATGGGGAGGGAGCGAGAACTAATTCCAATGCTGGAACTTTTTCATATGGGCGGGGGTTTCACTCAGAGGGTGAGGCCGCTGGTCTGATATCCTGGTCTGCACATGCAGATAGTGAGCGAAAGATTCCTCCGAGTGCCTCAGCAGTGCCTGTTCATGTTATCCCACAGAAGGGCAGAGTCAGGGGCATTTGTGTAGGCCAAAAAGCGGAATCTCGGGTCACCCCAGCATTCTGAGGGAGCCGCACATGGGAAGGGAGTGAGAGCTAATTCCAACATTGGAACTTTTCAGTGCGGGCGGGGGATTTCACTCAGAGGGCAAGACTTCCAGCCTGACATCCTGGTCTGCGCGCACGGAGAGTGGGCAGGAGACTCCTCCCAGCACCTTGGAAGTGGGAGCCCGTATTGTCCGACAAAGGGGCAGAGTCAGGGACCCTTGAGTGGGCCAAGGGCAGAGTCTCGGGCCACCCCAGTGCCTTGAAAAAGTCACACACGGGAATGGAGCGAGAGCCAATTCCAACGCTGGAACTTTTTATTATGGGCGGGAGGTTTCACTCAGAGGGCAAGACTTCCGGCATGACATCCTGGTCTGCACGCAGATAGTGAGCGAGAGTTTCCTCCAAGCACCCTAAAAGTGGGTGCCCACCCGTGTTACCGGACAGAGTGGCAAAACCGAGGTCTTTGAGTGGGCAGAAGCCCCGCCTGATTATGCTAGCGGTTCTGACTGACTGAGCCTTACTCAGAGCCCTGTGCTGAGTGGAAATAGAGTGGGGAGTTGCCAGCTCTTTGAGCCTCGTACTATCCAGGCAGAGGCAGCAGCAACCCCATAGCTGGATTATCAGGCTACTAATTGAGGAAGGAAAGACTAGGAGAGAGGCTCCAGGAACACGGACACTCTCATTGTCGGAGCCTATAAATGCTAATGAGCCTCGACTGCCAACGAGATTGAAGCACAATACATGACATCGCCATAGAGACTTATCAACTTCAAACTTCTACCTGAGCAGGCCAAAGGGGCAGAACCCTGAGAAAAGAGTCATTGAGCAGGAAGAGGGAGAGAAAAGAAAAAGCAAGAAGATAACCTCTCAAAATCAAAAATAATCAGCAGACTTTATAACCTATCCCATTTTATTATATTTGTTCGTTTGTTTCCCTTATCTTCATCCTTGATTTTTTGTTATTCCCCACCAATTTGGTCGTTTAACTCTCTACCGGTCTTACTCTCTCCTCTCCTTGAACTACACAACCCATAAGTGTTATATCTCCCATTATCTTTTCTTTCCTCTTCCTTTCTCTCTATGAGGGTTGCACTCAAATACCCTTTACTCTCTCTCTCTCTCTCTCTCTCCTCTGTTTTCTTTTTTCTTCTTTTAGTGGTTCCCTCTTTTTTTCTCTCTCGCTTTCTTTTCTCCCTCTATATTAGTTTTTTCCTTTCTCCTTTATGTCTCCTCTCATTCAAACCTCAATAATGAACAAATTATCTTATCTGGGACTCAAACTTATGTTTGTGGCATTTTGGGGGGTTTTACTTCACCTTTTTAACTCACTAGCAGTGCTCCCATCCCTGGCTCTCCAATTTATCAAGCTCTTGTTCCACTAAATACAAGAGTAATTTTTTAATTTGTCCCCCCATTTTCCTGTTTCCCTCTTATTCCTCTCATCATAACTCTTAGTCAACCAACACCTAAATGCAAATCATTTTATTCTTTTTAATAATTTTATTTTTTTAATGGGGTGAAATCAATAAATCAGGACACATATATTCAAAGATAACAAGTCCAGGTTATCTTGTCGTTCAATTATGTTGCATACCCACCACCCAAAGTCAGATTGTCCTCTGTTACCTTCCATCTTCTTTTCTTTGTGTCCCTCCCCACCCCCTTTCCATCTCCCATTCCCCCCTTTCCCCCGTAACCACCACACTCTTATCAATGTCTCTTAGTTTCACTTTTATGTCCCACCTACGTATGGAATAATGCAGTTCCTGTTTTTTTCTGATTTACTTATCTCACTTTGCATCATGTTATCAAGATCCCATCATTTTGCTGTAAATGATCCGATGTCATCACTTCTTATGGCTGAGTAGTATTCCATAGTGTATATGTGCCACATCTTCTTTATCCAGTCATCTATTGATGGGCTTTTTGGTTGTTTCCATATCCTGGCCACTGTGAACAATGCTGAAATAAACATGTGGCTGCATGTGTCTTTACGTATCAATGTTTCTGAGTTTTGGGGATATATACCCAGTAGAGGGATTGCTGGGTCATAAGATAGTTCTATTTTCAGTTTTTTGAGGAACCACCATACTTTCTTCCATAATGGTTGTACTACTTTACATTCCCACCAACAGTGTATGAGGGTTCCTTTTTCTCCACAGCCTCTCCAACATTTGCTATTATCTGTCTTGCTAATAATAGCTAATCGAACAGGTGTGAGGTGGTATCTCATTGCCATTTTGATTTGCATTTCTCTAATAGCTAAAGAAGATGAGCATCTTTTCATATATCTGTTGGCCATTTGTATTTCTTCCTGGGAGAAGTGTCTATTCATATCCTCTTCCCTTTTTTTTTGGATTGTTTGTTTGTTTGTTGTTGAGTTTTATGAGTTCTTTGTATATTTTGGATATTAGGCCCTTATCTGAGCTGTTGTTTGAAAATATTATTTCCCATTTAGTTGGCTTTCTGTTTATTTTGTTATCAGTTTCTCTTGCTGAGCAAAAACTTCTTAGTCTGATGTAGTCCCATTCATTAATTTTTGCCTTCACTTCTCTTGCCATTGGAGTCAAATTCATAAAATGCTCTTTAAAACCCAGGTCCATGAGTTGAGTACCTATGTCTTCTTCTATGTACTTAATTGCTTCAGTTCTTATGTTTAGATCTTTGATCCATTTTGAGGTAATTTTTGTACAGGGGGAGAGACTGTAGTCCAGTTTCATTCCTTTGCACATGGCTTTCCAGTTTTCCCAGCACCATTTATTGAAGAGACTTTCTTTTCTCCATTGTGTGTTGTTGGCCCCTTTATCAAAAATTGACTATATATTTGGGGTTTTATTTCTGGACTTTCTATTCTGTTCCATTGGTCTGAGTGTCTATTTTTCTGCCAATACCATGCTGTTTTGATTGTCGTGGCCCTATAATATAGTTTGAAGTCAGGTATTGTAATGCTCCCAGCTTCATTCTTTTTCTTTAGGATTGCTTTGGCTATTCGGGGTTTTTTATACTTCCATATAATCTGATGATTTTTTGCTCTATTTCTTTAAAAAACGTCATTGGAAGTTTGATGGGAATTGCATTAAATTTGTATATTGCTTTGGGTAATATAGCCATCTTGATTATATTTATTCTTCCTAGCCAAGAACAAGGTATATTTTACCATTTCATTATATCTTTTTCGATTTCCCTTAACAATGGTTAGATGAGTTTCCTGTAGGCAGCATACAGTTGGATTTTCTTTTTTAATCCATTCTGCTACTCTGTGCCTTTTTATTGGTGAGTTTAATTCATTTACATTTAGTGTAATTATTGATACTTGTGAGTTTCCTATTGCCATTCTATTTCTTGCTTTCTGATAGTTTTGTTTCTTGTTTGATCCTTCTCTTTCATTTTTCTCTCTTTTGTTTTTATTTGGTTGTATTCCATACATCTTTCCTCTGTTGCTATCTTTTTTATCTCATGTGCTTCTGTGGTGATTTTTTCAATGGTGGTTACTTTTGAGTAATGAAAAGGGTCCCTACCCTGTTCATTGTAGTGAACTATTTTGCGAGTAATTTTGCACTCCATCATTCTTTGCTACTGTTAATCTCTATCCTCTCCTTCCTTTCTTTTTGTTGTTGTCACAGTTTAAATTTGGTTTTATTGTGTTCTTCTTGGAGCTTTTAATTATGGCTCTGTGTTTTTTTTCTGATTGGAGTACCCCCTTTAGTAATTCCTGGAGTGGGGGTTTTCTGATGATAAATTCCCTCATCTTTTCTGTATCTGTGAATGTTTTTATTTCTTTTTCATATTTGAAGGATAGCTTTGATGGGTATAGTATTCATGGCTGAAAGTTCCTCTCTTTCAGGACTTTAAATATTGGGGTCCACTCTCTTCTAGCTTGTAGAGTTTCTGCTGAGAAATCTGATGATAATCTAATGGGCCTTTCTTTTTATGTTGTATTCTTCTTTTCCCTGGCTGCCTTGAGAATTTTTTCTTTGCCATTGGTTTGTGCCAATTTCATTATGATATGCCTTGGAGTAGGTTTGTTGGGGTTTAGAAAACTTAGAGTTCTGTTTGCTTTTTGAACTTGAGGCTTTAGTTCTTTCCACAGGCTTGGGAAGTTCTCATCTATTATTTGTTTGAGTATGTTCTCCATTCCATTTTCTCTCTCTTCTCCTCTGATATACTTATTATTCTTATGTTATTCTTTTTGATGGAGTCAGATAATTCTTGTAGGGCTATCTTATTTTTTTTAATTTTTGAGTCTCTTTCTTCTTCTCTCTGTTGTGCCTCAAGTTGCTTGTCTTCTATGTCACTAATCCTCTCTTCTATCTGACCTGTTCTATTAGCTAAGCTTGTTACTTCATTTTTCAGCTCGTGAATTGAGTTTTTCATCTCTGTTTGTTTTGTTTTTATAGTTTCAATTTCCTTGGATATATATTCTTTGTGTTCATTGAGTTGTTTTCTGAGCTCCCTAAATTGCCTTTCTGTGTTTTCTTGTATATCTCAGAGTATTTTCAGGATTTCTATCTTGAAGTCTCTGTCATTTAGCTCTAAGGTTTCCAATATATTAAATTTTTTCTCTAAACATTTTTCCTCATCTAGCTGTGTTACCTCTCTTTCTTTTCATCCATGATATTTGATTTTCTCTTCCTTAATGGCATCTGAGGGTGGTTTTGTTGATAGTATTAATGAGATTTAATAAAGAATAAAAAGAAAAAAAATAATAAAAAAATAAAAAATGTAAAGAGTTGTTTTTTTATAAAAATATTAATAATGTAATAAAGAAAAATAAAATAAAATAAAAATTTTAAAAAAAGGAAATTATTCCCCCCCTCCTTTTTTCCTCTCCTCTTCTCTCCCCTTTTTCTTGAGAAAATCTTGTGGTGAACAGTGAATTATAACAAACAATGCCTGTGATGGAGAGCCTGAATTGGGGAAAAGTAATAAAGGGGCAAAATCAAAAGAAAAAAATAGAAAAAAGAAAAAAAAGAGTGTATATATTCACAAAAAGCAAATAAGGAAAAAATTTGGGTCAAGAATAAAATGATTTCCTTTTAGGTGTTGGTTGACTAAGAGTTATGATGAGAGGAATAAGAGGAAAACAGAAAAATGGGGGGACAATTAAAAAATTACTATTGTATTTAGTGGAACAAGAACTATATAAAATGGAGAGCCAGGGATGAGAGCACTGCTAGTGAGTTTAAAAGCTGAAGTAAAAACCCCCCTAAATGCCAAAAACATAAGTTTGAGGCCCAGATAAGATAATTTGTTCGTTATTGAGGTTTGAATGAGAGGAGATGTAAAGGAGAAAGGAAGAAACTAATATAGAGGGAGAAAAGAAAGAGAGAGAGAGAAAAAAAGAGGGAACCACTAAAAGAAGAAAAAAGAAAAAAGAGGAGAGAGAGAGTTAAGGGTTTTGTAGTGCAACCCTCATAGAGGGAAAGGAAGAGGAGAGAAAAGATAATTGGAGATGTAACACTTATGGGTAGTGTAGTTCAAGGAGAGGAGAGAGTAAGACCGGCAGAGAGTGAATCGGCCAAATTGGAAGAGGAAAAAAAGTATCAAGAATGAAGATAAGAGAAACAAATGAACAAATATAAAAAAATGGGATAGGTTATAAAGTCTGCAGATTATTCTTGATTTTGAGAGGTTATCGTCTTGCTTTTTATTTTCTCTCCCTCTTCCTGGTCGGTGACTCTGTACCCTGGGTTCTGCCCCTTTGGCATGCTCAGGTAGAGGTTTGCAGTTGATAAGTTTCTATGGTGATGTCATGTATTATGCTTTAGTCTCGTTGGCAGTCGAGGCTCATTAGCATTTATAGGCTCCGACAGTGAGAAAGTTCATGTTCCTGGAACCTTTCTCCTAGTCTTTCCTTCCTCAATTAGTGGCCTGATAATCCAGCTATGGGGTTGCTGCTGCCTCTGCCTGGATAGTAAGAGGCTCAAAGTGCTGGCAACTCCCCACTCTATTTCCACTCAGCACAGGGCTCTGGGTTAGGCTTAGTCAATCAGAACCCCTAGCATAATCAGGCGGGGTTTCTGCCCACTCAAAGACCTATGGCTTTGCCACTCTGTCCGGTAACACAGGCGGGCGCCCACTTCCGGGGCGCTTGGAGGAAACTCTCACTCACTATCTGTGTGCGCAGACCAGGATATCCGGCCAGCAGTCTCACGCTCTGTGTGAAACCCCCAACTGCATGGAAAAGTTGCAGCGTTGGAATTGAGTCTCGCTCCGTCCACGTGCACGGCTTTTGTAAGGCGCTGGGGTGGCCCGAGATTCCGCTTTGGCCCACACAAAGGCCCCTGACTCTGCCCCTCTGTGTGATAACACGGGCACGCACTGCCAAGGCACTCGGAGGAATTTCTCATTCACTATCTGCGCGCGCAGACCAGGATATGAGGCCGGCCGCGTTTCCCTCTGGGTGAAACCCCCACCAGTATGGAAAATTTCCACTGTTGGAATTAGTTCTCACTCCCTCCCATGTGTGGCTTTCCCAGGGTGCTGGGGCTGCCCAGAGATTCTGCTTTCGGCCCACAAAAAGACCTCTGACTCTGCCTCTCTGTGGGGTAACACGGGCACCCACTCCCGGGGCTTAGGAAGAAATCTCTCGCCCACTAACTGCGCATGAACCGACCAGGAGATCGGGTAAAATGGCTGCCCCGCTTGTCTTTCTTTGTTTGTGTTTGGCGCGAGTGTTAGCTTGTATTGCCCGGGTTGCCACAGGATCAGTTTTTCCTCGGCTTGGATCTCCATGACACAGTCTGGTTTGGCCATTTGTGCCACGGCCGGGATCTATTCACCCCCTTTGCCCGCCTCAGTTTCCATATTCACAGTTCCCAGAGAAAGCTGCCCTGTTTAGGTTAGTGAGGAAGGCGAAGCATTTCTTACTCCCTATTTTTTTCGGGTTTTGGTTATATATTTAGCCAATTTTTCACTCAACCATACCTTCGGCTGTATTGCGAAGCATCTGGAGGCTTCAAGTATATGATTGTCTGTTTCTGGTTGAAGATCTTGTTGAGTTTTGGGGGAGATTTATCGGTATCGCTTCCTATCCCGCCATTACTGTGACGTCATCTCTCCTCATTTTATTGTTGATTCAAATTTTTCCATTATTTGCTTTTTGTGGGTCCATACCCCCCATTTTTTTTATTTATTTTTATTTTATTTTTTTAATTCTTTTTCTTGGCCCCTTACTACTTTTCCCCAATTCAGGGCCTCCATTACAGGCATTGTTTGTTCTATTAAATACAACATAATTCACAGTTCACCACAAGATTTTCTCAAGAAAGAAGGGAGAGGAGAGGAGAGGAAAAAGGGAGGGGTGAATAATTTCCTTTTTTAAATTTTTATTTTATTTTATTTTTCCTTATTTCATTTTTAATTTTTAAAAAAAAACTTTTTTTGATTTTTTATTTTTTTAACTTTTTATTCTTTATTGAATCTCATTATTACTATCAACAAAACCACCCTCAGATGCCATTAAGGAAGAGAAAATGGAATATCATGGATACAATAGAAAGAGAGGTAACACAGATAGATGAGGAAAAATCTATGGAGACAAAATCTAATATATTGGAAACCTTGGAGCTAAATGAGAGAGTCTTCCAGATAGAAATCCTAAAAATACTCTGAGATATACAAGAAAACACGGAAAGGCAATATAGGGTGCTTAGAAAACAACTCAATGAACACAAAGAATATATGTCCAAGGAAATTGAAAATATAAAAACAAATCAAACAGAGATGAAAATCTCAATTCACGAGCTGACAAATGAGGTAACAAGCTTAGCTCATAGAACAGGCCAGATAGAAGTAGGATTAGTGACATAGAAGACAAGCAACTTGAGGCACAACAGAGAGAAGAAGAAAGAGACTCAAAAATTTAAAAAAATGAGATAGCCCTACAAGAATTATCTGACTCCATCAAAAAGAATAACATAAGAATAATAAGTATATCAGAGGAGAAGAGAGAGAAAATGGAATGGAGAACATACTCAAACAAATAATAGATAAGAACTTCCGAAGCCTGTGGAAAGAACTATAGCCTCAAATTCATGAAGCAAACAGAACTCTGAGTTTTCTTAACCCCAACAAACCTACTCCAAGGAACATCATAATGAAATTGGCACAAACCAATGGCAAAGAAAAAATTCTCAAGGCAGCCAGGGAAAAGAAGAATACAACATATAAAGGAAAGCCCATTAGATTATCATCAGATTTCTCAGCAGAAACTCTACAAGCTAGAAGAGAGTGGACCCCAATATTTAAAGTCCTGAAAGAGAGGAACTTTCAGCCATGAATACTATACCCATCAAAGCTATCCTTCAAATATGAAGGAGAAATAAAAACATTCACAGATACAGAAAAGATGAGGGAATTTATCATCAGAAAGCCCCCACTCCAGGAATTACTAAAGGGGGTTCTCCAATCAGATACAAAGAACAAAAAAAAACAGCCATAATTATAAGCTCCAAGAAGAACACAATAAAACCAAATTTAAACTGTGACAACAACAAAAAGAAAGGAGGGAGAGGATGGAGATTAACAGTAGCAAAGAATGATGGAGTGCAAATGTACTCACAAAATAGTGCGCTACAATGAACATGGTAGGAACCCTTTTCATTACTTAAAGGTAACCACCATTGAAAAAACCACCACAGAAGCACATGAGATAAAAAAGATAGCAACAGAGGAAAGATGTATGGAATACAACCAAATAAAAACAAAAGAGAGAAAAACAAAAGAGAAGGATCAAACAAGACACAAAACTAACCGAAAGCAAGAAATAAAATGGCAATAGGGAACTCACATGTATCAATAATTACACTAAATGTAAATGAATTAAACTCACCAATAAAAAGGCACAGAGTAGCAGAATGGATTAAAAAAGAAAATCCAACTGTATGCTGCCTACAGGAAACTCATCTAAGTAACAAGGATAAAAACAAATTCAAAGTGAAAGGCTGGAAAACAATACTCCAAGCAAATAATATCCAAAAAAAATCAGGTATAACAATACTCATATCGGATAATGCTGACTACAAGACAGCAAAAGTACTCAGAGACAAAAATGGCCATTTCATAATGGCTAAGGGGACACTGAATCAAGAAGACATAACAATTCTTAATATATATGCACCAAACCAAGGAGCACTAAAATATATAAGAAAACTACTTATTGACCTTAAAACAAAAACTGACAAAAATACAATCATACTTGGAGACCTCAATACACCGCTGACGGCTCTAGATCGGTCATCCAAACAGAGAATCAACAAAGACATAGTGGCCTTAAACAAAACACTAGAGCACCTGGATATGATAGACATCTACAGGACATTTCATCCCAAAGTGACTGAGTATACATTTTTCTCCAGTGTACATGGATCATTCTCAAGAATTGACCATATGTTGGGCCACAAAAACAACATCAACAAATTCAGAAAAATCGAAGTTGTACCAAGCATATTTTCTGATTATAAAGCCTTGAAACTAGAATTCAACTGCAAAAAGTAGTTAAAAAATCCCACAAAAATGTGGAAACTAAACAATATACTTTTAAAAAATTATTGGGTCCAAGAAGAAATAAGTGCAGAGATCAAAAGATATATACAGACTAATGAAAATGACAATACGACATATCAGAATCTATGGGATGCAGCAAAAGCAGTGATAAGAGGGAAGTTCATATCACTTCAGGCATATATGAACAAACAAGAGAGAGCCCAAGTGAACCACAGAAAAAAACAGGAACTGCATTATTCCATACGTAGGTGGGACATAAAAGTGAAACTAAAAGACATTGATAAGAGTGTGGTGGTTACTGGGAGAGGGGGGAAAGGGAGTGGGAAAGGGGGAGGGGAAGGGGCACAAAGAAAACTAGATAGAAGGTGACAGAGGACAATTTGACTTTGGGTGATGGGTATGCAACATAATTGAAAGACAAGATAACCTGGACTTGTTGATCTTTGAATATATGTATCCTGATTTATTGATGTTGCCCCATTAAAAAAATAAAAGTATAATAAAAAAATAAAAATAAATAAAATAAAAATGTATCTTAGATCATTACTCCTTCAGGAATATTGGTACTGATTATATAGATTCAATATTCTTTCAGATCTTGGTGAGAATATGATTCAGAAATTTTTTTTATTCTAGTTAAAGAGGCAGTTTTTCACTCTTTAGTGAGCAGCACATTTTCTTTTATAAATATCAGGCATCATTCATAAGCTCAGTGACTTTTTTCCTTAAAATTTACCCATGCCACTTTACACGCATTTGTAAAACACCATATATATATATTTAATAACTGATCTACTCTAATATTTATCATAACTCCTTGCCCTGGTGCATATTGTGGATGTTGGGAGAAAGTTGATTTTATATTCCATATAGCAGATTTAAATCTCTTTTTTTTCCCCATAATTTATTTAAGGCAAGTATTGGGTTTTTCTTATTTCCTCCCATTTTCACTGCTCCCCACAATGCGGCATTAGGTCTCTGTGGGAGTGCGGATGTGTCTCCTTGTGGTTCTGTGGAGGAATATGGCTCTGTATGGGCACACAAAGTCTAAATAAGGTCTCTACATTGGCCTCTTTCTAGCCAAATCCCTGGTTTTATAACCTATGCTACCTGGCCTTCAAGCCTGTGGTGACACTCAATATTGCTGACCACAAATCTTATTACTATCTTTTTTGAATGCTATTCCAACCCTTGGCATCCTCCTCTTTTTTAACCCCAGGACTCTGTGTTCTTCGAGTTCCATCTATTTAACAAGGCCCCTCCTCGGGAATTGCAGGAGCTTCTGCCTATTCTATTGTGATTATGAGATACCAACAATATCACCTCTGGCTACTTATCTAGACAACTTCTTCTACCAGTGCAACACCATCTCTTCCACACCATTTTGGCCATTTTTTCAGCCAAATGAAAAGTTTTCCATCGTACTACACCTAGGGAGGTGGCTCAATATTCTATTATTTTCCAACTATCTCAAACTTACCTAAATTTTTATAGATCCTTTCAGCTGATTTGGGCAATCTTACCCCATGGTGGATCCCTGAAATTCATCTGCCTCTCATACCCTCCAGGAAAAGAATGAGTGGGACTTCCACCTCTCTTTACTTCTAGCACCATGCATACCATAGTGACATCTCTCTGGGCTTGTGATCTGATTGCTAATTATTGTACCAGCTCTGACTCTTGGTAAAGAGTCACAAATAACTATGAAATGCATATTGGGCTCATATCCCCCAAATACTCATTGAAAAGGAAGAGGTTTTGCTTTCTGAATTTCTGCTTAGGTATGTCATTTGTTCTAGAAGGAATTCTTCTACAGATCCAGAGAGATTTTCTGCCCCTCTTCTTTTGAGTCAACCCTTGCTCTCCTGAGATGGGAGTACTGGGAGTTCTCCCAATGTCTTTTTTTTCAGAGGGAAATAGGAATCAGTCTCCTGCTTTTCTCAATGCACAGACATCTGCTCTATTTCTAACAGAAATTACAACACACAGCTGGTACTCCATCTCATTGCTGATGCAGTGCCTTCTACTTTTGTATTCTGTTAATCCTTTCTACAGAAATCTGGAAATGGTGTATTTAAATATCAAGGTTTACATTACTATATTATCTACAAATCTGAATGTGTATAATGAATTGTGAAGCCATGGAAAATGCAATGTTACCATTTTATATTTCAAATAATTTTATCTTTTTTCTACAAAGATGACATTCTTTCACATTATCAGAAAGCTTGTTTTTCCAATAGTATGTTTGTTGAGTACTTCCTTGTTTGGTTTCTCTTATGACCAACAGTATCATGTATTTAGCTAGTAATAGTTATCACAGGTAAGGACTATTGGGCAGAACATGTTTTTTAGTGCCTGATGCTTAGAACTCACACTTTTGCAACACTGGGCCCCTAGACTGTGTCTGTGATCGTTACATCCAGAAGAAATGTAGTATAACAGGCAGAAATATAATATGTACAGTTAACAACTGTACATATTATAATGTTGATTATAATGTTGTAATGTTGATTCAAACATTAGTGCTCACTCTTACTAGCTCTCTGACTCCTGCTAAGGTGCTTAAATTTGCTAAACTTCAGTTTTCCTCTCTATAAACCACAAGTAAAAATAACTTCCTCTTACCAGTGATAAAACACATATGCCCTTGCACAATGGTAATTCTAATTGCTATAGATACAGTGATTGTAATAACACTGATACCAGTACAGTACTGAAACTTCATAGAAACTCCTGTTGTCTTGACAAAATCAAATTTACTGCCAAATAAGCTGAACATAATTGCATTCCTCCACTGTAAATGTTTCAAGGATAAGCAATGACTTCCTGAACAATGGTATTCTTGAGAATTAAGAAGATGGAGGTTCCCAGATAAAGTTCTCCCCACAACCCACTTGATGGAAGTCATTAGTTAGAAATTGAAGTGGTTCTTAGGGGGGACAGCTAACCCTCAACATGCACTGGCTCTTACCCAAATGGCCTGTGTAGTGTACAACCCGAGCATTGTTTTTACATTTCTTTTAGAGGAGGGCTCCAAATGTTGCTAGCTATCTTAAAGCCTAAGCTGTTACATGTGGAGAGGACCACCCATGTATGCTTAGGTTTTTCTCTTTTAGACACAGGAGAAGATTCCAAAGCTGCAGTGAGGATATTGTGCCAGCCTACCATCTCTAGTCTTCTCATATAAACTATTTCTTGTACATTGTGCTCCACACTCATTTGCTTAGCTGGAATTTAAATTTTTTCTATTAAGGGAAGATCTTAAACAAAAAATCAGATATTGAAATGGTGGCTTTCGAGCCAGCCTCTGAAACAGAGGACAGGGTTTGAGGGTGGTGGCCAGTAATGCACCTAGTTGCAGAACATGATTGCACAGTCAGTTCTAATGGAGTGATGACATAGTCAGGGTCAATTACTATGTCGACCCTGAGGCTATAATGATTAAAGATAGTCTACCCATGCTTGGTGGGCTCATGGCCTAGTTTTCTAGTAGAAAAATTAAAAACCAATAGTCATTACAGATACAGATCCTATTCAGTGATGTAAGCAAGGCACTATGAAGCAGAGAGAAGGCAGTGGTCCTGGATGTTAACTTTGGGGATTTCCTAGAGATGGCAAGGATGTGTCTGGGCCTTGACAAATATATTGAATATTACCAGGATAAGATAACAAAATCTTATGAGAAATAATATCATTTAAAGAAAACAAGTTTGTATTATAACAACAAAGCTAAAATGATGTTGGCAAAATAATACAATTATACACTAATAATTAAGGACATTAAAGAAGAAGCCACATTGAGACTGATAGGAGAGAAAAAGATGCAAAATAGGGTGGCCTTGCAATCATATGTAGTGGTTGAGAATTGGGAGGGACAACTCAGCTGCAGAGGTCACCACAAAGGAGTGAGGAGTTCCAGCTGTATGCTAGGCTCTTCAATATAAATCCAGGAAACATCTAGCTGAGAAAATCAGTGGGGATTCTGTCCATCTAAGGCTGTTGGAAACCCGGGCATCTTCTTAAAGGACTGACAAACAGACTTTCATGCATAAGCACTCATCCTGGGCTCTTAGGGGAGAGACAGTGGCTGGTGGTGCACCAGAGATGTAGAGGGAGAAACTGAGTTGTGTGGATTCAGAGCAAGAGCTGGAGGGACAGCCACTATTGTTTCTGTGTTGAGCTCTCCACCTTCACTGCTAAATCCGAATCTTCATTAACCTGGTGAACTCATCACTTCACTCTGATAAGACCCCACACCACTGCAAATGGTAGCAGTCTAGTAAAGTAAATAAATGTCTAACCACTGTGCTGTATATCTGAAACTAATATAAAATAATATTGAATGTCAAGTATAATTGAAAAAATTTTAAGTATCTATATAACTTGAGAAAGACTATAAGGTTAAAAATCAGATTTTTATGTGACAATTCCTGGACCATTGCCTGTAACTTCCCAAGTTTAGTTTAAGCAAATGTGATTTAAGAAAGAATAGAAACTCAGAGATATTTAATAGAAGTAAAATGACTGAAATTAAAAATAAAAAACCTAGTTTGTCTTTCCATTGTTCAGAGGATGAGTTCCTAATGCCTTAGTCTGAAATTTTAATTACTTTTCTAATTTGACTTTTCCTGTGGTGTGTTTGTCTCTCTTCCCACCCATCCTGTCATCCATTTCCCTCCATCTGTGCATGCTTCTCAGAAGACACTTGTAATGTCACATTCTCATGCCTTGTTTGATTATGTTTATTTTTATGCCAGTGTCTATATCTTTTATATTCTCACTTTCTCTATATATAGCTATTTATCTATGTATCTCTTTCTATCTCTATCTCTATCTCTGTATCTATGTCTCTTTCTATCTCTGGAGAACCCTGATTAATTTAATACTACTTTCAATATTATTATAAATTGTACTATTTGATATTCTTCATTGGAGCCTTCTGTCTTCATGTTTTGGATCATCATTGTCTATCTCCTGTATCTGTTACTCTGTCTTTAATCATTTTCATATGTTCATTTCTTCCCATCTTCTGTTTCTCTTTCTATACCTAACAAACTGCTACCCCTTTGCCTCTGTCATTTAGAAGTCATTATGAGATCTTTTTGGAAGACTTGTGACTCAAGCTCTGACTCCTGCACCACCCAGATGAACTTTCAGGATAAGATTGTTAAACTTTCTCTCTGATTTTCCAGCTTAGTTTTCTACATTCTATGAACTTTTTAAAGTATTTCTCCATTCTCAGCACTTGGCAGAGGGCCTCACCCAAGGAAAGTGCTAGGTTAATATTCATCAAAAGCTCACATAGCATTTGGGGTTGCAATGAAGAACAAATGTCCTAATCTTTTTGTTTTTAGAAAAATGACACAGGAAAAGAAAGCTTCACAGTCCTTTCTATTTGGCTTACCTTCAAATTTAAGCCCAGGTATGCATATCCATAAGAAAATTGATTCTGTGAGCTTTGATGTTCTTTTTAATAAAATTATTCCACTATCTTTGTGAAAGACCATCAGGAATCAGAGGTCTCTATTTTTTAAAGTGCAAACAAATACAGCTAAGCCCTATCAATTTTTAACACAAAAACCCTGCCCAAAAACCTATGGTTTCCACACCTGGGAAAGATCCCTCCTTGACCTGCTTCTGGTATCATGGACTACTGGCACATGAGAAAATTTGTTTAGATTTTCTTTCTGTTTTAATTTTTAAAATATTATCTTAGAATAAATAAGTGTACCAAGATCAAAGTTATACTAGCTTCATAGTGGCAAATATTATTGTCTTGGAGTTTCACATTGCAAGGCTGTTCTTTTGCAGATAATGAGCCTGGTGTCCAGGAAAATTCAACAACTTGCCTGTGGGCCCCTCCACACAATCACCCCCTTCTCACCCTCTCCTCTACCCCTTGGTATTTGAGCCAGGGTGCTTGCAAGAGTTTAGGAGAACAATTTTTTTTCTTTTTCTCTGGATCCAGAACCCTCTTTACTTCCCATGTTGGATTCTTCATCTGCAGAGTTACACTGTGTGTCACACCATTTGAAGCAGTGTTGAGATGCTCTTTATTTATTTATTTTTAATATTTTATTTATTGATTTTTAGAGAGAGTGGAGAGAGAGAGAGAGAGAGAAGGAGGAGGAGCAGGAAGCATCAACTCCCATATGTGCGTTGACCAGGCAAGCCCAGGGTTTCGAACCATCAACCTCAGTGTTCCAGGTTGACGCTTTATCCTACTGTGCCACCACAGGTCAGGCCGAGATGCTCTTTAAGAGAATGGGTGAGGGGAAGGAGTCTGGTGCCCTCAAAGATGCCTCACGTGAGGAGTTGGGCTGCATACTGAGCCAGAGCTGGGCTCATAGTTGCAACTTTGCATCCACATTTGGGGCATCACATAGAAAAGAGCCTGCAGCCAGACAGCAGAGCAGGCCTTGTGGCTCATCTTCTCAAAATCCATCTGCATATTAAGGGAATAGCTGCTCCTGAACCACTTCCCAGGCTGAAGGGTAGACTAAGAATGATGCAATTCAGCAAATTTTCATCAGTGACCACTGTGTTTTGGACCCTGCTCTATATGCTGGGGAAAGACATGGTGTTACTACTGCCCTTGGCAAGTTCAAAGTCTGGTGGGGAGACAGATGAGTAAACAGAGTGAACCATTACATAAAATGTTGAGTCTCATTCTTACATAATGAACAAAATGTGATGAGAATAAAACCAAGGGAAGGATGATTCACAGAAATGAGGTCTGAAGTGGTTGGAAGCATAGGTTGAATTAGGGAGAGAGATATATGGTGGGTTTCTGAGAGAGAAGGGAAAAGAGGTAGAGACATCCAGAGAGAGGAGAGAAAAGCACAAACAAAAACATTTAGTCAGCATGGAGAAGCAAAATAAGGTGCACTAGTGGGCCAGGGCATGGTGTCCATGAGGACTGGGAAAAGGTGACTAGGGAGAGATGGGCTTTGAATACTATGGAATTAGGACCATTTCCTTTAATGAAACCCCACTGTGTCAGAAAGAAAGTCTTTTCTCAGTTGCCTGTGACCCCAGCCCTAAGCTCTGAGGATGTTGGCCTGCAATGTCAGATTTCTGGAATCAATTAAAAGGGAACCATAGCAGCTTTGCTTTTGCTGCAGGCTAAACATGGACTGTGGTGTTAACTGAGGGGCTGGTGGGGAAAATCCTGGAAACTGAAAGATGAGCCAGCCTGGGTGCACTTTCCTTGGCTCTTGTTTAACACCATCAGCATGGTTCTAGTCTGTCCTTCAGTTTAGTAAGTTTTACCCAGGGATCTTTCTTCATGCCCCATTGCCCAAAAGGGCAAATATTTGGCAGATTTATGTCAATGCCTGATTCTTCTTGTACTTCTAGAGTACAAGAGTTTTAGGAATGTAGACACAGAGGTGACCTGCAGATACAGGGCAAGGAGCTTTGATGGCAGCCCTATGTGATGCTCTCCTTCCCTGCAGGCTGCTATATGCCGGGCATTGCCTTGTGCCAGTAGTAGGAGCTCCTTTCAGAGCCTGCTGGGACTGAGAATGGACACTGAGACACTTTGCCTAAACCTCTTATTTGATAAGTAGGAAAACAGAGGCCTGTGCGGGTGCAAAGTCAAATGTGTTTAACTAATCTAGAAGTTTGTGGTGAAATTAGAGGGGACCAGGTGCAGAAACAGGCTTGTAGAAGAATCTCGTCTTTCAGGACAGACTCTTATCAACAAGGTTATGGGAGACCAATAGATAAACCAGGAAAATGAGGCCCTGAGATCCTGGAGCAGAGAGAGTCCTGGGATCCTCTAGCTGTGTGTTTTAATCTGTGGGGCATAAGGCATGTAAGAAAGTCACCAAGAATTTGATAGTGCCACTTAGACCCAATACTCTGTGCTGCTCCTCTGCTTCCCTTGAGTTAATTAAAAAAATGCTGTTGGAGTCCAATTCAGGTGATGTTCTCTAGGAAGGCCTTTGGAATGCTCCTACTTGGATCACCTTGTTAGATTATTGATCTTATAGCATCAAGTCCCTCTCCTTCAGAGCACTTATCATCATTTCAATTTCTACCTGATTATTAGATCAAAATTTGTCTCCCCCATTAAACTATAAGCGCCATGAGACATTGAAACATTTCTGCTTCAGTTCACAATTGGACTACAAATGTACAAACATTGTTCCTAGAACCTGGTGTGTCTAATTAATGAAGAAAATAATGAATAAATAAGATTCCTTGAGAACGAATGGTTCATAAGAGACAATTTAAAACTGACAGTTTTAAATTATTAGGATGAACAAGAGAATAAATATAGCAAAAACAAACAATAAAAACAGGGTAGAAATGTGAGGCACTGGCTGTTATGGGGGACCATGTCTTTGTGGTGTTATTAGTCTACAGCTGTGAAATTGTCTTAGTCACTGAATAGATATTTTGTGAGCATCCATGACATGTCAATTTTTTTTATTATTTTTATTTATTTATTCATTTTAGAGGGGGGAGGAAGAGAGAGAGAGAGAGAGAGAGAGAGAGAGAGAGAGAAGGGGGGAGGAGCAGGAAGCTTCAACTCCCATATGCGCCACCACAGGTCAGGCCTATAACATGTCAATTTTTATGCTGGTTCCTGGAGATATGAGGATAGCTGTGTCTCTCATGGACTTTTAGTATAACCATAATTTGTAGCCCTGGTGCTCTGTCCTGATTCTCTGATTCTTTCTGATTCAGTTTTGGAAGAATGTATGTTTCTAAGAATTTATCCATTTCATCCAAATTGCCCAATTTGTTGGTATATAGTTGTTTTTAATATTTTCTTACAATGTTTTGCATTTCTTTGGTGTCAGTGGTTATTTCTGATTTTATTTATTTGGGACTTTTCTTTTTTTTGTTTTTGATGAATCTCATAAAAACCTTGTCAATCTTGTTTATCTTTACAGTAAACCAGCTCTTGGTGTCATTGATCATTTGCATTGTTTTCTAGACTCTATTTTATTTATTTTTGCTCTGACTTTTATTATTTCCTTTCCTCTACTCACTTTGGGCTTTGTTTGTCATTCTTTTTCTAGTTTCTTTAAGTGTAAAGTAAAATTCTTTATTTGATCTTTTTCTTGTTTACTGAAGGTAGGTCTGTAGTACTATGAATTTCCCTCCTAGGACTGCTTTTGCTGTGTGTTATAGATTTTAGATTGTTGTGTTCTCATTTTCATTTGTTTTAAGGTATCTTTTGATTCTTCCTTAATCTCATTTTCACCCATTCATTGTTTAATAACATGTTATTTAGCTTCTATGTCATTGTGTGTTTTTCAGTTTTTTCTTATGATTGATTTCTAGTTTCATAGCATTATGATCAGAAAGTACTTTATATTATTTCAATCTTCTTAAATTTATTTTTTGTTTTGTGTCCTAACATGTGCTCTATTCTAGAAAATGTTCTATATGCACTTGAAAATAATTTCCATTCTGCTGGTTTGCAGTGAAATGCTCTGAAGATATCAAATCCAGTTGATCTATTGCATCATTTAAAGCTGCTGTTTTCTTGATTTTCTTTCTGTAACATCTATCCATTGATGTCAATGGGGTGTTATATTCCCCTACTATGACTGCATTACTGTCAATATTTTTCTTTATGACTGTCAAGATTTGCTTTACATATTTAGGTGCTCTTATATTGGGTGCAT
Organism: Saccopteryx bilineata; assembly: GCF_036850765.1. Taxonomy (NCBI): domain Eukaryota; kingdom Metazoa; phylum Chordata; class Mammalia; order Chiroptera; family Emballonuridae; genus Saccopteryx; species Saccopteryx bilineata. The sequence goes on from NC_089498.1 coordinate 96,154,031, forward strand.
AAATGTTTATAAGGGTTATACATTCTTGTTGGGTTGTTCCCTTTAGCATTATGTAATTTATTTTGTTTTTTTTACTATAGCCTTTGTTTAAAAGTCTATTTTTTAGACCTGGCTAGTTGGCTCAGTGGTAGAGTGTCGGCCCGGTGTGTGGAAGTCCCAGATTTGATTTCCAGTCAGGGCACACAGGAGAAGAGCCGATCTGCTTCTCCACCCCTCTCCCTCTCCTTTCTCTCTGTCATTCTCTTCCCCTTCCACAGCCAAAGCTCCATTGGAGCAAGGTTGCCCTGGGTGCTGAGGATGGCCCCACGGCCTCTGCCTCAGGTGCTAAAATGGCTCCAGTGGTAACAGAGCAATGCCTCATATGGGCAGAGTATCACCCTCTGGTGAACTTGCTGGATGGATCCTGGTCAGGCGCAAGTGGAAGTCTGTCTCTCTGCATCCCTGCTTCTCACTTCAGAAAAATACCAAAAAAAAGTCTATTTTTTCAGATAATTACTACCCCAGTTTTTTTCTTTCCATTTGCATCGTATGTTTTTTTCATTCTTTTACTTTTAATCTGTATGTATGTACCATTCTGAGGTGGATCTCTTGTAGACAGCATGTATACATGTCTTATTCTCTTATCTATTCAGCTACTCTAAGTATTTGTAGCATTTAAGCCATTTACATTTAAAGTGATTATTGATAGGTATGTAGTTATTGACATTTTATTCTTATTATTTTTCTACTTATGGACATTGGATTAGTTCTAGTTACTAGTATAAACTCTCTTGCATGTGACTCCTATGGTATCTATATATAAATTTCTCTCAGATACATTCCTAGAGGTTTTGCTGAGTGAAAGTGTATGTGAATGGTCTTTACAATTGTCTTTTTTTTTCTTTTCTTCAGAGACCTTTTCCAAATTATTTAACTTACCATATTTTATAAATTCAAATGTATACTTTTTTTACATTTTAACTTATGTGACATAATACGAGTGTATAACTTTTTTGGCACTTTTTCTTTCTAAATAATATAAAAAATAATGATTTGTTTTAAAATCAACAGTATTTTAGATTTGATAAATATGATAACTTTCACAAAAATAATTCTTTTCAAACATTTATATTATCATCCCCATATTGAACAGTTTACAACATGTTAAATTTTATAATTAAAATAGGAAGCACATCTGGTATAAACAAATATGAGGGAAAAGACAATGGCTCTTGGAAAGCATATAGAATTGGTGACAGGAAAATTGATAAGCAGCTCTAAGGAGCACTGTGAAGCAGTGTCTGTCTCCTATGGGTATCGGCCAGGATGAATTCAGCAGTAAAAGGAAGGAGTGTCCATTTGTAAATGAGTTAAATGAAGATTGGTGTAGAGAGCTTCCATGACAAGCCTTCACTGAAGCTTTTCTCAATACAAAAATGTTTACTTTCCCTTTTCATAATTCATCTAAGAAGCAATTCCTGGTCAGGGCACACAGGAAAAGTGAGCATCGACTTTTCCATCCTTCCCCTTCTCTCTCTGTTTCTCTCTCTCTCTCTCTCTCCCCCCCCCCCTGCAGCCATGGCTTGATTTGTTCAAATGCATTGGCCCTGGGCACTGAGGATGGCTCCATGGAACTTCTGCTTCAGACTCTAAAAATGGCTCAATAGTGAGCATGGCCCTAGATTGACAAAGCATTGGCCCCAGGCCGAGGTTGCTGGGTGGACTGGTCGAGGTACATGTGGAAGTCTGTCTCTCTATCTCCCCACCTCTCACTTGAAAGAGAAGGAAAAAAAAGAGGGAATTTCAGTTATGTCATTCCAACTCCCACTACTTCTTTCTTTTTATATATATATATATATAATTTTATTTTTTTAATGGGGTGACATCAATAAATTAGGATACATATATTCAAAGACAACATGTCCCGGTTGTCTTGTCATTCAATTATGTTACATACCCATCACCCAAAATCAGATTGTCCTCTGTCACCTTCTATCTAGTTTTCTTTGTACCTCTCCCCCACCCCCTTTCCCTTTCCCACTTCCCCCTCCCCCCATAACCACCACACTCTTATCAATGTCTCTTAGTTTCACTATTATGTCCCACCTACGTATGGAATAATGCAGTTCCTGTTTTTTTCGGATTTACTTATCTCACTTTGTAAAATGTTATCAAGATCCCACCATTTTGCTGTAAATGATCCGATGTCATCATTTCTTATGGCTGAGTAGTATTCCATAGTGTATATGTGCCACATCTTCTTTATCCAGTCATCTATTGATGGGCCTTTTGGTTGTTTCCATGTCCTGGCCACTGTGAACAATGCTGCAATGAACATGGGGCTGCATGTGTCTTTGCGTATCAATGTTTCTGAGTTTTAGGGGTATATACCCAGTAGAGGAATTGCTGGGTCATAAGGTAGTTCTATTTTCAGTTTTTTGAGGAACCACCATACTTTCTTCCAGAATAATTGTACTACTTTACATTCCCACCAACAGTGTATGAGAGTTCCTTTTTCCCAACAGCCTCTCCAACATTTGCTGTTACCTCTCTTGTTAATACAGGTGTGAGGTGGTATCTGATTGCAGTTTTGATTTGCATTTCTCTAATAGCTAAAGAAGACGAGCATCTTTTAATATATCTGTTGGCCATTTGTATTTCTTCGTGGGAGAAGTGTCTGTTCATGTCCTCTTCTCATTTTTTTATTGGATTGTTTGTTTGTTTGTTGTTGAGTTTTATGAGTTCTTTGTATATTTTGGATATTAGGCCCTTATCTGAGCTGTTGTTTGAAAATATCATTTCCCATTTAGTTGGCTTTCTGTTTATTTTGTTATCAGTTTCTCTTGCTGAGCAAAAACTTCTTAGACAGATGTAGTCCCATTCATTAATTTTTGCCTTCACTTCTCTTGCCATTGGAGTCAAATTCATAAAATGCTCTTTAAAACCCAGGTCCATGAGTTGAGTACCTATGTCTTCTTCTATGTACTTAATTGTTTCAGGTCTTATGTTTAGATCTTTGATCCATTTTGAGTTAATTTTTGTACAGGGGGATAAACTGTAGTCCAGTTTCATTCTTTTGTATGTGGCTTTCCAGTTTTCCCAGCACCATTTATTAAAGAGGCTTTCTTTTCTCCATTGTGTGTTGTTGGCCCCTTTATCAAAAATTATTTGACTATATATATGAGGTTTTATTTTTGGGTTTTCTATTCTGTTCCATTGGTCTGAGTGTCTATTTTTCTGCCAATACCATGCTGTTTTGATTGTCGTGGCCCTATAATAGAGTTTGAAGTCAGGTATTGTAATGCCCACAGCTTCATTCTTTTTCTTTAGGATTGCTTTGGCTATTCGGGGTTTTTTATAGTTTTATATGAATCTGATGACTTTTTGCTCTATTTCTTTAAAAAAATGTCATTGGAATTTTGATGGGAATTGCATTAAATTTGTATATTGCTTTGAGTAATATAGCCATCTTGATTATATTTATTCTTCCTAACCAAGAAAAAGGAATATTCTTCCAATTCATTATATCTTTCTCGATTTCTCTTAACAATGGTTTATAGTTTTCGTTATATAAGTCCTTTACATTCTTTGTTATGTTTATTCCTAGGTATTTTATTTTTTGTTCTTGCAATCGTGAGGGGATTATTCTTTTGAGTTCATTCTCAAATGTTTCTTTGTTGACATATACCAAGGCTATTGACTTCTGTATGTTAATTTTGTATCCTGCGACCTTACTGTATTGGCTTATTGTTTCTAGTAGTCTTTTTGTGGATTCTTTGGGGTTTTCGATGTATAGGATCATATCATCTGCAAAAAGTGATACCTTTACTTCTTCTTTTCCAATATGGATGCCTTTTTTTTCTTTGTCTTGTCTGATTGCTGTGGCAAGAACGTCTAGTACCACATTAAATAGGAGTGGAGAGAGTGGACAACCCTGTCTTGTTCCTGATTTAAGGGGGAAAGACTTCAGTTTAGTGCCATTTAATATGATGTTAGCTGATGGTTTATCATATATGGTCTTTATCATGTTGAGATATTTTCCTTCTATACCCATTTTGTTGAGAGTCTTAAACATAAAATTGTGTTGTATTTTATCGAAAGCCTTTTCTGCATCTATTGATAAGATCATGTGGATTTTGTTCTTTGTTTTGTTGATATCGTTTATTACGTTAACTGTATTACGTATGTTGAACCATCCTTGAGATTCTGGGATGAATCCCACTTGATCATGATGTATTATTTTTTTAATATGTTGTTGTATTCGATTTGCTAGTATTTTGTTTAGTATTTTAGCATCTGTATTCATTAGAGATATTGGTTTGTAGTTTTCTTTTTTGTGCCATCCTTGCCTGGTTTTGGTATGAGGTTTATGTTGGCCTCATAAAATGTGTTTGGTAGTATTGCTTCTTCTTAAATTTTTTGGAAGACTTTCAGTAAAATAGGAACCAAGTCTTCTTTAAATGTTTGATAAAATTCGCAGGTATAGCCGTCTGGGCCTGGACTTTTATTTTGGGGGAGGTTTTTAATGGTTTTTTCTATTTCTTCTCTACTTATACGTCTGTTTAGGCTTTCTACTTCTTCATGACTCAGTCTAGGAAGGTTGTATTGTTCTAAGAATTTACCCATTTCTCCTAGGTTGTTGAATTTAGTGGCATAAAGTTTTTCATAGTATTCTACAATAATTCTTTGTATACCTACGGTGTCTGTGGTGATTTCTCCTCTTTCATTTTGGATTTTGTTTATATGAGTTCTTTCTCTTTTTTCCTTAGTGAGTCTTCCCAAAGGTTTGTCAATTTTGTTGATCTTTTCAAAGAAGCAGCTCTTTGTTCTATTAATTTTTTCTATAGTTTTTATGTTCTCTATTTCAATTATTTCTGCTCCGACTTTTATTATCTCCTTTCTTCGGCTGGTTTTGGGTTGTCTTTGTTCTTCTTTTTCTAGTTCCTTAAGGTGTGAAGTTAAGTAGGTCACTTGGGCTCTCTCTTATTTGTTCATATGGCCTGAAGTGATACGAAATTTCCTCTTATCACTGCTTTTGCTGCATCCCATAGATTCTAATATGTCATATTGTCATTTTCATTAGTCTGTATATATCTTTTGATCTCTGCACTTATTTCTTCTTTGACCCATTCATTTTTTAAAAGTATGTTGTTTAGTTTCCACATTTTTGTGGGATTTTTTTCCTCCTTTTTGCAGTTGAATTCTAGTTTCAAGGCTTTATGATCAGAAAATATGCTTTGTACAACTTCAATTTTTCTGAATTTGCTGATGTTGTTTTTGTGGCCCAACATACGGTCAATTCTTGAGAATGATCCATGTACACTGGAGAAAAATGTATACTCAGTCACTTTGGGATGAAATGTCCTGTAGATGTCTATCATATCCAGGTGCTCTAGTGTTTTGTTTAAGGCCACTATATCTTTGTTGATTCTGTTTGGATGACCGATCTAGAGCCATCAGTGGTGTATTGAGGTCTCGAAGTATGATTGTATTTTTGTCAGTTTTTGTTTTAAGGTCAATAAGTAGCTGTCTTATATATTTTGGTGCTCCTTGGTTTGGTGCATATATATTAAGAATTGTTATGTCTTCTGGATTCAGTGTCCCCTTAGCCATTATGAAATGGCCATTTTTGTATCTGAATAATTTTGCTGTCTTGTAATCAGCATTATCAGATATGAGTATTGATACGCCTGCTTTTTTTTGGATGTTATTTGTTTGGAGTATTGCTTTCCAGCCTTTCACTTTGAATTTGTTTTTATCCTTGTTACTTAGATGAATTTCCTGTAGGCAGCATACAGTTGGATTTTCTTTTTTAATCCATTCTGCTACTCTGTGCCTTTTTATTGGTGAGTTTAATCCGTTTACATTTAGTGTAATTATTGACACTTGTGAGTTCCCTAATGCCATTTTATAGATTGCTTTCTGTTAGTTTGGTATTTTGTTTGATCCTTCTCTTTCATCTTTCTATCTTTTTTTTTTTATTTGGTTGTATTCCATACATCTTTCCTCTGTTGCTATCTTTTTTATCTCACGTGCTTCTGTGGTGGTTTTTTCAATGGTGGTTACCTTTAAGTAATGAAAAGGGTTCCTACGCTGTTCATTGTAGTGCAGTATTTTGTGAGTACTTTTGCACTCCATTGTCCTTTGCTACTGTTAATCTTCATCTTCTCCTCCCTCTTTCTGTTTGTTGTTGTCACAGTTTAAATTTGGTTTTATTGTGTTCTTCTTGGAGCTTTTACTTGTGGCTTTGTTGTTTTTTGTTGTTGTTCTTTGTATCTGATTGGAGAACCCCCTTTAGTAATTCCTGGAGTGGGGGTTTTCTGATGATAAATTCTCTCATCTTTTCTGTATCTGTGAATGTTTTTATTTCTTCTTCGTATTTGAAGGATAGCTTTGATGGGTATAGTGTTCGTGGCTGAAAGTTCCTCTCCTTCTGGACTTTAAATATTGGGGTCCACTCTCCTCTTGCTTATAGAGTTTTTGTTGAGAAATCGGATGATAAACTAATGGATCTTCCTTTATATGTTTTATTCTTCTTTTCCCTGACTGCCTTGTAAATTTTTTCTTTGCCGTTTGTTTTTGCGAATTACGTTATGATGTGCCTTGGAGTAGGTTTGTTGGGGTTAAGAAAACCTACTGTTCTGTTTGCTTCTTGAATTTGAGGCTTTAGTTCTTTCCAAAGTCTTGGGAAGTTCTCATCTATTATTTGTTTGAGTATATTCTCCATTCCATTTTCTCTCTCTTCTCCCTCTGATATACCTATTATTCTTATGTCATTCTTTTTGATGGAGTCTGATAATTCCTGTAGGGCTATCCATTTTTTTTAAATTTTTGAGTCTCTTTCTTCTTCTCTCTGTTGTGCCTTAAGTTACTTGTCTTCTATTTCACTAATCCTCTCTTCTATCTGGCATGTTCTATTAGCTAAGCTTGTTACTTCATTTTTCAGCTCGTGAATTGAGTTTTCATCTCTGTTTGATTTGTGTTTATAGTTTCAATTTCCTTGAAAATATTTTCTTTGTGTTCATTGAGTTGTTTTCCAAGCTCCCTAAATTGTCTTTCTTTGTTTTCTTGTATATCTCTGAGTATTTTTAGAATTTATATTTTAAATTCTCTGTCATTTAACGCCAAGGTTTCCAAAATACTAAATTTTTTCTCCATAGATTTTTCCTCATTTATCTGTGTTACCTCTCTTTCTTTTGTATCCATGATATTCGATTTTCTCTTCCTTAATTGCATCTGAGGGTGGTTTTGTTGATAGTATTAATGAGATTTAATAAAGAAGAAAAGGTTAAAAACTAAAAATAAAAAAAATCAAAGTTTTTAAAAAAATAATTAAATAAAGAAAAATAAAATAAAATAAAAAATTAAAAAAGAAAAGGAAATTATTTCCTCCCTCCTTTTTTCCTCTCCTCTCTTCTCCCCTCTTTCTTGAGAAAATCTTGTGTTGAACTGTGAGTTATATTGTACTAAATATAACACACAATGCCAGTAATGGAGGGCCTGAATTGGAGAGAAGTAATAAAGGGGCAAAAAGAAAAAACAGAAAAATAAGGTGGTATGGACCCACAAAAGCAAATAAGGAAAAAATTTGGGTCAAGAATAAAATGATTTGCTTTTAGGTGTTGGTTGACTAAGAGTTATGATGAGAGGAATAAGAGGGAAACAGAAAAATGGGGAGACAAATTAAAAAATTACTATTGTATTTAGTGGAACAAGAGCTAGATAAAATGGAGATCCAGGGATGGGAGCACTGCTAGTGAGTTAAAAAGGTGAAGTAAAAACCCGCCAAAATCCACAAACATAAGTTTGAGTTCCAAATAAGATAATTTGTTTGTTATTGTGGTTTGAATGAGAGGAGACGTAAAGGAGAAAGGAAGAAACTAATATAGAGGGAGAAATGAAAGAGAGAGAGAGAGAGAGAGAGAGAGAAAAGAGGGAACCACTAAAAGAAGAAAAAAGAAAAAAGAGGAGAGAGAGAGAGAGAGTTAAGGGTTTTGGATTGCAACCCTCATAGAGAGAAAAGAAGAGGAAAGAAAAGATAATGGAAGATGTAACACTTATGGGTAGTGTAGTTCAAGGAGAGGAGAGAGTGAGACCAGCAGAGAGTTATACAACCAAATTGGAGGAGGAAAAAAAAATAAATCAAGAATGAAGATAAGAGAAACAAACAAACAAATATAATAAAATGGGATAGGTTATAAAGTCTGCGGATTTTTCTTGATTTTGAGAGGTTATCTTTTTGCTTTTTATTTTCTCTCCCTCTTCCTGGTCAGTGACTCTGTATCCTGGGTTCTGCCCCTTTGGTACACTCAGGTAGAGGTTTGCAGTTGATAAGTCTCTATGGCGATGTCATGTATTGTACTTCAGTCTCTTTGGCAGTCAAGGCTCATTAGCATTTATAGGCTCCGACAGTGAGAGAGTCCGTGTTCCTGGAGCCTCTCTCCTAGTCTTTCCTTCCTCAATTAGGAGACTGATAATCCAGCTATGGGGTTGCTGCTGCCTCTGTCTGAATAGTTAGAGCAGGGGTCTCAAACTCAACTCAGCATGTGGGCCACAGAGCAAGATCACAGCTGTTTGTTGGGCCGCACTAGGTCTACAAAAGGCAACTGTTATGCAACACTTTTCTCACTGCAGTTGGAAACAAAAAAAAAATCAGTATAACAAGCACAATCGTACATGCAGTTTACTCAGTGTCACAAAATGACCCGAAACTGTAGTTCGCATCACAACTGCTGTTAACTAAGCTAATATCTAGCTAGGATGCTAGAGAAATGAAAAATACAAGTAGGCCCCTAGGCTTACTTAATTTTATCCAAAATATTTTGAACTTCGTAGATTAGTCTGCGGGCTGCACAAAATTGTTCAGCGGGCTGCATGCAGCCTGCGGGTCACTAGTTTGAGACCCCTGAGTTAGAGGCTCAAAGAGCTGGCCACTACCCACTCTATTCCCACTCAGCACAGGGCTCTAGTTAAGGCTCAGTCAGTCAGAGCTGCTAGCATAATCAGGTGGGGCTTCCCCCCACTCAAAGACCTCTGGCTCTGCCACTCTGTCCAGTAACACGAGTGGACACCCACTCCTGGGGCGCTTGGAGGAAACTCTCGCTCACTATCTGCGCGTGCAGACCAGGATATCAGGCTGGAAGTCTCACCTTCTGAGTGAAACCCTCTCCCGCATGGAAAAGTTGCAGCGTTGGAAATGGCTCTCGCTCCTTCCCTTGCACAACTCCCTCAGAGCATTGGGGAGGCTTGATATTCCGCTTTTGGCCCACACAAAGGCCCCTGACTCTGCCCCTCTGTGGGATAACACAGGCGCGCACTGCCGAGGCACTTGGAGGAATCTCTCACTCACTATCTGTGCACAGACCAGGATATCATGCCAGCCCCCTCACCCTCTGAGTGAAACCCCTCCCACATGGAAAAGTTGCAGCGTTGGAATTGGCTCTCACTCCCTCCCTGTGCTCGGCTCCCTCAGGGCACTGGGGCAGCCCGGAGATTCCACTTTTGGCCCACACAAAGGCTCTGACTCTGCCTCTCTGTGGGGTAACACAGGCACCCACTCCTGGGGCTTTGGAAGAAATCTGTCGCCCACTATCTGCACGCGCCGACCAAGAGATTGGGGAAAATGGCTGCCCCACTTGTCTTTCTTTGTCTGGGTTTGGCACGAGTGTTAGCTTGTGTTGCCCGGGTTGCCACAGGAACAGTTTTTCCTCAGCTTGGATCTTCGTGCTACAGCCTGGTTCGGCCGTTTGTGCCGCGGCCTGGATCTATTCACCCCCTTTCCCCGCCTCAGTTTCTATATTCTCAGTTCCAAGTGAAAGCCGTCCTGTTAAGGTTAGTGAGGAAAGCAGAGCATTTCTTACTCCCTATTTCCTTCAGGTTTTGATTATATATTTAGCCAATTTTTCACTCGACCATACCTTCAGGTGTATTGTAAAACATCTGGAGGCTCCAAGGATAGGTTTTTCTGTTTCTGGTTGAAGATCTCGTTGAGTTTTGGGGGAGATTTATTGGTATCGCTTCATACCACACCATTATGCTGATGTCCAATATTACTTTTTCTCTACTTCTTTCTTAAGATTAAAAAAAAATTATGCTATCTGAAATTGCAAAGGAAAGAAAGAAGGAAGGGAGGAAAAATGGAGGGGAAAAGAGTCAAAGGAAAACACAAGAGAAAGAGCAGTACCATGGCCTCTGGTGTTTCCACTAAAGGAACATCTATGTATTCCCCAAAACCATAAGAAAAGCTCCAGCTCCTTAACATAAGTTACCTGGAAGAAATAGTATAGGCTGTACATGGCACACATAAAGAAAACCTTCACTATAATCTTTAGATATCTCTTCTTTTCCCTGAAGATTTAGATTCAGACAACTGCTCAACAAGTTTCCTCTGTCTGTCTGTAAAGTTCTGTGATCTGCCCTTTCTTTTGCAAAGTGGGATCAGGCTCCCTGGCTCCCCACCTGTGCTCCTGCCAGAGATTGGAGTGAACAGAATCTTCCACTATCTTACATACAAGGCTTAATGATCCCTTAGAAAGAAACTCTAAATAAGAGGAGTTTCATTAAAAAAGGAAGTATAATTGATCTTTAAAAAAAGGAATTTCCAGTAGAAACAAAAAAGGAGATAAGGTGCCAGAAGAGCCTGGGCCTCCAGGAGAACTCTAATTCCCAAATTAGAATTTGTGAGCCAAGACAAGATATAAGCATGGCAAGGCTGAGATGGGAAACATTAAATGGCTGTCCCTGCATGTCCAGGAAGAGAGAAAAGCATCTTGCATTTAAGGAAACATGTTGGGAAGGTATAAGAAAGGGAGGTTTCCTCTTCCTCTTACTTCTGTACTTGAATTTAATCAGTGAATGGAGGTGAGTCATGTTGGGTAAATGGGTTTGAATTTTGAAGGCCCTGGTGCCTGATATGTGGTCTTACTCAGCACTCTGAAATTGTCCTTTTCTGTAAGGAGCTTGGGAATCCATGAGAGCTTAGGGAGAAAAAGGAGGGCCCTGGCACATGGGAAGCTCAATAACACCCAGTGCTCTGATGTCAAAGTCAGGGTCCGTCCCCAAGGTGCCATGGCTGTCTCTCACATTTGCTGGGTGATTCAAACATCTCAACTCTTGATGACATGAAAAGCTCTAGGGAGTAAGCCACACACTTGTGGGTCCTTGGCATTTTGATAGTTTGGCTATTGTACAAACTTTTATTAAATGCAGATCTACACTCATACACATGCATGCAAATAGCTCTAAAAAGAATTTTTCTGAACATAAGAATACATTTTGGCCTGGGTCTTCTGGTCCCTAAGTATGTGGTTGAGTGAGAGAGAGGAGAGCAAGTAATAAGACTTTTCCTGATTCAGTGAAGGTTGTCACTCAGTACCATGAGACTATTGCACTGAGCCATAGTATGTCTGCTCTTCTAGTTAGTGCCCTCACACAATTTTGGATTCTCAGCTTGATCTACTCTACTGCTTATCCCTTTTAATTATTCTGCACTTCAGTTACTGTACACCAGTGATTTTCAACCTTTTTTGAGCCCCGGCACATTTTTTACATTTACAAAATCCTGGGGCACACCACCTACCAAAATGACACTCTAACACAGTACATATTATACATATAGTTAATAATATAGTTTCTAAATGTATTTATACTCACTCAGTGTGAAACCTGGGCCTGTTTTGATGAACACAAAAGGGATATCCTGGCAGGAATGGTAGAAATACACACACGAAGCTCTTCCTCAACAGTTCTCAGTCTCTCTCTGTTTTTAGTTTTTATCGCAGTCAAGCTTGAGAAGTTCAGCTCACATAGATATGTGGTTGAAAAGAGGAGCAATGTCAAAATAGCTTTGTTGGCCAGAATGGGGAACTCCTTGGCAACAGATAACCAAAAACTGTCCAAAGGAAGATCAGCAAACTTTAGCTTTAAACCACAATCTTGTTTCAGTTCATTGAGTTCCTCTTGTTCCTTTAAAGTCATGTCCTTTCCAGCAATGGACACTGAGCTGCATGGGTCCCTAACCCAGTCAAGGCATTCTGTGAAGGCTGAAGAAAAATAAAATGACAACGTCTTCTCAAAAGTTTTCAAATGTCTGCCAATCACCTCGCACATTGCAGCAGTGTTGCCATCGTGCTGTTTCTCAGTGAGCAAGAACATCTCAAGGTTGCCACGCAAGGTTGCTGCACATGTTGTTGCCAGAGCTGCACCTTTAAACAGAATCCATTCATTTTACCAGTGCTTGTAAGCAGGTTTTCATTTTGGCCTTGCATCTGTGTGTTCAGCTCATTCAGATAATGAAATATATCAGCCAGGTATGCCAGCTTTGCACACCACTCATCACTTGCAAGCAGCTTTGAGTAATCGGACCTCTCGTTTGTCAGAAATACTTTAACTTCCTCTTGCAACTCATACACATGGGCCACCGGACGTTTGTGTGGAGCAATAAGATTTTATGTTCCGCTCCCATTTCTTTACACAAAGATGCAAATAAGTGACACCTCAAAGGTCATGTCTTCACAAAGTTCACTATGCTCACAACATCATCCAACGCAGGAGCTAGATCTGCGGGTAAGGCCTTTGCAGCGAGGGCCTCATGGTGCAAAAAACAGTGCATAACAATAACATCTAGGTTTCTTTCTTTGACCCTACTTACAAAGCCTTTGATGCACCCAACCATGGCTGCGGCTCCATCAGTGCAGACACCTGTGAAATTTTCCCATGTAAGCCCGCTTTTATCAAGATATTCTGACGTGACCCAAAATATTTCCTCTACTGTTGATTTTTCTGGCAGTGCCTTGCAAAATAGAAAGTTTTCTCTAATGGCTTCTCCATCCACAAAACACACATTGGCCAAGAGCTGACAATGTCCACTAATATCCATCAACTCATCAAGTTGCAAGGCAAATGTTTTACTGATGCGCACCTTTTCCAAAGCAACAGTTTCAATGTCCGCAGACATGTCATCAATACGACTGGCAATTGTGTTATCTGAGAGAGGCACTTTAACTATCTCTTTGGCCACAGTAGGGCCAAGCATCTCATTTACAATGGCTTTACAAGATGGCAGTATTAATGTTTCTGCCACAGTGTGGGACTTTTTTGATTTAGCTATGAGTTTAGCAACAAGGTAGCTAGCTTTGAAGGCTCTCTCATTTACCTTTGTGGTTTTTCTCAAAAAAGTTGCCTGTTTTTCATTGTTTGTACCTAAACGTATAAAATAGTTCATTGGCTTGTTTTGAATGGAAGGGTGTTTTGTTTGGAAATGGCGTTTAAGCTTGCTTGGCACCATGGCGCTATTAAGCTTCTCACCACACACCAAGCACAGTGGAGTCGGTGCTGTCTCATCCCCCGCAAAAGTAAATCCAAATGAAAGATAGCTTTCGCTGTATTGCCTCAAGCTCACCATCTTGTTTTTTTTCTTTTGTCAACCACTCATACTAGAGCCTTCATCTGGGTCAGAATTTTGTCCAGGGCCCTGTTAGGCATTTGCATTTTTCCTTCTCAAAAACTCTATCACTGTCACTTGCTCATCTTGCTGAGATTGCAAACTGTCACATGAGTGAAATATGCCTGGCAGAGGTACTTTAAATAAATTACATTTATTGAAAAAAAAAGTTAAATAAAGAAAGGATAACCCCCTCATATATACAATCCCATGTAACATCCCTCATATATCTTATATATACAGTCCCATGTAACATCCCTCATATATTTCATATATACAGTCCCATGTAACATCCCTCATATATCTCATATATACAGTCCCACATAACATCCCCTCATATACAGTCCCACGTAACATCCCTTCATATACAGTCCCATGTAACCTCATTTTTACAGTCCCATGTAACTCCTCATATATACAGTCCTATGTATTCCCTCATATATACAGTCCTGCTAATAGATACTGGAGCTTTCATCAAGGTTGTGGGTTCAAGTCAATTTGGCAAATACTCTCTCTATACAGAGACTGGACAAAATCAATTTTAGAAAATGTTGGGTACTTGTGTAACATCATAAGTCCTCAGAGCATCTCTGCTGTCAGATTGAGAAGTTTGCTTTCTAGGTAAGGATTCTGATAAATACTAGAGTTCTCCCTGAAGTTGTGGGTTTAAATCCCATGGTCAGCTGGGTGCAAGGGCCTTGGTTCTGTCTGTTTTGATGGTGTATGTAGAGATTTGAGCTCTTTAAGAAGATGACCCTTCAGGAGGCCATATACAATATAGATAACATTGTGATGTATTGTGATGTATTGTATATCACCCTCTTCAGGGGCCTCTTTTAAAAAGAAGAAGGTCAAATATCTATATACACCATCAGGATAGACATAACCAGCTGAGGCTTCATCTAGTGGTGGCAACATTTACCTCCAGTCCTGACCAGGATTAAAAATCGGGACCTTGGGGAGGAGTAGCAGCTTCAACTACTCACCGTGGCCACACAATGACAAGTGCGCAGCAGGCCAAGCGCAGACCTTCCTGGATGTGGCTAGAGGCAGCCTACTATTGGTTCATTGCTAGTGGTCAACATTAATCCTAGAAGGTGATTGGTCAGTGAGAATTCCCTGTGCCTCCAATCTTCCTGTTGCTGATAGCTGGAGGGATTGTGAGGGGAATGTTTATGTTCGGATGGAGGCGGCTGGTGGCAGGCCAGATAAATAGCCTCCTCAAGCCGTATCTGGCATGTGGGCTGTAGTTTGGGGACCCATGTTTAATTTCTCCACGGCATACCTGACCATGTCTCATGGCACACTGGTTGAAAAACACTGCTGTATACTTCATTTCTAACTGGTTCTTTTTTATGGTTTCTATGTTCTTTTGCATGGTTATTATTTCTTTTTTAAAGTTCTCACTCAGTTACACAGCAAAGCTGCTGTTTAGAATTGAAGGACACATAAACAGCTTCCCAGACAAGAAAAAAATAAAGGAGTTTATCACCACCAAGTCAGTATTATATGAAATGTTAAAAGGTCTATAAGAATAAAAAGAAAAAATAAAGATAAAAAATAAACAATAAAATGGCAATAAATACATATCTAACAACAATTGAATCTAAAAAAACAAATAATGAACAAGCAGAACAGAAACAGACTCATAAATACAGAGAATATTGGATGGTTGCCAAATGGGAGGGGTTTTGGGAATTGGGTAAATAGTGAAGGGATTAAGTATAAAGTGGTAGTTATAGAATAGTCCTGGAGATATAAAGTACAGCATAGGGAATATAGCAATAATATTTTAATAATGATGTATTATATCAGATAGGTACTAGTCTTACCAGGACAATCACTTAGTAAGTTATATAGTGTCTAATCACTGGGTTGTACACCTGAAATAAATATATTGTATATCAAATCAAGTGTAATTAAAAATTAAAAAATCATTAAAAATAATAAAATTTTAAAAATAAGATATATTATATACCTTTAAAATAATTAATAATAATTTATATTATGTTAGAAACATCTCTCCCCATTAAATAAAAAGTCTACCTGACAATAGCTAAAATTGTACCCAGTGTAATTTGTTACAAATTAAAACTTGATAAAAAAATAAAAATATTTTGACAAAATTTAAATCTGCCAGGTTTGACCTAGGAAACATTGTCTTTATTGAAATGATGGCCAACTCTAAAAATTAAAAAAAATGAATTCTGCTCTAAGTAGGAGTGCCCATGAGGGGTCAATACAGACTTTCTTTGCTTGCTTCTGGGTGAATCCAAATTTACTTGTCTTAGTCCCCAAAAACTTACCTTCTTGTGGAAAGTGAGCCAAGAAGTGGAAAGCACTAGTGGAGGAAGGGAAAAAGTAGAGACCCTATATGGGTCATTACAACTGGAAGAGCGGGATCTTTTAAGAAAGGAACTTCCACACCAAAGACCTACAGATCATCTGACAGAGGGTAACTTAAACATAAGCATTTTAACCACAATTGAACAAGATATGATTCAACCATAGATTCTTTTCCCTAAAAATTTTTATAGCTTTTACATTTGTACATTAGTGAAATTGCAAGGTATAAAATGGTATTTTATTTGTTTGAATTCTCCTGATCAATAAATATGCTTGTTCATATGTTTATTATTCATATGTTTATTGACCAGAAAAAAATTCCCTTTTGTAAGAAGCCTTTTCATGATTTTCCCCATTAAAAAAGGTTGTATTTATTTTCTTTATAGACTTGAATGAGTTTCTTATATATTGTCTATGCTGATCCTACAAAAATTGTGTATATCAAAATATTGCCTCCCTGTTGATAACTGTATTTTTATTAAAGTGTGTTTTGGTAAACAAAAGCTTGTAATTTTAATATAGTCAAATTTCAATCATTTCTTATATAGGTCATAAGTTTTGTTCTTGTTTAAAATTTTCTTTACTAAAATCATTAAAAAAATACAACCATATAATCTACTAAAATGTCATGTTTCTTTTCTAGACACTTAAATTATTAATCAATCTGGAAAATAATTTGTATATGATTTAAGATCAGGATGCAATTTTATCTTTGTACACATAACCACTTTTAATACTCATTTCTTTCCCCCAATAACCTGGTATACTGCATCTCTCACATACCAAAGTATTTTATGTGCACAGTTCTCTTCCTAAGCTTTATAATTTTTGTCTTTGACAGTATATTTGAGGCCCATATTAATTTGCCTTAATTACTATGAGATTAACATTGGGTTAAGTAATTTCTTCTCTCAGATCAAATTACCAAATTTTGAGAAAAACCCTATTGAGATTTGGATTAGAGTTACATTGTCTAACTTTAAGAAAATGACTTATTTTATTTCTATGATCACAGTCTACTTCATTTTTTATTCTTTTATTTACATTCAAAATATTGTTTAAGTGTCCTTTTTTACATTAATCTCACAGAGAAATTTGTTTGTTTTTAGTTTTTTGTTTTGTTTTATTCACCTAACATCTCTTGGTTATGTTTATCTTCTCTACAGTACTTTCCTTTGAAATCATTTGTTTTCTTTCCCTGCTCTTGTAATTTTTAACCTTACTCCTTTTCTCCCAAATGTCTCCTAATGCCAAGCATTGGTGAGGACATGGAGCAACAGGAGTTCAATAAAATGGGAAGTATGTAATCAACAGTTCAGCAATTCTCTTTCACAGATTGGGGAACTCTTGCATATTTCCTAAGCACGTACAAGATTGTTCATAGCGATGCTATGTGTACTAACAAAACATTAGGTATGAATAAATGTCCACCAAGAGAAAATGAATTAAAAATGGTATTAAAAACAATGACAGCAAACATGTAGGACTTTTATAAATAAGATATTTAATAAAAAAAAAAACCATGTTTTAGAAAAACACATGCAGGAAAACATTTTATTTCTATACAGTTAAAAACAGGTGGAATTGGCCTGACCTGTGGTGGCGCAGTGGATAAAGCGTCGACCTGGAAATGCTGAGGTTGCCGGTTCAAAACCCTGGGCTTGCCTGGTCAAGGCACATATGGGAGTTGATGCTTCCAGCTCCTCCCTCCTTCTCTCTCTCTGTCTCTCTCTCCTCTCTGTCTCTCTCTCTCCCTCTCTCTATCCTCTCTAAAAATGAATAAATAAATAAAATAAAAAGATCTTAAAAAAAAAAAAGAAAAAAAAGAAGAAAAAAAAAACAGGTGGAATTAATGTTCTCATTGGACTTATTAATTAAAAAGAAAGGCAAGGGACTTGTCACTTTTGGAATTTGGTTACCTCCATGGGGGGAATAAAATATAACTGAGAAGGGAACTTCAAAAGTTTTTAATGTCCTTTTGCTTATTTTTAGTGTTAGATACATGAATGTTTGTTGTATTATTGTTGCTTTTAAACTGCTGGCCCTGGCCGGTTGGCTCAGCGGTAGAGCGTCAGCCTAGCGTGCGGAGGACCCAGGTTCGATCCCCGGCCAGGGCACACAGGAGAAGCGCCCATTTGCTTCTCCACCCCTCCGCCGCACCTTCCTCTCTCTCTCTTCCCCTCCCACAGCCAAGGCTCCGTTGGAGCAAAGATGGCCCGGGCGCTGGGGATGGCTCTGTGGCCTCTGCCTCAGGCGCTAGAGTGGCTCTGGTCGCAACATGGCGACGCCCAGGATGGGCAGAGCATCGCCTCCTGGTGGGCAGAGCGTCGCCCCTGGTGGGCGTGCCAGGTGGATCCCGGTTGGGCGCATGCGGGAGTCTGTCTGACTGTCTCTCCCTGTTTCTAGCTTCAGAAAAATGCAAAAAAAAAAAAAATTAAACTGCTCTATGTATATTACAGATTCTTTTATATTTGAGAGGTTATTTACATAAAAGTTAAAAATAAAGTGAGATGAGAATATTTTATGACAATGATCTAAATAATAAGCAAAAATGGTGACTGCTTGACTGGCATGACTATACTTAATGAATGGGATTTGAGATTCTCCTTGCAAAAATAAAATAAGGAGTATAATAAAAAAGAAAGCAAAGATGTTTGAGTGCAGGTGCAGCTGATCAACTCTCACTCAGGGGTGCCTGGTCATACCTACAGACAAGGCAGTGCTGGGGAGGCAGGGCTGAAAGCACATCCACTCACTCTACAAGGACCAGCTCTGTGGTCTAGGGCAGGAAACCAGACAGGCTATAAAGATCTGCTTTACTTTAGGAGATGTGAAGGATGCCTTGCATGTAAGATCCCGGGTCACACCTGAGCCATAGAATAAATGAAAGTTTGGAGAGGGCACTTAGTATATTTCACAGAAAATCTATAGTGAATAAATTCAATGAAAAGTAGTCAATAGGCTCCTGTTAAAAACCTTCTTTCCCCTTTCTGCTTCTGGGCCCAGGTACATTGGTTGACCTTCAGTTATGTCTCCTCCTTTACTCCCAATTCATTCTGTTGACTCTAAGAGATAGTATAGTTGATTCTGCAAACATTTGTGATTCCCTGCTGTGTACACTGCTGGGAGGTAAGGTAGGAAGTGTGGCACAAAGTTGAATGAGGCTCAGGCCCCTCTGCAAATAAGTTCAAGGGACATGGGGGTTGTGAGGAAGACCCATGAGGGGAAACACAGTGTTGAGTTAGATAATCACTTACTGACTCATTTGTTCACTTAACAGACATTCATTTGTCAATCCCTGAGCTGGACTCTGGGCACAAAATGATAAATGTGACATTGTCAATGCCTTAAAAGACTCACAGTCTAGTTAAGGAGGCAGACACTTAAGCAGAAAGTTTCAACACAATGTGGTAAATCCAGCAATAAAATTCTTCAAGGAATATTGTGGAATAAGAACAATAGCTTATTGCAAGAAAAGAGGAACTGAGAATAGAAAGCAGACAATATGAATTAAAGGGGAAGACTACAGAAACAGTATTCCAAAGAGAGGGAGTGGTGTTGAAAAGGCACTGAAGTAAGCAGACAAACCAATGAAAATAAACACCCACCCTGAGTGATGGAAGCTGGGGATGGGGTGGATCACAGAAGACCTAGTAGGGAAGTTGGATTTTCAGTTAACATGATAAGACCACTAGAGGCAGATTAAGGTCAGTTGAGGCCCCGGGTACAGAAGGAAATATTGGGCCCCTTAAAAAAAAAGAGAGAGATAGGGAAAATAAAAATACATATTAACCATGTTTTTAAATAAAAAAAATATTATGTGTTGTTAATGTTAAAATTGTACATATGAAATCAAACTTGGTGTCATTAGAAAAAAGTATTGATATAAAGTTGGGTTTTGTGGGGGTTTTCAGAAGTCAGGGCACAGGACACATGCCCAGTGTGTCTGCCATTAAATCTGCCTCTGAAGACCACTGAAGTAGTTGGTGATGACTAATGACAGCATATGATTGGAGTTTTTTATTTAATTCTCTGGAGGTTGTTGCAGACTAGTTTTGAAGAGACCAAAATGAAATCAGAAGAGCTAATTAAAAAGACAAAGGAGGACAAGTTAAAGGTAAGATGGGGTTCTGTACTGGATATGTTGTATTGTGTCCAGGGGAGCTGAGAGATACCACTTGGGGGAGGAAGTCAAGTGAGTCAGGTCTGAGTATGACCGGTCACATAGAGACCTACACAGACAGCTCCTGGGCAGTGGGAGAAAGGCTGCAGGAAAACGGTGGCTCTCTTTTTGGGTCATGTCCGGGCTCTTCCAGACCCAGTACTGAGAAACCAAGAGGGTCAAAAGAAAACAGTTATTGGACAGCACATGGTCAGTGTGAGCCCTACATGCTTTCCACAAGCTTGGAAAAGCTAGTGGAAAACATTTCCAGCATGTCTCAGATTACTTTTTTCTTTCTCTTCCAACAAACATGGTTCAGAAAGAAAACCACATGTCTGAACTGGACGATAATCAGATGGAAGATGGTTCACAAGAGATTTTGGTCCAAATAATAGTTCAGGCCTCTTCAAGCTCCATAAAAAAAAGTCATAAACATCAGTATCTACAAAAACCTAAATTCCATTTTCCACTAACAAAAATGTGAAATCACCTGAGGCCCCTGTCAGTTTCATTTTATTGGTGGACAGATGGGGAGAAAAGTGGGTCAGATATCATTCCTTAAGTGAATTACAGAATCCAAGAATCACAGAATCTCATGGCTAGGGGGTGTGTTTGAGGTCAATTTACCTGACTGCCTTTCAGAAATTTGAAATAAATCTTTACCAGTAACATTACAGGAAAGAATTTCTTTGGTGGCCTGGTAGGAGGTTCTGGAACCATGTTGAAGATGTGGAGGAAATGAAATGATGGAGTGGGCCCCCAGAGCAGCAGTGAAAAATAAGACATTGGATGATGTCAATGAGCAAAAAATGATCTCAGATATAAGCCCTGTTTAAGTCTAAGCTGGTTACATGTAGTTTTGGCAAGAAAAAAATAATAAAGTCTGAAAATTCAGAACAAAGTAGTTTAACAGAAAAACAGAAATTAGAGGGTGATTATCATCATACTTTACTTATTCTACCTGCATTAGTTAGAGGCACCTCTGCAGATAATATATCACTTATAGTAACAAAAACCTATTGACTATTTGCACATTTGGTCTCCCACAAATCATCACTAAACTGAAGTTGTTTCTAATACTTAGAAGAGATAAGTGACTTAACCATATTCACACAGTAGGCAGAAGAGAGTAGAAACAAAACTCAGTGTTTCATGTGGTATCATCTCTTGCAGAAGAGAAGCCTACCTTTTATTATGAATGTATTTCTGAATTATTTTTATTGTGATAACATATATGTAATTTAACAATTGCCATTTTAACCATTTTAATTATATATTAAGTGAACTTTATTACATCCAAAATGTTTTACAACCACTACCTATTTCTATAATTTTTATTACCCCAAGACAGAAACTTTGTAATCATTAAGCAATAATTCTTCATGTTCCTCTTCTACTCAACACCTGATAACATCTAATCTACTTTTGTCTTCATAAATTTACCTAGTCTACATATTTCATATGGAGGAAATTATATAATATTTGTCCTTTTATGTCTAGCTTATTTCAATTGGCATAACTTATTAATGTTCATTCATATTTTAACATTCATGAGAAGTGTATTAAGATTTATATATGCAGTGAATATAATTCACTGCATGTATATATCACATTATGTTAATCAACTTATCTCTTGATGAGCAGTTGTGTAGCTTCCACCTTTGGATATTGTAAATAATATAGTAATGAACATTGATGTACAAGCATCTGTTTGAGTCCCTATTTTCAATTTTGGGGGGAGTATTACTAGAAGTAAATTGCTGAGTCATACAGAAATTTTATGTTTAGCTTTCTGAGGGACCAGTAAACTGTTTCTCCTGCTGGCTACACCACTTAATAGCCCACCAACCGTATATGGGGGTTCCAATGCTCCTCATCCACTAACTTTCTGTTTTGTTTGTTTTTCACAGTCATTCTAATAGGTGTGATGGGCCATCTAATTGTGGTTTTGGTTTGCATTTCCTTAATTAATGACCAGTGGTGTTGAGTGTCTTTAAATGTGTTTCTGGCCATTTGTATATCTTTCTTGGAGAAAGTCTATTTCAATCCTTTGAACATTATAAATAAAGTTGTTTATTTCTTTGTGTTGAGTTTCATAGGTTCTTTAGGTATTCTGGTTAGTAACCCTGTATCAAATATATATGATTACAAATATTTTTTCCCATTTCATGTGTTGCCTTTTAACTTTGTTGATTATAACCCTTTTAATTTTTAGGAAATTAAATAATAAGCCGTATATACTATGATAATAAATGACTTTATATTATTCCAATAAAAAATTTGCTCATAGCTTTCCTGCTCTAGTGCAGTGATTTTCAACCTTTTTTGAGTTGCAGCACATTTTTTAAATTTACAAAATCCTGGGACACACCACCTACCAAAATGACACTCTAACACAGTACATATTACACATATAGTTAATAATATAGTTTCTAAATGTATTTATACTCACTTAGTGTGAAACCTGGGCCTGTTTTGATGAACACAGAAGGGATATCCTGGCAGGAATGGTAGAAAGACACACATGAAGCACTTTCTCAACAGTTCTCAGTTTCTCTCTGTTTTTAGTTTTTATCACAGTCAAGCTTGAGAAGTTCAGCTCACATAAATAGGAGCAATGTCAAAATAGCTTTGTTGGACAGAATGGGGAACTCGTTGGCAACAAATAACTAAAAACTGTCCAAAAGAAGATCAGCAAACTTTAGCTTTAAACCACAATCTTGTTTCAGTTCATTGAGTTCCTCCTGTTCCTTTAAAGTCATGTCCTTTCCAGCAATGGATACTGAGCTGCATGGGTCCCTAACCCAGTCAAGGCATTTTGTGAAGGCTGAAGAGAAATAAAATGACAACATCTTCTCAAGAGTTTTCAAATGTCTGCCAATCACCTCGCACATTGTAGCAGTGTTGCCATCATGCTGTTTCTCAGTGAGCAAGAACATCTCAAGGTTGCCATGCTGCACATGTTGTTGCCAGAGCTGCACCTTTAAACAGAATCCATTCATTTTACCAGTGCTTGTAAGCAGGTTTTCATTTCAGTCTTGCATCTGATCTGTGTGTTCAGTTCATTCAGATATTGAAATATATCAGCCAGGTATGCCAGCTTTGCACACCACTCATCACTTGCAAGCAGCTTTGAGTAATCGGACCTCTCGTTTGTCAGAAATACTTTAACTTCCTCTTGCAACTCATACACATGGGCCAGCACTTTGCCGCGTGACAGCCACTGGACCTCCGTGTGGAGCAATAAGATTTTATGTTCCGCTCCCATTTCTTTACACAAAGATGCAAATAAGTGACACCTCAAAGGTCATGTCTTCACAAAGTTCACTATGCTCACAACATCATCCAACACAGGAGCTAGATCTGCGGGTAAGGCCTTTGCAGTGAGGACCTCATGGTGCAAAAAACAGTGCATAACAATAACATCTAGGTTTCTTTCTTTGACCCTACTTACAAAGCCTTTGATGCACCCGACCATGGCTGCGGCTCCATCAGTGCAGACACCTGTGAAATTTTCCCATGTAAGCCCGCTTTTATCAAGATATTCTGACGTGACCCAAAATATTTCCCCTCCTGTTGATTTTTCTGGCAGTGCCTTGCAAAATAGAAAGTTTTCTCTAATGGCTTCTCCATCCACAAAACACACATTGGCCAAGAGCTGACAATGTCCACTAATATCCATCAACTCATCAAGTTGCAAGGCAAATGTTTTACTGATGCGCACCTTTTCCAAAGCAACAGTTTCAATGTCCGCAGACATGTCATCAATACGACTGGCAATTGTGTTATCTGAGAGAGGCACTTTAACTATCTCTTTGGCCACAGTAGGGCCAAGCATCTCATTTACAATGGCTTTACAAGATGGCAGTATTAATATTTCTGCCACAGTGTGGGACTTTTTTGATTTAGCTATGAGTTTAGCAACAAGGTAGCTAGCTTTGAGGGCTCTCTCATTTACCTTTGTGGTTTTTCTCAAAAAAGTTGCCTGTTTTTCATTGTTTGTACCTAAACGTATAATATAGTTCATTGGCTTGTTTTGAATGGAAGGGTGTTTTGTTTGGAAATGGCGTTTAAGCTTGCTTGGCACCATGGCGCTATTAAGCTTCTCACCACACACCAAGCACAGTGGTTCGGTGCTGTCTTATCCCCAGTGAAAGTAAATCCAAATGAAAGATAGCTTTCACTGTATTGCCTCAAGCTCACCATCTTGTCTTTTTTTTTTTTGTCGACCACTCATACTAGGGCCTTCATCTGGGTCAGAATTTTGTCCAGGGCCCTTTTCGGCATTTGCATTTTCCCTTCTCAAAAACTCTATCACTGTCACTTGCTCATCTTGCTGAGATTGCAAACTGTCACATGAGTGAAATATGCCTGGCAGAGGTCCTTTAAATAAATTACATTTATTGAAAAATAAGTTAAATAAAAAAGGATAACCCCTTCATATATACAGTCCCATGTAACATCCCTCATATATCTCATATATACAGTCCCACGTAACATCCCCTCATATACAGTCCCACGTAACATCCCTTCATATACAGTCCCATGTAACCTCATTTTTACAGTCCCATGTAACTCCTCATATATACAGTCCTATGTATTCCCTCATATATACAGTCCTGCTAATAGATACTGGAGCTTTCATCAAGGTTGTGGGTTCAAGTCAATTTGGCAAATACTCTCTCTATACAGAGACTGGACAAAATCAATTTTAGAAAATGTTGGGTACTTGTGTAACATCATAAGTCCTCAGAGCATCTCTGCTGTCAGATTGAGAAGTTTGCTTTCTAGGTAAGGATTCTGATAAATACTAGAGTTCTCCCTGAAGTTGTGGGTTTAAATCCCATGGTCAGCTGGGTGCAAGGGCCTTGGTTCTGTCTGTTTTGATGGTGTATGTAGAGATTTGAGCTCTTTAAGAAGATGACCCTTCAGGAGGCCATATACAATATAGATAACATTGTGATGCATTGTATATCACCCTCTGCAGGGGCCTCTTTTAAAAAGAGGAAGGTCAAATATCTATATACACCATCAGGACAGACATAACCAGCTGAGGCTTCATCTAGTGGTGGCAACATTTACCTCCAGTCCTGACCAGGATTAGAAATTGGGACCATGGAAAGGAGTAGCAGCTTCAACTACTCACCATGGCCACACAATGATAAGTGTGCGGCAGCCCATGCAGGGACCTTTCTGGGTGTGGATGAGAGGCGGCCTACTATTGATTCATCACTAGTGGTTGAGATGAGTCCTAGAAGGTGATTGGTCAGTGAGCCTTCCCTGTGCCTCCACTCTTCCTGTTGCTGATAGCTGGAGGGATTGTGAGGAGAATGTTGTTTTTTGTTTGTTTGTTTGTTTGTTTTTTTGTATTTTTCTGAATCTGGAAATGGGGAGAGACAGTCAGACAGACTCCCACATGCCCCCAACCGGGATCCACCTGGCACGCCCACCAGGGGGCAGTGCTCTGCCCACCAGGGGGTGATGCTCTGCCCCTCTGGGGGGGCGTCGCTCTATCATGACCAGAGCCACTCTAGCACCTGGGGTAGAGGCCAAGTAGCCATCCCCAGCGCCTGGGCCATCTTTGCTCCAATGGAGTCTCGCTGAGGTATGGGAAGAGAGAGACAGAGAGGAAGGGAGGGGTGGAGAAGCAGATGGGCGCTTCTCCTGTGTGCCCTGGCCTGGAATCGAACCCAAGACTTCTGCACACCAGGCCGATGCTCTACCACTGAGCCAACCGGCCAGGGCCGGGGATGTTTATGTTTGGATGGAGGTGGCTGGTGGCGGGACGGATAAATAGCCTTCTCAGGCTGTATCCGGCATGTGGGCCATCGTTTGGGAACTCATGTGTAATTTCCCCATGGCACACCTGACAATGTCTCACAGCACACTAGTGTGCCGTGGCACACTGGTTGAAAAACACTGCTCTAGTGTTAGAAAAATTAATGTTACATGCCAGGGAAGACATTTTAAAATATATTATCACTCTTCCATAATCATAATATAAGTTCTACAAATACCTTCCCCATGAAATAATTACAATTATTGAAAAGTTTTTATTTACTTATTTTTTTAGAAATTACATTTAATGGGGTGACAATGATCAATAAGAGTAAACAGGTTTCAGGCAAACATTTCTATCACATATAAACTGTTGATTGTATTGTGTGTCCAGCACTCAAAGTCAAATCATTTTCCATTATCATATATTTATCCTTCTTTACCCTTCCCCAACCCTCCCCTGGTAACCACTTCACTTTTATGTATGTTCATGAGTTTCAGTTTTATATCTCACGTATACTTATTTTACTCAGTATAACGTTCTCAAGGTCCATCTCCATGTTGTAATAAATGACAATATGTCATCGTTTCTTATGGCTGAGTAGTATTCCATTGTATATATGATATGTACTACATCTTCTTTATATAATCCTCTATCAAAGAACACCTTGGTTTTTTTTTTTCATGTCTTGGTAATTGTGAACAATGCTGCAATGACCATGGGGTGCATATGTCTTTGCATACCAATGATTTTGAGTTCTTTGTGTAGATTCCCAGTAGAGGGATTGGTGGGTCATATACATAGTAGTTCTATTCCTAATTTTTTGAGGTACCACCATACTTTCTTCCATAATGGCTGTACCAGTTTACATTCCTACCAGCAGTGTATGAGGGTTACTTTTTCTCCACAGCCTCTCCAACACTTGTTATTACTTGTCATGTTGATAACAGTCGATCTAACAGGTGTGAGGTGCTATCTCGTAGTTTTGATTTGTATTTTTCTAATAGCTAGTGAAGATGAGCATCTTTTCATATATTTATTTGTTGTTTGTATGTCTTCATGGGAGAAGTGTCTGTTCTTTCTATATTCTTTCTATATTTTGTATATTAACCCCTTATCAGAGCTGCTGCTTGTGAATATCAAACACCTATTTGGTTGGCTGTTTTTTTGTTTTGTTGTCAGTTTCTTTTTTATTTTTTTGTATTTTTCTGAAGTTGGAAATGGGAAGGTAAGTCAGACAGACTCCCACATGCGCCCGACTGGGATCCACCCAGCACACCCACCAGGGGGCGATGCTCTGCCCATCTGGGGCATTGCTCTGTTGCAACCAGAGCCATTCTAGCGCCTGAGACAGAGGCCACAGAGCCATCCCCATTGCCCGTGCCAACTTTGCTCCAACAGAGCCCCGGCTGCATGAGGGGAAGAGAGAGACAGAGAGGAAAAAGAGGGGGAGGAGTGGAGAAGCAGATGGGTGCTTCTCCTGTGTGCCCTGGCCATGAATCAAACCCAGGACTCCTGCACGCCAGGCCAGTGCTCTACCACTGAGCCAACTGGCCAGGGCCTGTTGTCAGTTTCTTTTGCTGTGCAGAAGATTTTTAGTTTAATATAGTCCCATTCATTTATTGTTGCCTTTACTTTCTTTACCTTTTAGTCAAATTAATAAAATGTTCTTTATGGCCAAGGTCCATAAGTTTGGTACATATGTTTTCTTCTATGTAATTTAGATCTTATATTTAGATATTTAATCCATTCTGAATTTTTGTGCTTGGGAACAAGGTGTACTCAAGTTTCAATCTTTTGCATATGGCTTTCCAGTTTTCCCATCATCGTTTATTAAAGAGGCTTTCTTTTTCCCATTGTGTGTTTTTGGCTTCTTTATCAAAGATTATTTGTCCATGAATATGTGGTTTTATTTCTGGGCTCTTGAGTCTGTTCCATTGGTCTGTATGTCTTTGTTTCTGCCAATACCACGCTGTTTTGATTATCATGGTTCTATAGTATAATTTGAAGTCAAGTAGTATGATACTTCCAGATTCATTATTTTTTTCTCAGGATTGCTTTGGCTATTTGTTGTTGTTTTTTATGATTCCATATAATTTTTTTATTTATTTTTTTTTATTTCTTTAAAAATGATAGTGGGATTTTAGGGGATTGTATTACATTTGTATGATATAGCTTTGGGTAATTTGGCCATTTTAACTATGTTGATTCTTCTGATCCATGAACAAGAAATATTTTTCTATTTCATTGTCTTTTTCAATTCCTTTTAACAATGCTTTGCAGTTTTCAGTATATAGAGATTTCACATCCTTTGTTAAGTTTATTCTTAGGTCATATATTTTTGTTGCATTTGCAAAAGGAATTGTTTTTTTTAGTTCATTTTCTTAATTTTAATTGTTGGCATATAAGAAAGCAGTAGACGTGTATATTGATTTTGTATCCTGTGACTTTACTGTATTTGTTTATTATTTCTAACAGTCTTTCAGTGGAATCTGTGTGGTGTCCTATATACAGAATCATGTCATCTGCTAAAAGTAAAACTTTTACTTCTTTTCTGATATGGATGCCTTTTATTTCTTTCTCTTACATGACTGCTCTAGCTAAAACTTTTAGTATTATGTTGAATAAGGAGTAAACGAGCATCCTTGTCTTGCTCCTGATTTTAGAGGAAAAGCCTTCAGCTTTTCACCATTAACTATGATATTGTCTGACAGTTAGTCCTTATGGTCTTTATTATGTTGAGTTACTTTTCTCCTGTACCCATTTTATTGAGTGTTTTAAGCATAAATGGATGTTGTATTACATTGAATATCTTTTCTGCATCTATTGATAAAATCATATGATTTTTGTTCTTTGTTTTGTTGATTTGGTGTATTACATTGATTGATTCATGTATGTTGAGCCATCCTTGTGCTCCTGAAATGAATCCCACTTGATCATTTGATATATTTTAATGTGTTGTTGTATTTGATTTGCTAATGTTTTGTTTAGAATTTTTTCATCTGTATTTATTAGAAATATTGATCTGTAGTTTTTTTGTTTTGTTTTGTTTTGTTATTTTGTATGTGTGTGTGCTGTCCTTGCCAGGTTTTGGTATCAGGTTTATGTTGACCTCATAAAACATGTTAGAAAGTATTGCTTCTTCTTCCATTTTTAAGAAGATTTTGAGAAGGATAAGTAACTAATCTTTTTTGAATGTTTGGTAAAGTTTATTAGTATAGCCATTTGATCTGGAGTTTTCTTTTGGGGGAAACTTTTGATAGTTGTTTCTATATTCTCCCTGCTTATGGGTTTATTTAGGTTTTCCACGCCTTCGTGATTCAGTCTAGGCAAGATTGTATAGTTCTAGGAATTTATCTACTTCTTCTAGGGTTTTAAATTTTGTGCCATATAATTTTTCTTAGTACTCTAGTAGGATCCTTTGTATATCCATGATGTCTGTGGTAATTTCCCCTCTTTCATTTGGATTTTGTTTATATAAGCTTTTTTTTTCTTTTTTCCTTAATGAGTCTAGCCAAGGGTTTGTCAGTTTTATTGATCTTTTCAAAGAACCAGCTCTTTGTTGTGTTAATTTTATTATAGTTTTTAGTTCTCTATTTCATTTATTTAGTTCTACTCTAATTTTTACTATTTCTTTTCTACTGCTAACTTCGGATTACCTTTGTTCTTCTCTTTTTCATTTTTTAAGATGTGATGTTAGATTTACTTACTTGAGATTTCTCTTTTTTCCTGATATAAGCTTCTAATGATTTGAGCTTTCCTCTTATTACTGCTTTTGTTATATCCCAGAAGTTTTTATATATCCTGGTGTCATTTGCATTTTATCTGCATATATCTTTTGATCTCTGCTTTTATTTTTTCTTTGACCCAATCGTTTTTAGATGTATGTTGTTAAATTTCCACATTTTTGCAGTTCATTCTAATTTCAGAGCTTTATGGTCAATGAATATGTATACTTGGTATAACGTAAAATTTCTTGACTTTGTTAGAGTTAGTTTTGTTTCCCAAAATATGGTTTATCTTTGAGTATGTGAAGAAATCAAACAAGAAACAACCACAAAAAGAATTTTTTTTTAAATAAAAAATAGCCCTGGCCAGTTGGCTTAGCAGTAGAGAGCATCAACCTAGTATGTAGAAATGCTGTTCTCTACTCCCATTCAGGGCACACAGGAGAGGTGACCATCTGCTTCTCCACTCCTCCTCTTTCCCCTTCTCTCTTTCTTTCTCTCTCTTTTCTTCCTGTGGCCATAGCTCAAAATATTAGAGCATGTTGGCCCTTGTGCTGCAAAAAAATGAATAAGAGTTTCCAGTTTTGACCTGTATTTTTTCACATATACGTTGAAGTGGGGAGAAAAAGGTTAATCATGCTAGATTATCTCTTTCTTCCATCTCTAATAAATTAATTATTCTACATGAGACTTTGTTTTTATTAATTTTAATTTATTGTGTTAACATGGATTCCATGTCCCACTCAAAATAATACCCTCACCCTCTAACCATGTGCCCCCCATTACACCCAATTTGTCTTCCTCCCTATAACTCCCTCTGCCACTTCATTTTGAGATTTGCTATCTTGTGGTCTGTATCTATAATTTCACTAATCCCTTCACCTTCTCTGATCCCATCTCCTCATTCCCCTTCCCTTAGACAGCTGTTCTTCTGCTCTATGTGACTGCACCTCTGCTTCTATTCCATTTCTCATTTCACTTTGTTCATTAGATTCCACAAATAAGGGAGAACATATCATATTTGTCTTTCTCTGCCTGACTTATTTCATTTAGCATAATAATCTCCAGGTCCATTCATGTCATAACAAAAGGTAAAATTTTCTTTCTTTTGATGGCCGCTTACTATTCCATTGTGTATAGGTACCACTGCTTTTTCATCCACTTGTTCACTGACTGACACTTGGGCAGTGTCCAGATCTTGGCTACTGTAAACAATGTTGCAATAAACATGAGGGTGTATATCTTCTTTTGAATCAGTGTTTTGGTATTCTTAGGATATATTTATTCCTAAAGTGGGATAGCTGGGTCAAAAGGGAGTTCCATTTTTTTTTTTTCAGGAAAATCCATACTGTTTTCCACAGTAGCTGCACAAGTCTGCATTCCCACCAGCAGTGCAGGAGGGTTCCCTTTTCTCTACACTCTCACCAGCACTTTTTTTTTTCCATTTTTCCTTAGCTGGAAACTGGGAGGCAGTCAGACAGACTCCCACATGCGCCCGACCGGGATCCACCCGGCAAGCCCACCAGGGGGCGATGTTCTGCCCCTCTGGGGCATTGCTCTGTTTCATCCAGAGCCATTCTAGTGCCTGAGGCACAGGCCACAGAGCCATCCCCAGCGCCCGGGCCATCTTTGCTCCAATGGAGTCTCGGCTGCGGGAGGGGAAGAGAGAGACAGAAAGGAAGGAGAGGGGGAGGGGTGGAGAAGCAGATGGGCACTTCTCCTGTGTGCCCTGGCCGGGAATTGAACCCAGGACTCCTGCATGCCAGGCTGAAGCTCTACCACTGAGCCAACCAGCCAGGGCCATTCACTAGCACTTATTGTGTATTGATTTGTTAATGGGCACCATTCTGACAGGTGTGAGGTGATATCTCATTGTGGTTTTAATTTGTATTTCTCTGATAATTAGTGATGTTGAACATTTTTTTATATGCTGATTGGCCATCTGTATTTCCTCTTTGAAGAAGTGTCTATTCATTTCTTCTGCCTACTTTTTAATTGGATTGTTTACCTTCCTGGTGTTGAGTTTTAGAACTTTTTTATAAATTTTAGTTATTAACCCCTTATCAGATGTATTGGCAAATATATTCTCCCATTGTGTGGGTTGTCTTTTATTTTGTTCATGGTGCCTTTTGCTGTGCAAAAGCTTTTTAGTTTGATATAGTCCCATTTGTTTATTTTGTCCTTTATTTCCTTTGCATGTGGAGATATATCAGCAAAAATATCGGTATAAGAGATATAAGAGAGTTTACTGTCTATGTTTTCTTCCAAGATATTTATGACTTCAGCACTTATATTTAAGTCTTTTATCCATTTTGAATTTATTTTTGTGAATGGTGTAAGTTGGTGGTCTAATTTCAATTTTTGCACATATCTGTCCAATTTTTTCCAACACTATTTATTAAAAAGACTGTCTTTACTCCATTATATACACTTACCATTTTGTCAAATATCAATTGACTATAAAGATGTGGGTTTATTTCTGAATTCTCTGTTTTGTCCCATTGATTCATATGCCTGTTCTTATGTCAGTACCAAGCTGTTTTGATTACAATGGCCTGATATTAGGAAGTGTGATACCTCCCACTTTATTCTTCATTTTCAAGATAGGGATGGCTATTTGTGTTCTTTTTTGTTCCATATAAATTTTTGAAATATTTTTTCTATACCTTTGAAGTATGCCATTAGTATTTAAATAAAAATTGCATTAAATCTATAGATTGCTTTAGGTAGTAAAGATATTTTAATGATGTTTATTCTTTCTATCATGAACATGGTATATTCTTTCACTTGTTTGTATTTTCTTGATGTGTTTTCTCAATGTCTTATAATTTCCCAAGTATAAGTCTTTTCCCTTTTTGATTAAATTTACTCCGATATACTTTATTCTTTTTGATTCAATAGTGAAGGAGATTGTTTCCTTAATTTCTTTTTCAGACTGTTTATTGTTGGTGTATAAAAATGCCACTGATTTCTGAATATTAATTTTATATCTTACCACCTTGCCAAATTCATTTATCTAGTCTAGTAGTTTTTTGACTGAGATTTTAGGGTTTTCTAGGTACAGTGTCATGTCATCAGCAAATAATGATAATTTTACTTCTTGTTTTCCAATTCAGATGCCTTTTATTTTTTCTTCTTGTTTGATGACTGTGGCTAGAACATCCAGAATTATGTTGAATAAGAGTGACAAAAGGGAAAACCCTTGCCTTGTTCCTAATTTTAAGGGGATTGCTTTTAATTTTTGCCCATTAAGTATGATGTTGGCTGTTGGTTTGTTGTAGATGTCCTTTATTATGTTGAGGTATGTTTCTTGTATTCTCACTTGGCTGAGAATTTTGATTATAAATGGGTGATGTATTTTATCAAGTGCTTTTTCTGGATCTATAGAAAAAATCGTGTGATTTTTAACCTTCATTTTTTAATGTGATAAATCATATTTATTGATTTGAAAATATTGTACCAGCCTTGCTTCCCTAGAATAAATCTCACTTGCTCATGTTTTATAATATTTTCAATGTATTGCTGGCCCTGGTTTGATAGTATTTTGTTGAAAATTTTAGCATCTATGTTCATCAGGGATATTGGCTTATAGTTTTTCTTATTTATAGAGCCTTTACCTGTTTTTGGAATGAGGATAATGCTTGCTTCATAAAGGAGCACAGAAGTTGTCTCTTCTATTAAAATTTTTCTAATAGCTTGAGAAAGATAGGTGTTAGTTCTTTTTTGAATGTTGGGTAAATTCACCAATGAAGCCATCCAGACTCAGAATTTTGTTTTCTTGGAGGATTATTATTATTATTATTATTAGTTTTACTAGGGTGACATCAATAAATCAGGGTACATATGTTCAAAGAAAACATGTCCAGGTTATCTTGTCAATCAATTATGTTGCATACCTATCACTCAAAGTCAGATTGTCCTCCATCACCTTCTATCTAGTTTTATTTGTACCCCTCACCCTCCCCATTTTCCTCTCCCTCCCCCCCTATGAACACCACACTCTTATCAATGACTCTTAGTCTTGTTTTATGTCCCACCTATGTATGAAATAATGCAGTTCTTGTTTTTTTCTGATTTACTTATTTCACTTCGTATAATGTTATCAAGATCCCACCATTTTATTGTAAATGATCCGATGGTCATCATTTCTTATGGCTGAGTAGTATTCCATAGTGTATATGTGCCACATCTTCTTTATCCAGTCTTCTATTGCAGGGCTTTTTGGTTGTTTCCATGTCTTGGCCACTGTGAACAATGCTGCAATGAACATGGGGCTGCATGTATCTTTACGTATCAATGTTTCTGAGTTTTTGGGGTATATACCCCGTAGAGGGATTGCTGGGTCATAAGGTAGTTCTATTTGCAGTTTTTGAGGAACCACCATATTTTCTTCCATAATGGTTGTACTACTTTACATTCCCACCAACAGTGAATGAGGGTTCCTTTTTCTCCATAGACTATCCAACACTTGCTATTACCTGTCTTGTTAATAATAGCTAATCTAACCAGTGTGAGGTGGTATTTGCAGTTTTTTTTATTCTTTTTTTAAATAAATAAATTTTTATTTTAATGGGGTGACATCAATAAATCAGGGTACATATATTCAAACAAAACATTTCCAGGTTATCTTGTCATTTAGTTCTGTTGCATACCCATCACCCAAAGAGAGATCGTCCTCCGTCACCCTCTATCCAGTTTTCTTTGTACCCCTCCCCCTCCCCTTCCCCCTCTCCCCCTGTAACCACCACACTCCTGTCCATGTCTCTTAGTCTCATTTTTATGTCCCAACAATGTATGGACTCCTGCAGTTCTTGTTTTTTTCTGATTCGCTTATTTCACTCCGCATAATGTTATCAAGGTTCCACCATTCTGCTGTAAGTGATCCAGTGTCATCGTTTCTTCTAGCTGAATAGTATACCATGGGGTATATGTGCCCCATCTTCTTTATCCAGTCTTCTATTTTTTTTACAGTGATTAAAAGCCTTTAAGCAAACTCTTGGCCAATACAGCAAGAATCCATAAAAAAGTAGTGTCCTTAACATGTTCACCAAGTCCAAATTGGCCCATCACCATGCCAAATCCCTGAAAAATGCAACCCAACCACAGTTCAGTCTGATAGGAGCTGTCACAGGGAGCAGGAGTCCAGGAAAAGTCCACACAGGAAAGTCCGCATGGCACTGGAATTGTTGTCACCATTCTATACTTTGCAGCTCATGTCCAAGTCCCAATGACCGCTGCTTCTAGGTGGTAATAATTCAGGTAGACTGTAAAAGCCATTTGCAGCATGCGTGGATATGGAGCTTCTGTTCTCTTCTGCCTGGAGAGTTGAGACCAGGTTGCTTTTCCCTGGAGCTCTGCGAATGTGGCATGGTAAAGAGAACCTTGGGATACACTAAGCTAGGTGGCAAAAGTAAATTCATAATATAAGTTGGCAAAAGGGAGAAAGAGAGCTCTAAATTAGGAGTAGGTCCCAGCCTGAAATATGAGTGGGACATTGAGGTAGGAGGGATAAAGGAAACACTATATATTAAGCAAAGCAGCAGAAAATAGGATTATCAACACCCACAACAGAGATCTTTGAGGGAGGAATAAAAAACCTGACTCTTCAGGCAAAACATAGTTAAGTGGCCCTTGTGAAAATGAGATCAGTTTACCTGCTTCTTGGAAGAAATACCCTAGGCTCGTCCACAGTGTCATAGATGGAGCCACTGGCCCTGGGCACCTTCAGCCTTCAGTGGCAAACCCCAGCTTTCTGGGCAAGGTTAGGTCATAGGTGGCTGGAGCAGGACTGGAAGAGACTGAACTCTCCCTTAGAGGAACGAGGGGGAAGCCTACCTTCCAGTGTCCTTGTTTCCTCACAGCAGAGGCATGTAAGCCTGGCAGGCTTTAGCTCAATGTCCTTCCTTTCCACTATTGAAGCAGGACCCAGATGACATCCTATGAGACCCCTTTAAGGCGTTCGAGCCTTTAAGGGTGTATCCTAAAAGCTGGTAGTTCCCTGATCTCTATTGGGCTTTTTCTGCCTCTAGGTATCTTAAAAGCCATGCTCAGAAGATCTCGCTGAGGGGTTTGAGGATCCCCATCCACCTATATAAATCTTTTCCATATATCTGGAGCTATTTGGAAAAAGACAAAACAGTGTTATTAGCTGGATCTAATAAAGAAGTTAGTAGTTTGCAGGTGAAAAAGATTTGGTGTCTCCTGTTCATCAGCCTTCAAAAGAAATGTAAATTTTTTCTTTTAAGTAAAAAGCATGATATGGTAGACTCGTAGGAGTCATTGGCCTGGTGTGCAGGATTCCCGGGTTTGATTCCTGGCAAGAGCACACAGGAGAAGTGTCCATCTACTTCTCCACCCCTCCCCCTCTCCCTCCTCTCCGTCTCTCACTCCCCCCCCCCGCAGCCAAGGCTCCACCGGAGCAAAGCCACCATGGGCACTACGGATGGCCCCATGGCCTCCGCCCCAGTCGCTAGAATGGCTCTGGTTGTAACAGAGCAACACCCCAGATGGGCAGAGCATTCCTCCCTGGTAGCCATGCCAGGTGGATCCCAGTCAGGCACATGCGGGAATCTGTCTGACTGCCTCCCCATTTCATCCTCAGAAAAATACAAAAAATAAATAAATAAAAGAAAAAATACAACAACAACAAAAAAAGGCATTCCCTTGTGTTAAAGCTCCAGGGAGCATGGAGTGAGCTTGAGTATGTCCTATGAAACATGGAGCTCTATGTTGACATATAAGTCTTTGAAGAAGGAGGAACTGCTGAAATAGTTCATCAGCATTTGTCCCTAAGACAGCAGTCTTTATAGTGAAAACACCATAAGAAAATATTTGCTGTCTATAGATTAAAGGGGGAATATGGCAAATGCTGAAAAGCCATGCTCTTGGTGCCCCTCCCCTCCCCAAAACCCCTCCCTCTCCTCCTCCCACCCTGTACCCCCAACACTGTTGTCCATGTCTCTTAGTCTCATCTTTATGTCCCACATATGTATGGAATCATATAGTTCTTAGTTTTTTCTGATTTACTTCTTTCGCTCAGTATAATGTTATCAAGGCTCATCCATGTTGTAGTAAAAGATCCTATGTCATCATTTCTTATGGCTGAGTAGTATTCCATAGTATATATATATATATACCAAAGCTTTTTAATCCACTCATCCTCTGATGGACACTTAGGCTGTTTCTAGATCTTTGCTATTGTGAACAATGCTGCCATAAACATGGGGGTGCATTTCTTCTTTTCAAACAGTGCTATGGTGTTCTTGGGTTATATTCCTAACAGTGGTATAGCTGGGTCAAAAGGCAGTTCGATTTTTAATTTCTTGAGGAATCTCCATACTGTTTTCCACAGTGGCTGCCCCGGTCTGCATTCCCACCAGCAATGCAGGAGGGTTCCCTTATATCTCCACATTCTCGCCAGCAATTATTTTGTGATGTTTTATTGATGAGCGCCATTCTGACTGGTGTGACATAATATCTAATTGTGGTTTTAATTAGCATTTCTCTAATCATTAGTGATGTTGAACATTTTTTCATATGCCTATTGGCCATCTGTGTGTCCTCTTTGGAAAAGTGTCTATTCATTTCTTTTGCCCATTTTTGGATTGGATTGTTTGTCTTCCTGGTATTAAGTTTGACAAGTTCTTTATAAATTTTGGTTATTAACCCCTTATCAGATGCAATGTCAACCCTATTCTCCCATTGTGTAGTTTGTCTTTTTATTCTGTTCTTATTGTCTTTAGCTGCTCAGAAGCTTTTTAGTTTGATAAAGTCCCATTTGTTTATCCTGTCTTTTATTTCACTTGCCTGTGGAGACAAATCAGCAAATATATTGCTGTGACAGATGTCAGAGAGCTTACTGCCTATGTTTTCTTCTAAGATGCTTATGGTTTCACGGCTTACATTTAAGTCTTTTATCCATTTTGAGTTTATTTTTGTGAGTGGTGTAAGTTGGTGGTATAGTTTCATTTTTTTGCAAGTAGCTGTCCAATTTTCCCAACACCATTTGTTAAAGAGGCTGTCTTTACTCCATTGTACTTCCTTACTTCCTTTGTCAAATATCAGTTGTCCATAGAACTGTGGGTTTATTTCTGGGTTCTCTGTTCTGTTCCATTGATCTATGTGCCTGTTCTTATGCCAGTACCATGCTGTTTTGAGTACAATGGCCTTATAAAATAACTTGATATCCGGAAGTGTGATACCTCCCGCTTTATTCTTCCTTTTCAAGATTGCTGAGGCTATTCTGTTCTCTTTTGGTTCCATATAAATTTTTGGAATATGTGTTCTATTTCTTTGAAGTAAGTCATCGGTATTTTAATCAGTATTGCTTTGAATTTATAAATTGCTTTGAGTAATATAGACATTTTAATGATGTTTATTCTTCCTAACCATGAGCACGGTATATGCCTCCACTTATTCGTATCTTCCCTGATTTCTTTTATCAATGTTTTATAATTTTCCGAGTACAAGTTTTAATCTCCTTGGTTAGATTTATTCCTAGGTACTTTATTTTTTTGGTTGCAATGGTAAAGGGGATTGATTCCTTGATTTCTCTTTCTGACAGTTCATTATTAGTGTATAAAAATGCCTCTGGTTTCTGAGTATTGATTTTATATCCTGCCACCTTGCCAAATTAATTTATCATGTCTAGTAGTTTTTTGACTGAGACTTTAGTGTTCTCTATATACAATATTATATCATCTGCAAATAATGATAGTTTTACTTCTTCTTTTCCCACTTGAATGCCTTTTATTTCTTCTTCTTGTCTTATTGCTGTGACTAGGACTTCCAGAAGTATGTTGAGTAAGAGTGGTGAAAGGGGGTACCCCTGCTTTGTTCCTGATCTTAAGGGGATTGCTTTTAATTTTTGAATATTGAGTATGATGTTGGCTGTGGGTTTGTCATAGATGGCCTTTATCATGTTGAGGTATGTTCCCTGTATTCCCACTTTGCTGAGAGTTTTGATCATGAATGGGTGCTGGACTTTATCAAATGCTTTTTCTGCATCTATTAAAATTATCATGTGGGTTTTCTCCTTTCTTTTGTTTATATGATGAATCACATTGATTGATTTGCGAATATTGTACCAGCCTCCCAAGAATAAATCCCACTTGATCATGATGTATGATTTTTTTTCATATATTGCTGGATCCAGTTTGCTAATATTTTGTTGAGGAATTTTGCACCTAAGTTCATCAGGGATATTGGCCTATAATTTCCTTTTTTGTGTTGTCTTTGCTTGGTTTTGGAATCAGAATTATGCTCGCCTCATAAAAGGAGTTTGGAAGTCTTCCTTCCTCTTGAATTTTTTGAAATAGCTTGAGTAGGATAGGAGTTAGTTCTTCTTTGAATATTTGGTAGAATTCAAAGCCATCAGGCCCAGGACTTTTCTTTTTTGGGAGTTTTTTGATAGCTGTTTCAATCTCATTTGTTGTAATTGGTCTGTTTAGGTTTTCTGATTCTTCCACATTGATTTTGGGAAGATTATATGATTCAAGGAATTTGGCCATTTCATCTAGGTTGTCTAGTTTTTGGTGTACAGTTCTTCATAGTATTTTCTTACAATATTTTGTATTTTTGTTGTGTCAGTTGTTATTTCTCCACTCTTGTTTCTAATTTTATTTATTTGAGTCCTCTCTATTTTTTTCTTGGTGAGTCTTGTTAAAGGTTCATCGATCTTGTTTACCTTTTCAAAGAACCAGCTCCTGGTTTCATTGATCCTCTGTATTGTTTCTTTAGCCTCTGTGTCATTTATTTCTGCTCTAATCTTTGTTTTTTCTTTCCTTCTACTAGCTCTGGGCTTCATTTACTGTTCTTTTTCTAGTTCTTTTAGATGCAGAGTTAAGTTGTTTATTTGAGCTTTTTCTAGCTTCTTGAGGTATGCCTGTAATGCTATAAACTTCCCTCTCAGGACTGCTTTTGCTGTTTCCCATAAATTTTGAGTTGATGTATGCTCATAATCATTTGTTTCTAGGAATTTTTTAATTTCTTCTTTGATCTCAATGTTAACCCATTTGTTATTTAATAACGTGCTATTTAGTTTCCAAGTGTTTGAATGTTTTTCAATTTTTCTATTGTGGTTAATTTCTAGTTTAATGCCATTATGATCAGAGAAAGTGCTTGATATGATTTCAGTCTTCTTAAATATGTTGAGACCGCTTTTGTGCCCTAATATGTGGTCTATTTTAGAGAATGTACCATGAGCGCTTGAAAAGAATGTATATTCTGCTGTTTTAGGGTGAAAGTTTCTGAAGATATCTATTAAATCGAGTTGATCTAATATGTCCTTTAAGTCTGCTCTTTCTTTGTTGATTTTCTTTCTTGAGGATCTATCTAATGATGTTAATGGGGTATTGAAATCCCCCACTATTATAGTATTGCTGTTGATCTCACCCTTTATATCCATCAAAGTCTGCTTTATATATTTAGGTGCCTCTATATTAGGTGCATAGATATTTATAATAGTTATATCTTCCTTTTGGATTTCTCCCTTTATCATTATATAGTGACCTTCTTTATCTCTAACTATGGTCTTTGTTTTCAAGTACATTTTGTCTGATATAAGTATTGCTACCCCAGCTTTTTTTTTCATTTCCATTTGCATGAAATATTTTTTGCCATCCTTTTATCTTCAGTCTGTGAGCATCTTTTGATTTAAAGTGTGTCTCTTGTAGACAGCATATGTATGGGTCCTGTTTTCTTATCCATGCAGCTACCCTATGTCTCTTGATTGGATCATTTAATCCATTAACATTTAAGGTTATTACTGATATGTAATTGTTTATTGCCATTTTTTTTCTTTGAAACTGTATTCCTCTTTTGCTATATTCTTTTTTTCCTTTGATCTGTTTACAATAGTTCCCTTAGCATTTCTTGCAGCCTTGGTTTGGTTGCAGTGAATTCCTTGAGTTTTTTTGGGGTTTTTTTGTCTGTATAGCATTTTATTTCTCCTTCAATTTT
Source organism: Saccopteryx bilineata (assembly GCF_036850765.1). Taxonomy (NCBI): domain Eukaryota; kingdom Metazoa; phylum Chordata; class Mammalia; order Chiroptera; family Emballonuridae; genus Saccopteryx; species Saccopteryx bilineata. The sequence continues at coordinate 96,194,425 of NC_089498.1, forward strand.
AAATGATAGCCTTGCTGGATAAAGTAGTCTTGGTTGTAGGTTCTTGTTCTGCATTACTTTGAATATTTCTTGCCTTTCCATCTTGCCTCAAGTGTTTCTGTTGAGAAGTCAGAAGTCATCCTTATGGGGGTTCCTTTGTAGGTGATAGTCTGTTTTTCTCTAGCAGCTTTTAATATTTTCTCTTTATCATTTAGCTTTGGTATTTTAATTATGATGTGTCTTGGTGTTGGTTTCTTTGGGTTTCTCCTTAATGGAGTTCTCTGTGCTTCCTGAACATGTGTAATGTTTTCCTGCCTTAATTGGGGGAAGTTTTCCGCTATAATATGTTTGAACAAGGTCTCTATCCCTTGTTCTTTCTCTTTTTCTTCAGGAACCCCTATGATGCTGATGTTATTTCTCTTCATGTTGTCACAGGGTTCTTTTAGAGTTTCCTCAGACTTTTTGAGTCTCTTTTCTTTTTTCTGCTCTGCTTCTGTGCCTTTATTTATTGTGTCCTCTAACTCACTGATTCGATTCTCTGCTTCATCCATCCTGCTTTTCATTCCTTCCATTGTATTCTTTATTTCAGATATTGTATTTGTCATTTCTGACTGATTCTTTTTTATTATTTCAATATCCTTTTTTCTATTTGTTATCTTTTTATTTAGGTTTTTGTAATGGCCATGTATGGTTGTTCTGATATCTTTGAGCATCCTAACAATCGTTATTTTAAACTCTGCATCTGGTAATTTGGTTATATCTGATTCACTTAGGTCCTTTTCTGGGGATTTCTCTTGGTTTATTTGTGTTGTATTTCTCTGCCTCCACATTTTCTCTTCACAGGAGTGGCTGTGATCACGTGCTCGGGTGCACAAGGGTTGGTGGCCTTGGCCTTTGCCCTTTGTGTGTGATGTTATGCTCGGTCCAGAGGGCACTGGCGAGCACCTTTGCTCAGCTGCGGGTCTCTGCCTGTTTCCGGGCTTTCGCCCTGCCCTTGCAGGAGGAGCCCACTCAAGGAATGGCTGCTATCCTTGGCTCTACCACCGGGCAGGACTGCATTCCCAAGCTCAGCTCAGTAGCGGAACTCTGCCTCTTCTGGGCTTTTGGCTCCACCCCCGTGGGAAGAGCTGGCTACCAAGTCAGACCGCAAGCCTGGGTTGTATGGGTGGGGCAAGGCTGTGTTCCTCTGCCCTTGCTCAGAGGCTGGTCTCCACCCTTTCCAGAGTTCCCACCCTTTTCCCCCCTCAGGCTGGATTACAGGCTGCCAGCAGCTGAGCTTGACCACTTTTGCACGCCCCCTTCTTCCCAACTGGGCAAGATTGAGCTCACACCTGAGCCAAGTGGTGGCCTGCTGGTTTCCGCCCCTGTCAGCAGAACCGCCCTTTTGTCTCCCGCTGCCACCTGCCCTCTGGCAAACCCTCAGCCGCGTGGGTGGGAGCATTCCAGCTCGGACCCTAAGACTCACTACTGTAAGCCCAAAAGCTCCCTTCTTCTATGCAACTCTGCTCTGAATGCCACAGGGGAGCTTGTTTGGCTGCTCTCCTGCTTCCCTTTGCTGGTATTGCTGTTTCCAGGGGAAATATTCACTTCAGCTTTGGGGAGTGACTCGTCCCAGGGGTTAGGGTGGCTATCTCCCAAAATGCTTCTCCCTGTGCCTCCTAGATTACACTCTCTTCCTGTTCCTCTGGTCCTCTGTTCTCTCCCCCCATCCCCAGGAGCCCCAGGTGGGTGGTTATGAAAGAGATGTTCCACACGGTCCCTTTAAGAAGGATCCTGGGTCTGAGAAATCAGACTCTTCCTCAAAAACAGTATCCCGACTTGTTTCCTGCTAAATATTGTCCTTACGCCTCTTCTAGGCTCTGGGGCTACAGGCTGGGGCTTTGTTTCTGAGGCTTAGGACCCTTCCCCCTTGGCTAAACTCACTTTCCGCCACGCAAGACTCTCCCTGCTGCCCTTCGCTCCAGGGAGCTGGGCAGCCCTCTCCATGTTTCCCCGTTTCCGCTTTTCCTACCAGTCTCTGTGTGGCTTCTTCAGCATTCCTTGGTAGAAGAGTCCTCTTAGTTTAGTCCAAAGTTCAGTGTTTTTTATTTTTATTAATTTTAATGCAGTGACATTGATAAATCAGGGTACGTATGTTCCGAGAAAACATCCCCAGATTATTTTGACTTTTGATTATGCTGCATACCCCTCACTCTGGGAGGTTTTCATAACTGTTTCAGTTTCATTTGTTGTAATTGATCAGTTTAGGTTTTCTGATTCTTCCCAATTGAGTTTTGAAATATTGTATGTTGCTAAGAATTTATCCATTTAGGTTGTCCAATTTTTTGGCAGATAGATATCATAGTATTTTCTTACAATCTTTTGTATTTTTTTTGGTGTCAGTTGTTACATCTCTGCTTTCATTTTTAATTTTATATAATTGAGTTTCTTTCTCTTTTTTTGATGGGTCTGGTTAAAGGTTTGTCAATCTTGTTTACCTTTTTAAATAACAAACTCTTGGTTTTATTGATCTCTTGTATTGTGTTTTTTAGCATCTATGTCATTTATTTCCACTCTAATTTTTATTATTTCCTTGCTTCTACTTTCTCTGGTCTAGATTTGTTGTTCTTTTTCTAGTTCTTTTAGGTGCATGGTTAAGTAGTTTATTTGAACCCTTTTTTGCTTCTTTTTTATAAATAAATTTTTATTAATTTTAATGGGGTGACATCAATAAATCAGGGTACATATATTCAAACAAAACATGTCCAGGTTATCCTGTCATTTAATTATGTTGCATACCCATCACCCAAAGTCAGATGGTCTTCTGTCACCTTCAATCTAATTTTCTTTGTGCCCCTCCCCCTTTCCCTTTTTCCCTCCCCCCCAGTAACCACCACACTCTTGTCCATGTCTCTTAGTCTCATTTTTATGTCCCACCAATGTATGGAATCATGCAGTTCTTGTTTTTTTCTGATTTACTTATTTCACTCCATATAATGTTATC